>NC_080439.1:5806071-6126250 GCF_028018845.1 Melospiza georgiana | reverse complement strand
ATATTCCATCTTCAGGACTCACTTTTGGCTCTGGATTTTCACATCTTCTCCCCTGCACTGGGGGGGATCCTAGGGGAGCCAGCAGGGATGGTAGAGTTGAGTAAAACTCATATTTTTTGGTGATGGGCACAGCCAGGAGGTGCTGATGGCCAAAAACCAGCATTGCCTTAGCCAGCAAAGATGACACAAATCTGGGAAGACAAAGTGGAAAGGGGAAGCTTTTCCCTTTAGGAGAAGAGACGGCTCTGTCAAGCGTCCAAGTGCAGCAGGGGGAAAGGAGAACAAAACCATAGAACACACAACAGCTCAGTGCAAGAGCAAAGTGTAAATCTCAGGAGCTCAAACTCTCAATCCCAGCCTGTGACTTTTAGGAAACCTTTCCAAGTGCTGCTTCCCAATGAAAGACTTTCTTGCAGTAGTTTTAGCCCGACCGGAAGAAGAAGATTTTACCCAGAAATTTTCTGGAAGAGGAGGGAAAAAAAATCCCTACTCTGTCTGTGAGATATGTCTAAGCCCATCTCTCACACTCCACAGGAGGCAGGGTTAAACAGGGAAAATGGGATGTTGTGCATTAAAATTGCAGCTGAAATCTCCTATCACTCATTGTAACCACGTTTTTTGTATTGCCATGAAGGACTAGGGAGAAAGTGCACAGAAAATTGTAGAACAGCCATCTAAACATTTAATGGTGCACTTGTGGCAAAAATTGACTGTAAACTCCTACTCTCACCCCTTTCTAGTGGCTGTGATTGATCACTGCCAGCACCAAGCTCAGTGTCCCAGTGCCTGACCTGCCATCCAGTGGGAGCATGAGGCTGCATGCCCAGCCAACAGCATGCCTTCATTTCTGTCTCAGCATGCTGCTCTGGGCAGATGAACACTGTCTAGTACTTCAAAAAGAAAAAAAAAAAAACAGTAAAAAAAAAATAGCTAGATCGTGTAAAAGTGGAAACCCAGCTCTGTTTTCCAAGGGGCCTGGAGAAAAGGCATGCCTGGCTGCCTCTAAATTAGATCACAAATTTTTCTGGCTGTTGGCAGCCTCTCGGTGTTCACCCTGAAGGCAGAGATCTGAACAAATGATGTTTTGCTATCACAGGCCCCTGTACCTGTGCTGTGCTCCCACTGCAGCACAGGGGGCTGAGTGAGATGTGGGGGCTTTGGGAGCCTGCAGGAATTGCTGCTCCTGGGAAGGCACAGGGACAGTGGTGAGGAAACCACTGCTCCCTGTGGGTGGTTGACAGCCTGTGGCACTGAACACTTGTCACCAGTTTGGTGAAATAAAAAAACACTCTGGGGGCAGAGAAGGCAGAGGATGGGGTGTGTGTGCTGCAGACTGGAATCACTCAAGTAGTGTTTTGCCAGATCTTTTACTCAATGAAATCCTTCATAAACATGGTGAGTGCTGATGCTGACATATGTTATATACCTACAGGTGTGCTCCTGCATCTCTCCCCATGTCAACAGCATTTTCAGCTGCCTGGGCTGTGCTCTGGCAGTGTTGAGTGATTTTCCTCACAGGGTCTGTCCTTGCCATGTCAATGCAGTTCTTGCCAAGGCTTTTGCATCAAAAGCAGGATCAGACCCTCAGAAGACACAAGGTGGCACAAGAGAAAACATGCTGATGTGTCTGTGGTCCTGGCTCTGAACTCTTCATTTGTTCCTCTAATTGACTGTTTGCTGCCCATGTTTTCTGTAGCAAGGATGCTTCCTGAGCAGGAGGCGGTGACACTCGTGCCCTTGGCCAGTCTCAGCTCAATAAACTGCTTGAGTTCTGCAACAAGTGTCAGAGTGGGACCAGGACACCCACAGACCCAGGTGGGGACATTGCCTCCAGCTCCTGATGCTGCTGAGCTCTGTAGAATTCAGGTAGGTTTGATTTTATTGGCTTCTGATGCTGCTGATGGAGAATGCTACAAATAAGGGAGTTGGATGAACGTAAACTGGGTAAAAATGCTTCTGTTGTTCTGAATTGAAACCCTCACCGGACAACAGCAAATGTAATTAAGTGCATCACACTCTTGGAAAATAATTCCTCCTGCTCCAACACCCCTTCCTGCAAGGCAGAATCCTCAAAAGGCCTTTCCTGCAGAGTTCTGCCCCAGCCTGTTGCTTATCTCATGTGGCACATGAAACCTTGTCCTCACCAGCACAAACACGTTGGTAAAGTGAGGTGAGAGGAGACCCCTGGGGAGGGATAAGGCAGTGCAGGGTTTTCAGGAGAACCTGGAGATGGCTGTGAAGCTCTGTTCCCTCTCAAACATCAGCTTGGCCACACAAATAGAATGAAAACCTTAGCCTAGACTTAAGCTCGTCCCTGTTTAGCTGACCTGATTAAATAGTAATTTTTTCCCCTATTGAGCACATACCCCAAAACTTCCCTCCCTCTGCCTTTTCATCCCTCCCCCAGGCAGCTGGGACAGGCCTGTGTCCCCAGGGTTCTCAGCAGATGCCTGGAGCAACTCTGCTCTCACAGATCCCTGTAAGGATCTGCTGTGCCTCCAAGCCCTGTCCTGGATCTGCTGGGAGCCATCTCTGTCCCAGAGTAATTTCCAGCTGTAGGAAAATGGCTGTGACTGTGACATGTTACACAGACTGGTAGACAAATGGGTCAATGCTATCTTTAAAACAGGGAGGGTGTGGAGTAACTTTGCCCCTCTACCCTGCCCCTGGGCAGGTGTGTGCAGGGGAAAGGGATGCTTTGGGTTTTTAGAGGAAGAGAAATAATTTTTTGCACTGCTTTCAGAGAGGCAAGGTAATACCTACTCAAACATCCCTGAGTAATCCCAAATAGTGCTGCTCTCTGAGTTTTTCCATTTGTTTTACATGGCTGGGCTAGGGATTTTCACAACTAAACTTCAAAGGTTAAATGCAGTGAAGTCAGCAGGAAAATATGTGTATTTAACCTTTGGCTGTGGCTAGGTAAACCACTTAATTTCACAAAGTTTGCACTGGAAAAGCCTGTATTTTATGATTGTCAGAAGGACATAAATTGAGTGTGGGCAGAAAGAAGAAAACAGGTCAGGAAAATTCTCTTCAGAGTTTGCTCTTGAGTGCACTGCCCTGGTGTGAATATTTTCATGGTGATGATCACACAGATAACCTGACCTTCTCCAGGACTGTGCTGTGGGGCAGCATCCTCAAAAAGCTGGGCAGAACATTGCACTAACACTGAAATGCATTTTGCACTGCTGCTGCTGTGTCCCCGTGGGACACAAACTCACAAACTCACAAACTCACAAACTCACAAACCTGCACAGGCTGTGGGGCAGCACAGGAGGGACCTGACTCCAACCATGATCACCTCAGAGCAATGAGGCACCAACAGGGTTGTTTTTGGCTGTGCCACAACAATGACAAACCGTGCAGGTGGCATCCAAGTGGCTCTGCTGCAGTCGTGTCACCTGGTCTGCCAGCTAAAAATACCCCCATAATCAAAACTAGCCCGGTTGCTATAGTCACAATATTTTAGGCAAATCTCAGCTTTCATTAAAAGGGAAGGGAAGGAAAGGTTAGGCTCTCATCTTCCTGAGCCAGAGAAAAGTTTAAAACATTAAGCAAACATGACCCTGCATTTCAAAGATCAGGAGTTAGGTCTTACCCAGAAAAGCACCATTCATCCGCAAATTGTTATTAAATGCTCTCATTATTTATCAAGTGAGGTTTTAAAAATTATTTTAAAGGCTGCACCATGATGGTGGGCAACTGCTGCCAAGATTTTAATCACTGCAAATTGGCAGAGCTTTGTAAACTGTTACACAATCAATGAAGGTGCTTCACAGCAGTTGGGAAGATCAAGATAGATATTGGATTAAACTTGCTAATTAGTGCTAAATACAAAATGCATGTGCACTGACTGCCTTGCTGGGTTTCCATATCAGGATCAAGACAAACTGAACTGTTATTCCTGCCTTTTTTTTTTTTTTTTGCTACTTGCTGCCTGTGTGCTACTGGATTTTCCAAAATATCCACTGAGTTTGCATTGATTATACAGTTCCTTATGGTGATTATTTGTTACAAAATTTATTATATTTTCTAACACTCACTGATTGAGCTCATAGGAAAAAAGGGTCCTTTTGTGCCTCTACCAAGTTTAATTTTGGGAAAAGTCTCTTCTGGGGATGTGAGCAAGAACGTGATGATGTTGTTCTGTCTGGGACCATACTTAAGTGTCAGAATTTACAATGTTTAATGCCTACATGGAGATTACTTATCATGTAACACTTTTTATTACATTTATTGAGTACCAAATGTGTGAAACATGATATGAGCCTTGTGCTGCACAGTCTGCTGCCCCATGGCAGGGAGCAGGAGGGGCAGACAAAGCTCTGGCAGGTGGGATGTTTGGGCAGGATTCCCTGAAGGAGCAGAGCCCTGCAGCAGGCAGGTGGCTAGGGGAGAACCAGACCTGGCTCCCATTCATTCCTTGTGTGGCTCCTTCACTGAGCTTGGGGTTTTTGGGATGTGACTGCATTTGGGGAGATGGGAGATGAAATTGTTATAAGCAGCAGAGGTAACTTCGCTTGGGAGTGTTGTGGTTCACAGAGGGATTTGGATGTCTACAAGGGGAGCTGATTTGCCACACGGCCACTATGGAATAGCCTAAATCAGGTGCTTGAGACAAGGCAGGGCAGACCAACACTGAAGTGTCAAAACTGCCTGTGAAGCAGGTTTTGCCTACAGCATAATTTCCCTGTGCAGTGGAGGAATGCAGATGTGCCTGCCCGACTGGAGAGCAGGGCAGCTAAACCCATTCATGCTTAGGAGTCTCCTCACTGTACATTTGGGTACTTAATGTCTTTTTCAGCATCTCTGCACCTGAATTCCCTCATCCATAATTCAGCCATGTTCTGAGGCATTCTGTGACCCTGTACACCTTCTGTGCACCACAGCCAGGGAAGGGACTGCGAGCAGGGGCTGTTTCTTCCACAGTGCTTAGAAAAATGAACCTGCACCTCAACCATGAGGCAAATTGGTTGGAGCAATAATTCTGCTGGTGTTAATGACTGACCCAGCTGCTGACAGACTTTTACACTGTTGTAACACCAAGGCTTGCTCTCTGCTCCTCTCTTGGCTGTGACCATTCTGCTCTCTTGCTGCAGGGAAGGGAAACTCTTCAGGAAGGTTGCCTCATCCAAGCACAACAATGATAGCCATAATGTTTTCCACGTCTTTTGCTGGCATGAGGGAAGGGGGAGGATGTGATATTTTTAAAACGATACCTTCTTAAATAGGCAAGTATGACTGAAAAAGTGAATAAAATTTATCATGAGCAAGTTGGAGTTTATTATTAAAGTTGATTTGGTTTATTCTTTCAGCTTTTTAGAGCATGTGTGTCAGTGATAAGGAGTGAGCAGAAATGCTTACTTGATTTGAACCAGCAACCAAGTCCAGAGGTTGATTTCTTTTGCTTAATTCTTTTAAAAACCAAGTAATTTCTTTGGTATCCTCTCACAGACAGCCAACAATAGTTACACCATTTAAGGCAGTCTCCTATCTCCTGGGTTGTTTCCAATGATGTGATGATTTTTTTCCTGGCTTATTTAGTCCTTTATCTTCATGAAGAAGTGGATTCTTGCCCTCTGAATGGAAAGAAGCTCTGAAATGGAGGACCAGTCTAGTTAGGTGATAGTATGTAAATGTTTAACTGTGATTTCTACTTGAAATTTATCAGATAGATTTGCAGGAGAATTGACTGCTGAGTGACTAAAATTATTCTACTCCTGAGGTAATGCCAGTCTGTAAAGGCTGAGTTTCTGGTTATGCAAAGACAACTGACCCCAAAAAGTGCCTGTGAGGCAAAATCCTCAGAAGACCTCACTCACATACATTCTATGCAATATTGTCATAATCTCCCAGTTTGTCTGTAAGAAAACAGCATCAGGGCTGGATCAGGAGTGGCAGTGCAGGAGCCCCAGGGAGGCTGAGGTGCTGAGTGTCTGCTGGAGGCAAGTGCAGACCCCAGCCAGGATGTAGCAGGGATGAGCTGGGTTTGGTGCAGCTGCAGGAGCTGAGAGGGAGGTGTGACTCAGACGTGCCATTGTTTTTGATGTGCCTGCTGCTGACTGCAGCGGTGCCCTGCCAAGCTGTGCTGGTTTGGAAGTTGATCCTGTCAGTGGGATGCCCCAGCCTTCTACAGGCAAGTGAAGATAGATTGTCCATGGGATTCCTGCATGTAGTTCTTATTTAAAGGACAAATTTCCACCATTTTTATGTGGGAGCAGCAGGAACCACAGAGATCTCTCCTGGACTTGAGCTAACCCCTCTGGACTAGCTGTAATACTTATATAATTTAATGTACAAAGCTTCAGGTTGTCGTCATTATGTCCCCTCATGTAAAGTACTTTAGGAACAATTTGGCCAAGGCAGCAGGGATATTTCTGTGTAAATATGTCATGAGATCCAGCCTTTTACTGTTAATAAAAAGGCAGGATGTCAATTTAAGCTCTCGTCTACGCAATGCATCTGAGGTCTGCTGATTTATGGAGTACTGTAAATTGCAATCATATAAGCCTGTAACACTCTGGCAGCTATTTAAATAGCAAAACTTTCTTCCAAAAACATGATATATGGAAGGTATAAAAGTTTTAAAGCAAGAGCCTGCTTTAATAGGGAAAGAGTATTAGCTTTCATTTACTGACAAGAAAGAGCTGATTTTCCTTACAAGAAATGCTCCTTCCATAACCACCCCATGCTTCGTATTAATCAAGTCATTGCTTTTCTGCTGCCAAGATCCTGGGCAAGATTTGCTTGTGGGGGCGTTGGGAAAGGTTAATATTCTCTGAATACTTGGTGACAGAGCTGAGCAGTCAGGGCATGGATTGAATTCCTAGTCCCCAGTAAAATCAAAGGCCAAACACTCATTTGCTGGTGAAACCAAACGAGGTTTCGTGACCAGGAGGGAAATGGAAGAATGACAAAATAAATCAAGCTGAAGTGTCAGTCTGCAGCGGGAAGGTCCAAGGGCCAAATGTCACTCTCAGCTCTCTGCCATTCACCCTGGATGTTCTCACAAATCCTGCCTTCCACCAGACATTTCCCCTGGCTCCCGTGGGAGGGGATGCCAGCAGGCAGGAGTGCAAGTGCCTGCCGGTTTTAGCTGCATTAGATTGGCACTTCTGAGATGATAAAAGACACAGGAGTCTCATGAGCAGGGAATAGGGGATTTGAGCAGTCTGGCAAACTCACTCGTGGTGGCACAGAAACCTTTGTTTGTAAGTGAGCTGAAGTCTTCAGCATCTAAAACAGCTCCTACCTTGCAGGCCACAAGGAAGTGGCTGCTTATAGACATCACTGTTCCAGGAGTAAGGGAAACAGCAGAGCACAGGGCAGCAAGGTGCACTCGTGTGATTTTACTGTCAGAAACTAGGTCCATATCAGAATAAGAAAGATACTGATTTGCTATGTAACAAATATCATATATAATAAAAACATTTACACAGAGATAACTACAAAGTGGTTCTTGCTCTTTAACATGTCCCAGTAATTGACTTAAAATTAAAGAGGCTGTTAGAAATAAGACTATTCTGTCAAGCTTGGATCTCTACTGGTTCTCTAGATCGGCTTATAATTTTTTTAAAGAAAATCTATTTATCTTAGGAACGTAAATATCCCATATTATATTACTCTTGTTATTTTACAGATGTCCTACATATGCTCTTCTTCGCAAGTGACTGGCCTGAAACTGCACAGACTTCTGTGACAAAGAGAGAACTGGAAACATGAGATAGAGAGGAGAACAGGTAGCACTCTGTTCTAAATGAGGGCAGTTTGGTAATGAGGGTAACTAATTCTTGGTTGTGGTACCCCAGGGGGACTGCTGGTGTTTAGCTTTTATAAACTTCCTGGTGGGAAGGAGCATGGAGGGGTGCCTCTTCTCCTAAGGAAGGTCATGGGGCTTCTTGCTTTCAGTATTGACAACAGGCTGGAAGGGAGAGATGAAATTCCTGCTTTAGATATAAGTCTAGCACTGGACATTTAACTGAACTGTGTTGTTTGGAAACAAATGAGGATGGTGGAACCTCTAAAAGAGTTGCTCACTAATAATGCTGAGAGCATTGCTCATCTTAGCAAAAAAGCTAAGATTTTTGCACAGATAAGACCAATGTTTCATTTCTTTCAAGGCAAAGTCCCTGTTGCACAGCATTGTCCTTCAGGTAGGTATAACAGGATAACTGCTGTGCTGATATTCAGACTTGGAAAGGCCACTCAGAGGCCTCTGGGAAAGGTGCAGTGGAGGAGAAGGAGGTGTCTGAAGCAGGAAGGGTCCACACATGCACAAGCTCAGCATTTTGCATAAAAAGGTGCCATTAAATTCATTGAGCTTCTCTTGTCCTGCTTTCTAGTGCTGCAGGAGGGAGGGGCTGTTACAGCTTACAGGGGTGCTTTATTCAGATCTGGCTTAGTCTGGTTTTTTGTGAGAAGCCAAACTGGAGGGAAGAGCTGTCTATTTAATCCTTCCTGGGGCCAATGAAGGTGCTTGTTTAACCTGCTGGTTCTTAGGTACAGGTACTGCTGCTCCACTTGTGCCTCCCTTGATTCTGATTTCAGTACAGAGTTTAAGGTTATGAGAAGGAGATTTAAAAATATTTGATTCCACATATGGTCCTCTCTTCAGAGGCTGATCATATGCCCATCTCCAGGCCAGATTCTCAGAGAATATTAATACCAGACCTAAATTTAGGGGTATATGAATTTGACTCATATGCTTGAATTTCTGCACCAAAACAGGATTTTGTCATAGTGCTAATAGTCAGTTTTATTGAATGGAAAGATTTGAAGACTGAATTTTAAATGGATTTTACCCCACTGGTATAATGCAGAGTCTAGCAAGCATTGCTGTGGGAAGTGTAGCCAATTTTTATCTCAGCTGTGTCAGGGCAGGCACTTTCCTGTGCTTTGGAAGGGGTTTGGTGAGGAGCCCATCTCCTGTGTGAGCATCACTTATCTCACAAGTGGCCCAGATTCTGCTGATGCTATGCCATTTCTCTTCTGCCCAGAGAAGATATTGGTGGGTTTACCTTACTCCAAAAATCTGGTTTTACTGACTTCTTTACTGTAACAGGTGAGAAGCTGCCAAAAGCATGTCAGGCATTGATTTGATGCTTTTTTTTGTTAACTTCTCTGATGTATTTTTAAAATTTCTTCCTGGCTGTGTCTTGTTTGCACAGATATGAACCCTTCCAACAGAACTGGGACTGTGGTATTAGAGCTGATAATATCCCCTCTATGATAATGTCTGACCACATCTCTCAGAGCCTGCTGAAGGAATATTTTCAGTGGCTATTTTCTTTCAGGTTTATATTGGAGTCTGCACCTCATAACATCCTCTTGAATCCAGAGCACTGCCACAGAGCCAGTCCTGAAGGACTAGATGGATAACTTTAATAAAATAATGACATTTCCCTTAAACCTGTTAGGAAGAAGGATATTGTTTTGGGGCAATGATTTTTTTTTTAAAGGTTTAGGGCAACTTTCAGTGTTGCTTACAGTCCTGTGTTTCTTCCCACGGGATTTCTCTTTTGAACACTTTCAAATGTGTGTGAAGGCCTCCCCACAAATGTGAATAAGCTAAATGTGGATTCATTTCCAGTTCACCACCTTCTGAAGTGTGACATTTTCTGCCTTTTGAGGTGGTCTTCCAGCTGCCACAGAAAGTATCACAATTGAGTATTAACTTTATTGTCTTGAGATATCATTTCTCTTGAACACTTCCAGTATCTTAAGAGCTCTTTCTCACAGCTAAATTCCCAAGCTGGTGAGTCATATGGAAAAAAAGGGAAAAAAATGATTTCTTCATCTGGAGCTACATGCAGTCATTGTTTTCAAATACCTTTTATTTTCTGATGTGGTGTTCATGTACAAGAATGTATAGATTAGATCATAAAGGAAAATAGGAGTGCTTGTGTTTGGTTAGAATACACTGCTTTGCCTGGCAAATCATAAATATCCTGTTATCTTGCTGCAATTGGTCATTTTGTTTGCTCCCTGACTTCTGGAGTTTTGCTGTGGCAGCAGCTGAAGCCTTGTGCTTCATATCCTTGAGCTTCTGACAGTAAATCAAGAAGAACCTCTGAAGCAGCAGTGGTTTGTGATGCACAGATGAGCCTGGTGGCACAGCTTCACAGAGACAGGAGTCTGGGAAAAATAAAGTCCTTAAAGCCAGGCAGTGCCAGCTAGGACATTCACACAGGGCTGCTTCACTCAGCTGGATTGTTGTGTATTCCTGTCTCAACAGAAAGGCATTGATGTTTTAAGGTTCTGTGGCTGTGAGCAATAGGTGGGAATGGCAGCTTGGGGAAGGGGCCTCAGCTGGCAGAGCAGAGCTCAAATGTGTGCTGGTGCTGGGGCACTCACTGACATGAAAACCAGGATTTGAGACAGGTGTGGTGGAACTGCTGCTGTGAAAACGTGTCTAGATATTTTTCAGTCCTTGCAAGAGACAGATAAAAAGCCTTAACTGGGACTTGGGTATAGTAGGAGTCCTAGTAAATATCTGTATTTGAATGTCTGTATGTAGGCCTTGCCCTGATAAGCCCTGATGGGCTTCAGCTGCGATGTCCTTAATTGAGCTGCAGCTGTAGCTTGTGAAGATAACTGATAAAAGGGGCTGGGCTTGGCCAGTCAGGGAGAGTCTGGAAGGAGCCCTGACCAAGAAGGAGCAACAAGCAGAAGATGGAGAAGAAGTTTGTGCTGTGAAGAACTGCCCCAAGAAATATCGCCGAGAAGGTACGAGGCTTTAGAAATGTGTTTGCGACAGTATGGGACTTTAGAAATATGAAATACAACAATAAGATAACAACACTTGGGTGTAAGAAATGTGGAGGTGCAATTGGTATTTGAATAGAGTGAGAGAGAATGGTTTGATGCCAAATCAATGCTGGCTTAATGGTCTACTTATATTACAAAAAAAAACCCCAAAAGACCTGCAAAACAACAAACCAAAATTCTCCCTCGAGGACTTGGTGTTTCTTTAGGGTTTTTGCAGCCTTTCAAATAAGGCCAACGCAGAGCAGGGGAAGGTGATGCTTGAAACTGTCCTCCCATTCAACCCTCCCAATGGTACTATTGCACAGCTCACCTTCCCCTGGAAGTCACCACCCTCAGACTCATTGAATTTTATTTATTTAAAGGATTGCTGAACTTCAGCCGTGGATTATCCTATTGAAGGTAAGCAGCAATGTGCTTGCTATGGCTGAATACCAGAGCTATTTTTCCCTATTTCTTAAAAGCATTTTGAATTCTGGATGTGTCATTCATTATGACCACAGTGCTTCCAGACTTCCCCTCACCTGAAAATTTAATACTCCCCATTCCATCACCTTGATAACTAATGAAAATTTTGATAACACTGTGAGATTTGGGACAGGCCCTGCAGCATCCACAAGTAGATTCTTCTGTGTTGTGATTGTTCCATGGGGGAGCAGTCTTTGGATACAGCTGCCCTGTCCCCCTCTGCTTTACCCGTAACAGAGAAAAAGTTTAGCAAGAGATTTTCCCTGGTTTGTTTCTGGGACTGGTGAGTGAAACAGCATTGAAGGTCTTGCTTTGAGATCCATGACAGCTACTGTTTTTACCTCCAGGAGGTTACCTGCTGTATAAATAAAACACATTTCTTTGCCATGCTTTCTTCTTAACAAATCTACTGCTGGCTGCATCTCCTTGTTATCTTCCTGATTCTGACAAATGGTTTGATTTGTTTCTGCAGGAACTGGAGTTAATCCGATTGATTTATAAATCTCCCAGCTACTCCTTTTTTCTCTCTTTAAAGAACTGCACTATGCTGATCTTTTTTCAGTCTTTCAGTAGCTTATCCCTCCTCTGTAGGATCATAAAGATGAATGCTAATAGTTCTTTGATAGCTTCCACCAGCTCTTTTGGCAGCCTTGATAGTGTTTGTCAGGCTCTGTCTGTCTGAAAGTGTGCTCATTTCATTACCAACCATTTACTTGCAAAGTAATGTTTTAAATAAAGGCTCATTCAGAAAGGCCACTAATCTTGCAGGGCTCTCCTCTGTAGATCCTTCTCCTCTGTTCATTGTTGACATTTTCTTTTTCTTTGGACTTCCTTCTCTTCCTGATGTTACTTGAGAGTGATTCCTTATTCTTCACATCTTTTACAGCAGTGTGCCTTAATCTCTCATGTTGTCCACACACAGTGTTAGTTAATAAACATATCTTTCTCATTCTTTATAAATTTTCTATAACATTAACTACTTAAAATAATTTATCCAAGGGAAAAAAGAAAGCACTCTCTCTCCACACACTTCTTTTCAAGCCTTTCTTACACTTTCCTGGGTTGTCCGCATCCCACACTTATTTATGTGAAGCTGCTATTTTTTCTGCCACACCATAGATATTTTCTGATCATCAACCTGGTCTATCTTCTCCATTCTTCTCCTTCCCTCCAGCCAAGAGTCATGGGCAACTTCTTCCTGCTGGCTGCCAGACTGGGTGACTCTAGTGCCCAAAAAAATGACAAAATTACTGCTTGGACTTTTCTAAAAATGTCTCCTTGCTCTCACTTTGGCAGAATCTGTTCCCTAAACTGAAATTGAATTTATGAGAATTTTGATGCCTCTAAAACCACGCTCTCTAATGGTTTTATTGCTTTTTGAAAAAAAAAATTCACCCAGATCTAATTGCATTATTGGAAATGATTATAATATATGGAGAATTTCTGTGGTCTCTGAAAAATCTTTTATTCAGAAACAGCCAAAAAGACCATCTAATGCTTAGAGGAAAGATACTTTGAAGAGCTTTTTTCTATTAAAGGGAGTGGGAAAGAGTCATGAGAAGACTTAACTCTTGGGTGCATTCAAGACACAGATTTGGGCTACAGGGATGGAAAACCTGCTTGTTGCAAGGCAGAAAAGGATATTTAAAGGTCAGGAAACAATTTGTAGTTCAAGAGCAAAAGCTTCTGAAAGCTCTTAATTCCTGATGTAATTACCCTCTGTGAAGCAGGGCATTAGCACTCCATGTTGCCCTAATTAGTTTACCAGACCACATATTCCAGGTAAATCGTGCTTGCAATTGGCCTGGTGCTTGTTTGTGATTAACAAGCATTCAGATGAAAAATTGAATGTCGTGTGAGCACTACTCCAAGCTCAGTAAATGTCAGGCAGTCCAGATAGTCTGGAGGCAGCAGCAGCAAAACACCAGGAAAAAAAGCATGAGCTGTGCATAAGAGGAGCCTTCTAGAATTTCAGGCCTAAAATAAGAGGATGTGGAAGCAGAGACAGTCTAGTGAGGAGCTGTAACTTAAAATATTAATACTGACAAAGAACAGAAGAACAACTCCACTTACTTTATCTCAAGCCATTAGCTTTGATTTAGTGCAGCCAGGGAAGTCTTTCAGTACTTTCTGTGCTATCTTCACACTCCAGCTTAATGGCATTTGTTTAAATGAGGAGTGGTCCCTCAAGCCATATTTCTCTTTAAGAGGCAAGTCCCAGCACACAGTAATAAGTAGGCTGGGAACAATATATTTTAAAAGAAGAAATAGATTCTGCCAGCTCAATTTAAGGAAATATTTATTACACATAATTTCTCAACTGTTTTCTGAGTAAGCAATATAAAATGATCCTTATGAACAGCAAAATGGAAGGAAGAAGAGTGTGCATCATTATGGAGGGTTTAATCTTCTGTGTATCTGCCTGTTGTTCTGGATGAATTCTTGACTTACATGAACTAATGGCATCTACCCTGGATGTCTCAGAAATTTTATTCCCCAGATGACCTTGTTTTTAACACTACCATGCACCTACATCCTCCTTTTCATGTTTTGCTTTCCAATAAATGACAACAAGCTCGGTGACTTTAAGGGAAGGAAAGGGTTGCAAGTCTAGTCTTGTCTTGTCCATGACCAAATATTTTCCATGCCATTGAGCTGCAGGTGTGATGGCACTTGGCAGAGTGGGAATGGAGTTGCTCTGTTTTGTGCTTGCGTGGCTGCTCTGGTCCCAAGTGAGAGTGTCTCTTTGTTGTAGCTTATTAAACCCCACAACCCCAGCTCCTTGCAGTTCATAGTTTCTTGTGAGTTTTCTGCTGTTTGCCTCCTCTGAGAAACAAATAGGCCAAGTGTGAAACATGGGCTTAAAACATGTGCATGATGTAGAAGTAGCATGGTTCAACAGCCTCAGAATAACTGCCTTTTTTTTTTTTCCCCTGTATATAAGCATATTCAATTGGTGTTGGGTTTCCAGGGCATCATTTTAGCTGTAGCTAAAAATACAATCAGTACACCACGTTTTGGCAGATTTAACTCAGCAAAATTGTTTATATGTGAAATGTTTCCTGCTGAGTGTCACAAATAATAATTTAGTTTAGAATGTGGCACCCCACAGATCCAAAAAGCACTGCTGTGGAAGGAAGATGTTGCTCCCTCCCTGTTTCAAGTGTTCTGGTATCTTGCTTTCCTGTCACTGCAAGCCTGGTAATCCCTCTGCAGACCCAGACCCAGATATTTTACAATTGCATTATTAAATTGCTTAAGTACTTCCTTTCTTTTACCTCCACGGAATTATTACAGAGTGCTCTACCTCTTGTTCCTTTTTGTATTATTTTTATTAGTCATGGGAACATCATTGAACTGATTGACACAGTTTGTTAGAAATCTGTGCAATTTTTAAAAATTCAATTACATGTGGTTTAAATCCTGTTCTTTTTGTTAATGTGATCAGACATCATGTTTGCTTTGCTTATTGGAGAATAGTTGCTCATCTCAGAGCTGATGGCTCCAATTGTTACAATTGCCATTTTTTTATTTCCTGTGACTTGCTCATATTTTTTATTTCTCTTTTATGAGAAGACTTTCCAGTGAGTTTATCTTTCTTAGCTTAGTTCTTTGTCTAAACTTGTGCAAATTGGACAAGGATGGGCAGAAGCTGGTCCCATACTGGGAGTACACTGGAGAGTGTTGTGAGAAGTTAATACCTGAACTGGAAAGCTCCAATTCCTCTCAAAGCGCAATGGGACAGTCTCTGTGGCTGGGAGGACAGTGGGAAGGTCATTGGTGACTCAGCTTTCACTGTTGGCAGGGGTGCAGCAGGTAGGAAAGGGTGGGTGGTTCTTTCAGTGCCCTTGTAAATCACAAATAGATTTGGGCACAGACCCTGCTCCTCAAGGTGTTGTTGATTCAGCTCTTTCTGATCAATCTGGTACCTCCAAAGGGCCCCAGCAGTAAAGCTGCAGGGCGCAGCTCCAGGGAGGGACTGCTGGAAAGAAGGGTTTGTTCACATCACTGCTCCCCATCTGGGGTCCTGACTGCCTGCAGGGATTCTGCTCCTGGGGAAGGGCTGCATGGAGAGAGGACAATAAATGATCTGCAAGTGACAGGTATTGGTCACACATGGTGATGACAGCAGCCTCATGTGACTTCATTGTCTTTTTAGACCAAGCAGTATGTTTGTCAGAGAGGCTGGGATGAGGATGTGAACAAACACTTGGTAAAGGAGTACAGAATCCCTCTGGAAAGGGGGTCTAAAGGTGGATTTCACCTATTCCTACATAGAACAGCACTGATCTATTTAAATAAGGAAATAGGAAGTCCTGCAAATAAGGAGGTATTATTTTGGGGGTTATTTGAAGCATTTTATATCTAACAAGCATCAAACAAAAAAAAAAAAATGAAAGGAAAAAAAATCAAGAATGTTCACATGGATGGCCCCTGGTGCTGCAGAGAAACTGCAGTTGTTGTGTTGGTCATGCTACAAATACAAAACAGAAAACAACCCTGTGCCTAAGGATCCCATGGTCCAAGACAAATGGGGATAAAGGGGGTAGCAGGTGCACTGCTGCTGAGCCACGCTGGTTTCCTGGCTGGTTGGAGGTTCAGGGTGTGTTGTAGCATGGAGATTTCAGGAATGATTTGAAGGAAGGCAATAACTTGGGTTTGCAAATGCGTGCGGGTATATATCTCAAATTAGTCCTTAGAAATCACAAATTTCATTTTGGTCTCCTTAGCTCACAGCTACTTCCCTCGATAATATTGAGCTTTCCCAGGTAAAATAGAGGCTGAATTACATTGTAATGATCTTGTACACAACTCATCATTACTCAGGTAATACAATAACATGGGGAAGTTCAGTGAGTAGCCAGAGCCTGGGCAGCACTGACAGTGCTTATGTGAGATGTGGGTTAATTTGTGTTTATCTTTTATCTTCCCAACAACTCACGTTTCAAAATAACTTCATATCCTTTAGAGCTGGGACTTCATAATTACCTGCTTCTCTTTTGGTCAAAATAATTAAAACTGAGAATGAAAAATTTGGGACTGAATAGTGCAGTTTTCAGCCAAAAGCTCCTGGTCAGGATCTGAGAAGAGCTACTTGCAAGGGCCCTGAGGGTGCTTTGGGATTTCAGTCTGAACCCCTGTAGACCAAGATTCATCACTATCTTTTCCTGCTGAGCAACCCTGTGAGTTTACATCTGAGAGTCTGTGACCATGGTGCAAGAAGGAAAATTAAATCTAAGTCAGAGAAGGGGAGGTGGGCACTGGAGGCTTCTTTCTGTATGCAGACATTTTGGCTGTGACCCAGAAGTGTTGCAATGGAAAATGATTGTCAGCTTTTCAATCATGTTCCTTTTTATTGTGAAGGGAACACCAAGTGTACCATGTACAAAGTTTTCTGTGATAAAAGATGTCATTTAAAAAGTCAGACTTAATTACTTGTGAGGACTTCAGGATGGATCAGAAATTGATATACCTTGCAAACGAGAACAAGTTAGTAGGAGTGCAATTATTGCAGGAAGACCCTTGGTATTAGACACTGTTTGGATGTCTCCCCATCCTGTTGTTTAGGAGAATGTGTTCCAAAAACACTTTGGCAATGGAAAGGAGTGCATTTCAGTGAAAAAGTGAGACAGATGAGAAAGGAAGAGGTTTCTGAGCATAGTGAATTTAAATAGTATACCATAATGTGCCAGAACCAGTCAGATTTTAACACTGAATATAATAGCAATATGGCTCTGCTGTCAGAGCCATTTTTATATGAAGAGCCTTCAGGTTTTTGGAGAGGTACAGATCCCAATTAAAGTGTTCAATTCCCATTTGAGTCCCCTTGAGCTTTGTTTCTCATCACACACAATAGTGGGAATGAATTAGATGTCATCCCTCTTTGTGCCTGTGTGGGCCCACAGAGCTCTGTGGAAAAAGCTGCTTGAATTTGTTTGTTGCTGCTGTCCCGTGGAACATGGTAATTGAAATGTGGGTATGGGAGGTGTGACACAGAAAATCTGATACTGACACATCAAGGCTCCTCTTAAAATAGTTGTCAGAGCAGGGGATGCAAGGGACATTTAGCTGAAGTAAAATGCTACAGACCACTTTGTGTGCTTTCTGGAGAAGGAGAAATGGGACTTCATATTTACAGGCCAACTGCCTTGGCCAGGCTCTTCATACACTGTGATCTGTTTCCAGTCTTGCACTTCTTCAAATTCCTGGTGCAAATTATTCCATGACATAAAGAAAAGAATCCTCTAGAATGGCTTAATGTTTTTCCAGATGAAATTAAATCCCAACACTCTGGAACTTTGACCAAAGCTCAGCACAAATTTTAGAGTGAGAAAATGTTCACTAAAAATCCTAATTGATAGAATCAGTAACTGAGGAACAAGACCCAGTTTTGAACCAGAATGTAATGGGATCAGAGGGGAAAAATTAGTGTCTTGTGGTTTGAACACCAAGAATCCTTAATCATTGGAGGAATGAATGGATGGTGTGGATGATATCCTAAAATCTATTGCATGACAGGTGTCTGGGAGCACCTATTGCCCTGCCTAAATAATGAAAAAAATGGATTCTTGGACCCCAGGATAAGAACAGGAATTGATTCAGAAGAAAGCACAACACACACAGACCTGCTGTGTTGTCTTTGCCCAAGAGATTTGATCAATAGAGTGATGGTCAATAGCTGAAACTTTCTACAGTTCATGGTCAAGCAGCTTGGCTTCTCAGCTGAAGTGGAGCTGGAAAGCCCAGCAGAGTCTGTGCTTCACTGGAGGAAGTAGTCAGGAGACAAAACCAAGCACCTTAACACACAGGACTGCTCATGTGTTTGTCCCTCACTGAAAGGAGAATATAACCTAATAGACAGCTTTGAAGGATAGCTTGTGTTTATCTGTGCTAATCTACTTTCCTGGGGGAAAAAAGGTTTAAATGAGAGTTTTGGCAGAAGAAGCTGTTTAAGAATGCATCCTGTGAGAGCTGCTCTGCACAATGTGGGTGCAGGAACCATCCAGCTTTGTGCTGCTTCTGCCACTGGGCAGAGGAGCCTTGGGGTGGCCTGCACAGGGCACAGAGGCCATGGTGCTGGGGGAGCAAGGGAGAAGTTGGGTTTAACCTTTAACCTCCAGCTGTGCCCACCTGTTTGCATTGGCCAGGTGGACTGGTAGAAAGGAAATCTCCTGTGTCCAGTCAGGAGAAGCCTCAGTCAAGCCTCTGCTTTGAACACAAGGCTGTGATGTAAGTCAGTGCAGCTCCTGAAATAATCAAATCCCACTGCTGCCATCCCTACTCAGATATTATGTAATGGTCCCTCCCATGTGCTGACAAAACACTCACTGGAATTAACAATGCTGAACATTATTTAATGTGATGAGCGTGGCAGGCAAAAGCTACTCCTCCAAAATAATAAATCATATGATATTTAGCTACCTTTTTCTTGGCAAGAAGCCATCAAGTTTCAGCCTTTCATGGTGTATAAGTTGCTTTTGAAGTGCTTTTGCATTAGGAAGAGTGGGCCTACAAATGAGGTGCAATGCATTTCTGCATTTAGTGCTATCTTGTGATAGGGAGATTAAATGTATCTAGGCTGCAAAGCAACTGATCTTGGGTTTTATCTGTACTTCATCTATGGTTTTTGCTTTCTTCAGACCTACTTTTGTCTTCCCAGTGCCCTCAGGTTTTTATCCTCACTGCTCCACCTGCAAGTCCATTTCTGAAGGCTGGGAGAAGATTTTGATCTATTGGCAGATGGTAAGAGAATGGTTGCTTTTCCCTCACATAGTGCTCAGCATGCAGAGGCACACTTGTGTTCAGGTTGGGCTCCACTGGCTTTAGAGAGACACAGATGTGAAGTGAAAAAAGTGCAGCCATTGCTGGGACAGGGCAGAACCACCCTGGCATAGTAGAAATGCAGCCATATTCCTGCTGTATTTTGTGTTTGGTGGGGTTTGTCATTCTTTTTCAGATGGTCCTACTAAAAGAAAAGGCAATATCTGATGCATCAATAACATTAGGTGGGAAATCAGGAGAGATCTCCCTAAGATCTTTATAAATGTTTGGGTGCTACAAATACGCTGGAGCACATCTTCAGTAAATTTTTGCTGGGAGAAATGAAATGTTAAAAGCACACAAGAAAGAAGAGCACCAATTACTGCTTTAAGGTATGTTCTTGCCATTGTTATGGCTGAAAATCCCTCCTGTAATTGTTATTCAGCACAGAAATTGAAAATGTACTTGGGCTGCGAGAAGTCTGACCTGCAGAGGAAGCTGTATCTCACTGTGACGTGCTGAGTGTTCACTTGGGTGAAAGGCAGGAAGGAGTGGGGCACATCCAGTATGTCACTGTCACCTTCCTGGCCTGCTAATGTAACCAAGAATCAGCTGCAGAGTTCCATTAATTCTCAGTGAAATAATTCCTGACATTGGTCTAAAACTTTTCTGACCAAGCATCATAAGTTGAACTGTTGACATCAAAGTTTAAAACTCCTGTGTGCTGTTGGAAGTGCCTCCAACTGGCTGCTGATGAATTTGGTCCTCTGCTTATTGCTTCTAATGACACAAGCATTTTTTCCCTGATGGAGAGACCTCAATTTCAGACACATCATCTCCACAGTAATTAGTGATAAATCATCTTCACTGCATTTCCTTGACACACATAATGTTGTATTTTTATTCTCAAGTTGTTCTGTTTGTCAGCTTGACTGAAATAGCCCAGCATTAAGGACACACATGAACCCTCAGGTCAACTTCTTTCTTCTGCTCTCTCTGGTCACTGATAAATTATAACTTCCTGCCTTCTTCACTTGCTCTCCTATCATCCTAAGGTGATTTACACAGTATTTTTCCACTCCTCACATAGACTGTGTGTGGCCTTGAAAACTGCTTTTTAATAACTGAGTGCTGCATTGAATAAAGCTTCACTTATTGCATTTCTCTAGGGCTTTCAATATGTTTTCTAAAGCTCTGGTAATTATGGATGAGCTCACCTTCCCCTAACAGTTTCCAGAGTAGCAGGTGACATTCCTGCTTTACACCAGGGAAACAGGAGCCCAGAAAGGTCAAGCCAAAAATTCTCAACTTGCAGGAAATGTCACCCAGTCTGGGGTTTCTACACCAAAATGTAAAGAGTTTTTTCTTATTATTTTTTTAAAAAAAGACATCTTAGCATTTAAAGCACAGCTATAATTGTTCTCAGCTGCAGCTGATGACATTCAGCAAGTCCTGCCAATCCAACTGCAAGTGCCCAAGCCCAGGCAGCAGGAATCCAGGAGTGTTCCCATGTGAGAGGAGTACTTGCCAAATATTGTGAATGAGTTCTGGGTCAGAGGAGGAGCAGATTTCCATTCTCAGGGGTGGCACTTCAGGGCTGAGCTCTGAGATGGTAATTTTTCCTTCTGATGTTCTCCTTCTCACTCAATTGTGTCCAGCAGTTAGACACAATGCAGGTTTTCCATGTGGGCAGAAATTTATGGAACATTTACTTAAACTTTGAAATTATTAATCTGGGGGGTTGTTTTTAAAGAAGTATGGGTTTTTTCTTTATTGATCTTCAAATGCTTTGGGTTTTGAATTTATGAGATTTGTAAATGTGGGTACCAAACATTTCTGAATTTCTGTCCTCATGACACGAAGGAAATAACATTTGTTCATTTTATTATATGCTGGAGTAAAAGCACCTTTAGCAGTATCAGTCTGTTAATTTTCTTTATGAAATTAATCATTGTAAGTTGTTCCAGATAGACTTATTTCTGTTTCCCCAGAGATTTCCTGTTCTTTCCTCTGTGCTGTCTGTCACCAGTCACACTAAAAATGAAAAGCAGACCCCAAAGCCATAGGGAGACGCAAGTTACAGATGTGCAGCAACAATTAAACTTCATTGCAGATGGGGAAGGAGACAAACACAGCAATTGAAAAACCCACTCTTTTCTAAACAATAGAAAAATCACTTAAGGAAAATCTTTAAGTTGTGTTTCTCAAAGGTTGTTTTAAGAGGCTGGGTTCCATTAGTTTTGAATTTGCAGAATCCTGGATGTGACTTAGCCATGTCCCATGATTTAAATTATAATAGATCTTCTGGGCAAGTCTAGTAAACCAGATATGCACTGGGCTGTGCACATGCAGAGGGGTGGAATGTGTGCACATATATTTGCCATTATTGATTTTTTTATTGATTTTTTTTCTCTGATGATTTAGCAATATCTAAATGCAGCAAAGTGTGGGTGAAAATAACTATTGCAAGAAGTGAGTAATGCTGGAATTCAAAAATCTTTATTAGCAGACAAAATCCCAGAGCATCGTTCTCCCAGAGGGGAATGGAAAGGCACAAGGGGTGCAAAATTGAGGGGCAAAACAGCATTCAGTATTTGCTTGTGCTTGCCCTTAAACCACTGATTCTCCACCTGATGAGCAGCTCAACATGTGGCATCTTTGCAACATGTAGGATTGTTTTGGAATGAAGGAGCACAGGGTTTGTTAGATTTTAAAGCTCAATGATTTTCTTTCTTTAATTAGCAGTAAAGCATTAAGGTACTTCAGATGCAAACTCTAACAATAAATGGGGTTTGCTCTGCATTTATGGCTAGTGAATAAAGATTGCACAAAGGTGGTAACTTTTGATTTTGCATTAACCCAGCTTGGCTCTGCAGTAGGTGCTGAGCTCGTGTGATGAGAAATGAATCAATTGCTGTCTGTGCCTTGCAGTGGTTGTCCCCAGTGAAATAATCTAAACCTGTCAGATGGTGACAGCTTGCTCTACCTTCACAAATAACACCATTTTTGAGAAATCAAGGACTGCTGATATTGCTGTAATAGATCTAAAAGTGCATACTGATGTGATCTGCCACTTCTGCGAGATGGAATTTGAAGCCGCTAATACACAGAATATTTCTGCTGCTTCAGCTTTCCATCTCAGAAATGTGGATTGGTTCTTTGAAAGAGTTCAGCACTGAACAAATCTCCATCTTGTTTAGTTCTGATATTTGGATCATAATACATGAAAGCTGATTTTAAAAAAAAGCTTCCACACCATAAAAGCTACAAAAAGCTTAAGAAACTGCCTGGAGAACATCCCTTGAGTGTCCCAAGTATGTGGTGTTGAAATGTGGAGTCTACCAACTCTATTACAGCTTGTGCAAACAAAAGCAAAGGTACTGGAGCACTTCTCATCTCCCAGAGCTCTAAAGAGTTTTCAGCACTCAGCCATAATCCTTTGTGTTTGAATTTGAAAATGTGAGGCATTTTCAGTGTTTTGGCCAAAAATGTAAACTGAAGGGGGAAAATCTGAATTGCAATCCAAGCAAGATGGCTGTTACTGATGGCATTCAGTTTTGCAATGGATGGAGAGGTAGTGATCAGACTTGGAAAAACTTTACTTTTGTTAAGCAGAAGCTGGTTGTTCAACGCAAATTGAAATACTTCAATTTCATGAGAATTGGTTTGGCTTTATCCAAACATAGGCAAAAAGAAGGCATTGAATAAAGAAAATGCTAGTTGAAAATGAAAAGCTGAAAAATCTGATTTTTAAGTATTCTGAAAAAAACCCACTCTTAATGATTTTTTTTTTTTTCATTTTGGCACAATGTTAGTTTTAGCTGACAGTATTGAATAACCATTTGGGGATGAATTCACTTTTTATCAGGATGTTGTCTGCCCACCTTTACCTTGAAGAGTTCGTGCAGAGCCAGTGGGAGAAGGGCAGGGGCTGCTGTGACTGTGCTGTTAAAAGAAAGATCATAAAGCCTTTAATGGAGAGCTTAAACAAAAACAAGTGAATGAGCTTCGAGCTTCATTTCCAGCCACAATGAAATAAACATTGGTCGGCTTTAAGAGAGCATCCCTGTCAAAATGATACTTAAAGATTTGTGAAAATTCTTTCATGAATTGTTCATTCATGTTATTTGTTCTTTTTTTGTGTGTGGCTTGAGCACAGCTGTAAATCTAAGTAAACAGCATCTAGCTGTGTGTGACTCTGTTCTAAATACAGTGCAATGGAAAAAGTTTAATTTCTCCATAAGGTCTCTTGAGACTCAATGTATTTTTGAAACACCATTGGCTGCCCTGACACTGTGACAGCAGCCAGTTGTTTTAAAGGAGATTTGCTTGCTGGAAATGGTGCAGTTGACCTTGGTGCTGTTGTACTTTCAGTAGGAAAAGGTGGTCAGAGGCAAAAGTGATGCCTGACAGAGGAAGAAAAGGCAGTTTATTAGGCTAAAATTTCAGCTTTTTGGATAAAAGTGAAGAAGTAGTGCTGAAGTGCAAAGAGCAGGTGAAGAGTAAACACAGTGAGGCTGTAGAGGAGCACCCACCTGGTCATGGCAACTGATCTTTCTTGCCTTAGAACAAGCGTCAAGAGGCTCAGCAAGGCTGCACAATCCACACTGCCCGTGGCACGTGGGCAGGATGAGAGGATTTTTCCTTGAGAGTTTTCAGTCTCCAGTGGTTGGCTGACAGGTGGGGTTGGTAATATTTGTGTTTGCATTTCATGAGGAGCTTTACCACAAAGAGTAAAACAACATGCCCAGAGTAAGAACAGGGCTGAGTTGGAAGAGGACCAGATTTGTTGAGATTCAGATCATTGCTTTTTTTGCCATAAGGTAATTTATCTTCCACTTTGACTTCCACTGTGCATTTAATCAGGTGCTGAGTGAATATCTTACTTTGGAAATCCAAACTAATAATGGACATAAAAATCGTGGTAAATGATAAGATGCAATAAGACAAGTCATATCTTCCATAATGACACCATAATGAACTGAATTTAAAATGAAATCCTATCATGAACAGTCACGGCCCATTAGACAATGAAATTCCTTGTTAAAGTGACTTTTCAAAAGTACTTTGCAAAAAGTGAAAATGAAACAAAATTCCACAATGGTTGGAAGCCACTTGCAGCCAGATCCTGGTAATGTTTTGGGGTAAACCCCCATGAGCTCCAGTGAGTATTTTGCTCATTCAAGGACATAAACTCTAAAAGCACTGACTGTGGGTTACATGCCACAGAAATAATTTCAGCAAGATTTAACAGCTAATATCACCAATTTATGTTCTAAAATGGTGTACCCATTGAGAGCAGATGGAAAAAGAAGTAAAAAAGAGGAGGGTTAATTTCTTTGCTTTTGGTGATTGCTGCTTTACATGGATCATGCAGAACAGGGAAAAAACACAAAGTCCTTTGGTTTTTAAGCACCACATGCTTTGAAGAAAACATTTCAGGAACAGGAAGTGGGAACATTTCCCAAAAACAACCAAAAGGAGATGCAGGGAATGGAAATGACTGTGGAGGTGCTTGTTTTTGTTGGTAAATGTTCCAGAATAACCTTTTTATAGATGCAAGTACTATTGTCATTGTCATCTTCAAAGGAAATGAAACAAGCTTTCTCATCAGCAATGATTATTGTGAACTGGAGTTGGCGTGAAAATTTAAATTGCAAAAAAATAACAACAGTGAAGGTCCAACTCTCATGGAGGAACAGCAGGATGTAGGTTCCTGTTGCTCATCAGGCCCTTTGGCATCCAGCTGAAGGTGTGTTAAAATGGGGCCATAAACTCCTAAGTCAAACACTTTAAGAATTTTTGCACTTGATATTTTCTTTATTTATGATCTGGACATTCCAAAGTATTTTGATCTCTTCTGTACTAGGTATTAACCATGGGAGAAATAGATCTCTATGTCCTTTTAAAAAGTTTTTCTTTTTTTTTTTAGTAAAAGAATTACTGCAAGTGCACATTTATTTTTCTAGCAGTATTAACAAAAATATCAGATATACAAAGAAAGTGTATTATATTATTGTAGGAATGAGAAGGTTAGGGATTTTGTTGGTTTTTTTGGGGGGGAGATTTTTTTTTTTTTTGGTCTTTTATGAGCATCTGTTCAATAGTAATTGCCATGCTTGGGTAATTCATCTAATGATTACAGGGCTGTTGGTAGAGGAAGCTGTAAAGCAGCAAGTAAACATAGGCTTATGTAGCTTTAAAGAAGGCAAAAGAAGAAAATATCCTATTCTGAATGATTCACAATTCTGGATCCCATCAGGCTGCACTTCTGAAAGGGCTGCAGGCTTAGCTGCTGTCATTGTTCCCAGCTGGTGCTCTCATACCAACTTCTTTTGAAATCTGACCATTAGAGCTTGTTTTGATACATCCTTGAGTGTGAACATAAAAGCTGAAGTAAATTGTTTCATCAATACTGGTTCATAATTTTAGTCCAAAGCTGTCTGGGGTGCTTGCATACAGGGAATAGCTCTGAAAAGAAGGTAATTGTGTCTCTTATTCAATGTATCTACCTGGCAATGCTATTTAGAATTGCTATTTGGGGAAGGAAAAGAGAAATGGAGAGGATGCTGTCTAGAAGATTTATATGGTTTAAAAAAATTGGTTAAATTTTAACTCTGTTCATTTGGACAGAGATAAAATGGGGCAGATAGGTTTATTCTCATTTTACTGTGATGAAAATAGACCTTGATTCAGGTGTCATTTTCCATGCTGATCTGCTGCTTTTACTTTTGTTGTTTTTGGTTTACAGCAAAGAGAATTGGGGCTTTAGTGTTTGAGTCAACTCCTAATGTAGGCTTGTAGCCAAAAAATCTCTTTGCTAGTCCACCAAAGCATTTGTCAATAAATTCTCAAATGCACAGTTGTTTTGAACCTGAATCCAGTTATTCACCTGCTGTAGGAAGTGTTATGGAGCAGTGAAATAGCAAATTGTTCTTTCATTTTGCTACTCTAGATGGTTAAGCAAAAAACCCCTAAAAAGCTGCATTCCACTTTGAGCAGATCATAGGAAATAATAAACTGGAACTGCAATAAAGCTCCCCTGTAGGGCAAAGGATACAGCACTGACGTGATAATAAAAATACACTAAGCATACTAAACAAAAGCAAGCTCTGCTTTGGCAGGAGGCCTAGGAAGAGTGAACTAAACTAGATCAGAGTTGGCTAAAAGACCAAATGGAGTCAGCAATATTTAGCATAAATAAAACTCCAGCCTTGGAGCTTTTAAATCTCTGCCCATCCTTTGTGCATCTTCCTGCTCACAGGTTGAACTTCATCAAAAAGCACTTAAACAAAGAACAGAAAGGAAAATAAAGCCCAATGCATGAAAAGCATTTTAAACTGGTGAAATTTTAGTTGCAATGTTGTGAGTTAAGTGCAGGGAAACAAAGGAGAAAACCACACCGGTATTCTCAAATGGCAGTGTTGTGCACAAAAGGAAAATAATTCAAAATTAAGACGCAATCTCCATTCTACTTCTACAAGTAGTCCCTTGTATAACATTAAGCATAAGAGGCTGAAGCTCAGGCTGGCATGCTCAGAACCAGCAATTTGGACAGGCTGAGTCCCAGTGCACTTCAGGCACGCTTCATTCATTAACCACAGCCCAGGGAGGGCAGCACAGCTCCGTGTGCAGACGTGCATGCTGTGCACTAATGCCTTCGTGGCTGCTGCTGAGGGAGCAGGCAGGAGAAATGTCCCTCAATAGCCAGCTGACACACCAGGTAACACAGCACGGGCATGTCAGGGCTGCTCCTTGGAAGGTTCCATCCCTTGCAGGCAGCTGTTGGGGATGCATAAGGAAATGTTCATGGATGATGTTCATGGTTGTGTTCTCTTACAGTTGTGCCCCAGGGCCAGGGTGCAGAAATAAGGATTGCAGGTGGGAAGGGATGAGTTTTACTCAGGGATATGAGAATCTGTCACCTAGGTGGGCAGGGTATGGAGCAGAGCACTGCACACGTCTCATTGTGCTTGGTGGAATGGGAGTGGGAAGTGAAACTTACAGAAGAGAAATTGGAAATATGCTGAATTGAGTAGAAACTGGATTGAGTAGGAGTAACTGCTGGATTTGTGAGAGAGCATTTTGGAAGGAATGGGTTTTGTGTGTGGAGCTAAATAACTGGTGATATTTTGTATCTGAAAGCGCGTAGAGTTGGCTTTTGAAAGCAGAGAGGAAATGTCAAAGTCTAAGCTACTATTTGGGCTGCAGTAGCTGCAGGGGTGAGATGGGGTCCTATAAGTGGGATAAGTGAAGAAGAAATTGCCAGAAATGGCCAGCCAGAAATGGTTTAGGCTCCTGTCTCATTCCTTACTCTGCAAAGTAGCACAGGGACTATTGCTTCCCTTCTTTCCAACTGCAGAAAACCCAATAGGCAGCAAAATTTCAGTGAAGAAGTGATGGCAGCTCCGGAAACAGAGTCCATAATGGAAACAACGCAGCAACCTTAACTGCAGCACATATTTTTGCTCCCATAATAGATATCTGCTATTTTATTTTAGCTACATTAGTGAAAAATAGTGCCTCAAATTTATTTTCCACCTGCTTTCTAAAAGAAACAATAGATATGTGATTGTTGGGTCCTTTTTCTCTCCAGTTACCAGCTGGGAAATTTGGAATAGAAAGTAAATTATGTTCCCAGCATCTTATCTTTGCAAAAAGATTGTGATCAGATTGAGAAGGAGAGACACAGATTAGCCCCCAGGGAGAAGGCAGGCTGAACTCCAGCACATCACACTTGTCCTGTGGAGCTTTTCTGTTTGCTGGGAAGTGTGTTTGCCTCCAGCTTGGCTTCTGCAGTGATTGCTGCTCACCTGCAGAGTTCAGCTCTGGGGCAAAGGGGGAGTGAGGGGAAGGAGAGGGGAACAGTGGTGCTGCTGACAGGGAGTGTGGGCTCAGAGGAGAAAAGACCCAAATCTGTAGGGAACCAGATTTATGGGTTCTGCTGCTTGAGGAACATTTTGTTTACCTGAGGAATAACACCCCAGAGTAAAGCTATGTCTGTTTCTCCCATAGGGTGGATGAAAGCAGAGCAGCATCCTTTAGACCTCACCAGGGCCCAGCACAGTGTTACAGATCCAACTCTGCATGTGCACCAAGGGTTTTCAGGTTAGTGCACCCCAACCAAAGTGATCGAAGCTGAGGGGCTTGAGTTAGCTTCAATTTAAGCCTTAACTCCTATTTTGGCACATAATCAACTCACTTTTTTTGGCAGGTGGGTGTCCAAATTCATAGAATAATAGAAGCATAGAATGGCTTGTGCTAGAAGAGACCTTGAGGACCATCACATACTATATGTTTTCCAGCATGCCCAAATTGATTTTCTGGGTTTGTTTTTTGGTTTTCGGTTCAGTCAATAAACTGGTTAAGTGAAAGAAATGTTTGGAATTTTTTTGTTGTAGTTGAGATTAGACTTCTGCTTTCTGAAGCTGGAGCTTACCTTTCTGACTGAGAGCTCAGTACAGTCCCTTTCTTATTTCACCAGTGGACTGCCTTCCAGCTGAGGGAAAAAGGGAAAGGAAGCAAATGTGATTATTTTGCTAGCTGATAAACTCATGTGGCTTCACAAGTGCTCTCGTAATTTTATTTTGATGAAGATTTTATTTTTCTCATTTTAGCTGGCTTCAGGAAGAGCTCAACTGTTCTGATTGCCAGTTAGGTGAGGCGATGTTAACTTCAAAATTTGTACTTGGTGTTGTAGGACGATTCTGCTGTTATTCTCTATGTATCAGAGTTGTGCTTTGAAGTAGACCATGCAGTCAAGTACTGAGAACATACTATTCTAACAGAAATAGGTGACAATGGCATATAAATTAGTGCTGTGTGCCCTTCTCAGGCCTCATGCTGGTGTTCCTCATGTCCCACAGCTGTGCTCTGCCATGGCACTGCACAGGACGGACACTGGCTCCTCTTTAGCTTCTGCTCCACAACTGAATTTTGGGTGGTGATTACAGAGCTCCATTTGCCCTTTGCACTGAGGCATTTGCTGGGTGCTGCTGGAAACTCCAGACCTGCCTTTTGTGTTGGCAGGAGGAGTTTGGAATTCTGAGGGGTCAGGCAGCAGGGTCCAGCACAGATCTGGTCCAGCACTGCCTCGGTCACCAGCCTTTGATGTACTGGGGCAGAGCTGCAGCCTCCTGCTGGGTTCCTGTCAGTTTGAGAGGAGGTGAGGCAGGAGGAAACAGTTGGTTATGGACATGAGGAAACAAACAGAAAAATAGCACATCACAAGCAGGGGTTTCAGCATATTCCCTACTTGTAATGTTTTCCCAACTTTTGTGCTTGCCTTAAGGTTTTTAGAAAATGCAGAATTTTTTAAAGCATGACTGGCAAGTTTTTAATCAAATCCTGGGTAATCTGTCCTTTTGGTCTAGTCTGAAATGATTTTCTCTAATATTTATCTTCCAGCATAGCTCTCCATCTAGTTTTGAACTGCTATAAATTGAATTTCATGTTGTTTCTTCATCCAATATCTAAGGCAAAAATCCTCCTCCTTTTTCCACCTCTATACCTAAATTTGACCAAATATTTTTCTGTTTCCCCTGTATCTTGGTGTTCATATTAAGTTATGTATTTGTTTAATTCTCACCATGAAAGCTTTATTTTTACTTTCTCTTAAGGATTTCTTTTACATGTATTTAATTCTCATGAAAATGCATACAACTTTACCAGAAAGGGCTATTTCATTTCTTTTTGCTAGAACTTAAGGAAGAAGGGGAGTGTCTCACATCAGTCCTTTCCTGGTAACTCTGGATTTTAACATCAGGATGGAATCCTACAAAAATTCTTCCCTCCATCCACTGCCTGTAAATGCCTAGGAAAAAAAAAATGTTTACATGCCTGCTATTGCCATCATTTATGCAATCTAATTCTACAGTGCTGGGACCACCACTCTATAAATTTCAATTATGCCATTAGCAGTAACTCTTCACTGCAGTAATTGGTACACTCACTTTATCTAATGGAGTATTTTCCCTCTAATTGACTTCAAATTTATCATATAAATGTCAAAGCCAAATTTTCCTATAATAACCTATTATCTCTGCTGTTCTAGCTCGCTACACTCACAAGAAACAGAGCAATAATAATCTTTTGGGATAATGAAGGACAGAAGTAATTCACAAAGTGATGAGAGGAATGACAGCTACCTCTAACCTGTCAAAACCAGAAACTTTGAATATATTCATTTAATTAGACTACTGGTCCCCTTCACATGATCTTTCTGCTCTCACTATAAAATAAGAATGAATCCAGATTTTACTATAAAATGATAATATCTAGTGTTTAGATGGTAGATTTCCTATCAACATGTTTTTAGACAAGTATTCCCATTATCACAGACTTTCAAATTTCTCTCCTCACTCTGTAAGTGTAATCAATTGCAGCACAAGAAATAGGCTATTACACCCTGACACAGAAATGGCAAAGGCACAAAGAAAAGACTTTTTAATGTGTAAATTAATTTTTGAGAATAAATAGGAGCAGGGGGTGGGAATGATGAAAGGATACTCATCAATCCCATAGATTTTACATAGGATCAGCTAAAACTTCATTACCATATCAAGTTCCAGAATAGAAATTTCTAGTAAATTAATTCTGCAAGTCTAGGCTGCTATACAGAGAGCCACAAGAGTGAGCCTGAGATGAGTAATAGAATGGTAAACTTGGACTTCTATATTCTTAAATTTCTTTCTGTTTGAAGAGTTTTCAGGACATTTTCTGTAAGATGTGTGGCTTTGGTGCTGTTTCTTGTTCCATCCTGAAACAGAGGAGTGTGGAACTGAGGATGGGACACAGCCTCATGAGGACAAATACTACACCAGCTGGTTTTGGGATTACTCTGCTTCTGTCCATCAGTGATCCCTGGAAAGCAATCAGCTGTGACAATTTGCATCCCCACCTCCCTTGAAAGGAGGCACCTGAGGGGGTGGTTTTCTTCAGCACTCCTTCATATTTCCCTCTTGTACACCTGAACAAAACCTGCATAAAAATCTTTCCAGATTCATTCTTCAAAGTGGAAAGGTATGTTGTAAATTCTCCCTCTTAAGAAATCCAATCGCACTACAATTATGAGCTTTTTCATTTTGCATTTGTCACACAACAGAAACTGACTGAATTTTAGGTAAGAGGCTAAATTTTAATGCTGAGATTGTAGGTGACACATCAGCTTGTTCCTTAGAAACGTAATAAAGGTTTTTGTTTATGGTTATTGTGGGTTTTTTGGTGGAAGTATCAGAAGTGAAGAGAGTTGCAGGATTCAGAATACTTGCAAATGTGAGGTAGACATGGAAAGCAGTCATGAAATATTACTCTGACAAAATTTCCAGCAAAGAAAAGGACACAGTGATGTGAAATGAGAAGCTATGGTGCTGTCAGGGTTTAACCCACAGGCAGAAAAAATCAGAGCCTCTCATTCACCTCCTCCCACTACCAGGGGATAGGGGAGACAGCTGGGGGACAAAATAAGGTAAAATTTGTGGGTTGAGGTAAAAAATTATTAGGTTTAATAGGACACAAAAGGAAGGAAAAATAATAACAATGATTACAACAATAACAGCAATAATAATGATAATGACAAGAGAGTTGGAATGTACAAAGCAAGTTAACCCAGGGCAATTGCTCACCACCCACTGACCCAAGCCCAGCCAGTTTTCCCCCAGGTTTATGTGCTCAGCATGATGCCATGTGGTCTGGGATATACCTTGGGTCTTGGGATTAGCAGTCCTGGCTGTGTCCCCTCCCAATGTCCAGTGGTAGGGAGAAAAGGACTTGGCTCTGTGAAATCCCTGCTCATCACTAAAACATCCCTGAGTTATTAACACCATTTCCAGAACAAATCCAAAACACAGCCCCATACCAGCTACTAGGGAGAAAATTCACTATCCCAGCCAAAACCAGGACAGGTATTCTTCTGCATATGCCATATGGCCATCCTTTACATGGATTTATCTGAGGAGTAGGAGTTTAACCTATATAAGCTGAATGTTTCTGCTTCTTCAGCTAACAAAATGTACCAGGTGAGAGCAGTGGGTGTTTAAATTCTTATGTAGAGCAGTAGAAGGAGGTAAAGGTTCTTGGAGTGAGTTGGAAGCACACAAATATTCACCCTGTGGGTACAATCTTGACTATATAAATGCAGTATCTGAAAAATAAAGGATTGTGAAGCAAAAAAATGAAAAGTTTAAGTGTAGCCCTGTTCTCAGAAGTATGCTGCTGGCAGATGATGGCATTCCTTCCTAGTGTGAGGAAAATGATTTACCCAGAAAATACCAAGATAAAACCTATTGTTAGTTTGAGACATAATTGCCTCAGACCACCTCACTCTTTGCTGCTATCCTTTTTTAAAAAAAACTGATCTAAAAAGAAACACTTTACATAAAAGCACATATGAGAGCATATCAAACCAGGAAAGTCCTCCTGACACAGATAGAACATAACCTGCTGTACCTCATCCTCCCAGCTGTGGATAAAACAAAGCACATTTGTTAATCTGCAGCTGGGCTGCTCTCCTTGTGTCCCATGAGCAGCAGGGATGGTGCTGCCCCACTGGCACAGTCCCCCAGCAGCCTTTAATAGGGTCACAGCCTCCCAGTGACCCTTGTGAAAAGGCAGGGCCAAGCACAAGGTCCATGCAGGATAATTGCTGAGCCAATTAATGTTGTCTAGAACTTGCACTCAGAGTTGAAGGTATTGACATGATCTGTGGCATTTTACCCTTTAAATTTTGCTGTAGCAATTCATTCAGTGGCTGTTATCTTTCAATGTGTATGGATGCTAGAAGGGGTTTTTTCCTTTTTTTTTTGGTGGGAGCTTAGCTGTAAATAAAAACTGTCCCCAAACTTTTTTCTCAGCAGAAAATGTCAAGAAGTTGCAGTTATCATAGCTCTGCTGAAGGCTTTGATGGGAATGACAGGCCACCAGATAGTTTGTCTGAAAATGTATTTTCAGTGTTTCTAATACCCCAGCAGAATGTATACCCTTACCCATGGGACTATCCTGAAATTTAACTGCTCAGGAATATTAGGTGTCTCTTGGTTTATCTTTGGTATCTATCTGATATCTTTGTGCATTGATTAATTTGGGCTACCTTGGCCCAATAGCTTGTGACCTTAGCAGAGTTTGCATTTATTTTAATCCCATGAAGCCACTGTATTGACTGGGACAAAAAGTACAAAAAACCAATCTGAATTTCTGTTCATTTAAAAAAGTGTTGACAAGGGACTTTTCTATCTAAGTCTTTTTTTCAGTCAGACTGATGAGAAGCAGATGACATTACCTTTATTGAACAGATTGCTCTATATAATATACATCTTAAACAATTTGGGGTATGTCTTTTATGTCTTTTAATTCCAAAAGTGAATATTTATATCCTAAGGGAACACAATTAGTTCTTAATATTCACTCTTTTTAAAAGGAAGTCCCAAAATTTTGCCCAAATATCTCAGGTAATTACTCATAGAAATAAATGTAATCTGAGCCTCAAGAAATCTATGAGTTATTGAGCCAGCTTCAAACATTTTCAGGACCTAGGTTTTCCTATATCCCCATTATTTTACTGGATAATGCAAGTATTGTCACTCCAATGATAGGTGGTTATAATATATCTGCAGACTGTTGGCAGAAGAAACAATTTTAGGCAATTTTAGAGGAAATGCTCATCAACCCAACTTTTTAGTGTTATAAAAACCAAACTAAAGTGAACATTCATTTTCAAAACGGTAAATGTGGCTTTTATTTCTCCTAAAAATATAGAAAGAACACATTCAATGCACTCAGTGCATAAGTGGCTAAAAGTGCAGAAGTTTAATTCCGTTTGGGCTTGTCCAGACATATTAGACTGTGAAGGGAAAATTTTATAAGCTTTGGAGGCCTCCTTCTTCCTTTGCCCTTTTGAAAGTCTTTGCTCTCTTGAAATTTCATTGTTTCTTTTTCTTTGTACAACCAAAAAAATGGGGGTGGTAGATGCCCTAGAAACCTTCTCTACCAATATAAATGGTAAGTGGAATTATTAGGGAGATGTTGGTCAGGAGAAGAACGTTAGACATGAGTAAATAAAATCACAAAAGGAGAGCATAGGTATAGCAGTTTCGTTTTGAATTCCAACCAAAATATGATGACAGTTTGAGTATAACTGCACGTGAAGGACAGCAAGCATCCATACATTTCCCTTCCAAGGAACAGAAATAGTGTTGTTTAGTAGTAGCCTTGCATTTCTCAAGGTCCAAGCACGTGGCATAGCCCCAAAATAATTTAACACCATGCTGGTAGCAAGGTATTTACAGCAGAATGAATCAGGGCTTGCTTGATCTTGCAAATTTTTACAAATAAATGTGATTCAGTACAAGGTGAGCTCATAGCTAAGCATGGGCTGTGCTGCAGTTGTTGCTGTAGGTTTTTACCTATTCACTTCTGTAGCTTCAGGTGCATCAAGAGCAAAATGGAAATTGTGTGCCCAAATCCTGCATGCAGCTTTGGAAATATCAGTTGTCTCTTAATATTAATTTGCCAGAGGGCCAAGAGACTTTCATCAGCAAAAAAAAAAAAAAAAAAAAAAAATTGTTCCTCAATTGGTGTGGGATGAAACAACAAATTGAATTGATATTTACTTTCTTTAAAGCTTCAGCTGTGTGAAATGTCCCTTAATCCATAAAGTCCAGTCTTAAACAAGACAGAAATGGGAACTCCAATTTTGCACATTAAAAAAGTGAACAAAAAACACCAAAGCAAACAAACCCAACCAACCTGCCAAAAATCAATCAATATTGCAGCTGGGCCACTATGATTTTAGATAAACTTATTAATGCCCATACTAAGGGGCATCACTGCTCATAAGTATAAAACAAAAGCAGCCTTTTCAGGCTGGTTCAGATGACTCCAGCCTGTTATTGTTGAATAACTGGCTGAGCAAGTTTTGCAATGCATATCTAATATGTGATCACCAATATTAGAGATCTGTCTTTTCCTGACAGTGAATTTCTGCAGATTGAAGAGACCATCTTATACTTCACTAAGCTGCATACCCAAAGAAAAGAGAATGAAAAATTCTCCACTTCTGTGCACTGAAGAGGTTGAATTAAGCCTGAGCTATGAAAAAAGGAATCCATTAACACATTTCCTGTAATTCTAGTTCTGTTTGAGTTATTAAATGGAAAATACATCTTTAGAAAGGATGGCTCACAGGTATCTCTTTATTACAGACCTTTATGAAGAGTGAAACAGGGAAACATTTCTCTGGGAAGCAGTGCCAGAGAGGTGTTTAAAGTGGCTTCTTTTTATAGTGCTGAAATGAGGGAAGATCAGTGAAGAAATTCTTTTCCTATGAAAAAATAGGAAATGTACTTGATCAGAGGTCCGAAGACTAGCCATTACAGACCCCAAATATTATCTCATCTGTGAAAATGTTTGTGAGCTGAGCTTTTTGAAGACCTTCTGATGCTGTGGATTATTTTAAAAAAATTACCAAATCTTGGGACAGAGGTGAAACTGACAGGGACACGTGATTGAGATAGATCCTGCAATTTATGCCTGCAAAGGGTGTGTACTCCTGCCTGTTCCTTTCCACCTCCGTGCCCAGATGTTCAAACAGCCTGGTTTGCTGCCAGCAGTGCTCATCCTATTCCTGGGTTCGCTGCACCTTGGGCAGTGCTGGGCTGACACCCCCACCCCTAGTATAGAATATTCTGGAATGGTTTTGCTTCCAGCTGCTGCCAGCTTGGCCAGCTGACATCCTCTCTGTGTTTTGGCAAGAGATTCAACCCACAATGAAGCCCCTGGGGTGCACTGGAAAGGTTTTCTCCTCTACTCTCCTTCCTCTCTTGGGTCCTGTACTCTGCAATCTTGTGCCTGTGAATACGTTTATATGTGTAAGTATTTTTCTTTAGCAGTGTGAAGAAAATATACTCTTGTGTAAGTATTTGCCAGATTGAGTCTTAAATCTGCAGTGCAGTGTTTCCCTGTGCTGTTGAATATTTATCAGGCTTTATCCCAGAGTTGGTTGTATTTCAGGGAAGAGCTGAGTTGATATATCAAGGCTGTGAGTCTTGCCAGCACTTCACTGTATGTGTAGTGCTGCTGAATAAAACAGGGCACCAGTGCAGCTGAACTTCTCACTGGTGTAAGTATTGACAGGATCACCCCCTGCTCCTACAAACCTTCAAGGAAGGAGAGAGGAATATTGATTTGTAGAAAGAGCTGCTGGAGGAAAAAACTGCATGAAGCATATTGAAATACTTGTAAAAATTACTTTCTTTCTGAGTGCTACAGCAGTGCCTGAGAACTTTTTGCAACTGAAATAGTGTTTACTACCAACCACACTGCTCAGGAGATGTGCCAGCACCACGAAAATAACATTGGCACTGAACCATCTCTTCATCTGTGATATTTATCACGCAGCAATATTCAGGATCTTGACTGTGAGTTCATGCTGTGGAATACAATGAATCTAATATCGAGGAGGTGGCAGAGCAGGTATAGTTGTGTTCTATAATCTAGGGCAGCATCCATCACAGTGTGAAAAAGAGTACTGCTGATCTTGAGAGGCAACAATATATGGAGCAGAAATGTTCCAATTTTTTTTTGGTTGAATTGAAAAGAAATCCATAATTTCACAAACAAGGGAAAATCATGATGAAGTAGATTATACTTTTATTTATTCTTAACAGACACAAGAGTGTGTTGCAATATGCCATAAAACCTGTCATATGTTTTTTGAGGTGTCTAATCCTATTGCAGTTGTTTCTTACTGACAAATTATATGAGGTGGTATAAAAGGCTGACAAAAGAAATATTTTGTTTAAAAAATTACTTTTATATTCCATAATTTAAAGAGAAAAGACAAACATGAGTGTCTTTCACAAGGGTAAATCATAAATCTGTTCCTCATATTTTTGTAGTGATTAAATGAAGGTTTTCAATAATTTAAATTGGTGTAAATAATATTCAGATTGTAAACAAATAGAATTTTATTATGACAGGTGTAGGTCAGTACCTTTCTTCAGTAAATATGTTATGTTGTTCTCATGTGCTTACCCAAGAAATACAAATAGATGTTGCAAAGAAACAGAACTACATAAAGAGGTGTCTTTATGCTCAGCTTTATATATAACACTGTATGTCCCAAAGTTTCATGTGCAGATGAGTGATAATATATGTTCACAGTCAGTAATGCATTCAGATGAAAATTCATGAAAAAGCTCTTATTTTAAAACAAATATCATGTGGTTGTACAGGAAAGTTATCAGTTGCATGTGTGTAGATAGGTAAACAAACTATGAGCTCTGGCTCAAGCAAGAATTTGAGATACATTTTTGCAGTTCAATCTGTTTTGGGTTTTAGTTCTGCCTTTTGAAGGCAATAGGTACGAGAGAGATCCATAACAGTATTTGTATCTATAGGATACATTTTCCTCAAGGTGGAGGAAAACTGAGCCCTTAGATCTCAGGATGGGTAGAGGAGCTTTGCTTGAAGAGGAGAGCTTTAGGCAATCCCTTAGCAGTGCAATTTTAATTTGCATTCTGTTAAATGAATTGCCATGCAATGAACCCAGGGTGCCATTTCCCAGCCTGAGCAGGTGGAATGGTGCCCTGGACCTGCCTGTTCCCCAGGCACCTGCTGCAGGCTGCTGTCAGACCTGAGGGGACGCAGGAACCTTCACTCTTATCCTCCGCGTGAAACCCCCTGGTTCTTTATGAGTGTGACCTCACCACCAGAGTGAGGGGGTTTTCTCCTCAGTGGTTCCCACCTCCCTAGTGAAAACACTTTGAAGAGGGAGCTCTTGAACTTGTTAGGACTCAAGGACAATGTCCCACTGATTGTAACTGGTGTCAAATCAAGTCTCAAGTGGACATGGTGGTGGTATCACGTGCAGGAGCAGAAGACTTTACTGTACCACCTTTCTGGCTGCCCACAGCTTGAAAAGGGCTCATTATTCTCTTCTCCCATGGATTCCCCAAGTTCTCTAGGGCACAGCTAATGAAAAACAGGATACAGATACATATTTGAAATGTGTATGTTAGTCAGTATTTATTTAAAGTTTTATAGTGATTGCATAAAATCCAGGGAAGAGTCTCCAGATGTTGAATACACGGCACAAATTCCGTGAAGTGCTGATATATATTAGCATCATTGTCAATTGTTATGAGCACTAACCAATTCAATCTTTCATTGCCCATTGTGCTTGAGTACTTTGACTTAATGATCCCCATCCTAGAGACAACTCTATTAGCATTTGCAGATGTCTCTATAAATGTAGGGGTGAGAAAAGCTTTAGGATGTGAAATAATCAGCCTATGTACTGCTAGTCTCTTGCTGTTAGTGGAGTATTTGAAATCCTCAAATTGGTTTCTTTTGAATGAATACTGAATTTTAAACTCCTGCTTGCAATTCTTTGTCACTCAGTTAATCGAGCATGCTTGAGGGTGGCTAGATTTCATCTTCAGGAAATTCACATGTTTTAGAGATTCCAATTTACATCCCATAATTAGAGCATCATGATAGCTGTGAAAGGGTGCTAAAGTTGTTACAATGCTTGATCAATAATGTATTGCATTTTAACTGTTATGCAGAAAAGACTGCCCTTTGCTAGTCCAGGTGTTTTATGAACAGATGCTTCCTTTTAGGAGCTGTACAAGTCTCTCTTTCTTTTTATTTCCTATTTGAATACAAAAATCTGTTATACATTTTCACTGACATCTTAACTATCTATCAGTTCCATGGAATGGGCTGTATTAATGCAACTCTAATGTTCAAGGTCAAACTGCTGTAAATAGTAATTCAGCACTGTGCAGAGTCCCAGATGAAGTCTGTGCGTAATAAGGCACAAGAAAGCTCCAATGATGACATTTTGCCCAAACAATCTGCTCGATTCCATCCCTATATCAGGGACTTTTGGTGTCTCTGCTATATCATCTAAAATTTCCCACTGTTTTAAAACAATTCCCATTGTTTTAGAGGCTTTTTTTCTCCCCCCCTTTTTTTGGTGCATTTCTATTATCACTTTTATTCAGAACTACCATTTAATTCCTGAAAGTTACTTCAGTTTGACAGTCTCTGATTTAGTTGTTATCTATTTCACAGCAATGTCAAGAGCAGCATGATAAAGTGGGCAACTTTGATTGAATATAAACAGAATCTGGACAGTTCAATAAAAGTTCCTTGCATGTTTAATTCCTACCTGTCAGTGTATCACCAAAAGCACATAAGAAGATTTATGATGATCTTGGTTCACTTCCTTTAACTCACCTAAATGCAGTCCATTAATGGGTTTATGTTTTATGCATATTAATCATGCTGCATGCTATTTTTGTGTGGCAAGACAAATTAGAATTGGATTGAAAATATTTTTAGCCACATTTGTGCTTTATTAGAAAATATCCCCTGCATAAAGGGTCCAGATGAGCTCTGCACATAACTGAAATGTTACTGGACTTCTCAAAACCATGTCAGTTTACTGAGGTCCTCATTGTATCTATTGTTTAATGTATGAATAGGATGTAAAATTAACCAGCTCTATTTTTATACCACCTATTTAGATCCATGGCCTTGTTGTGGAGAACCTGGTGAGTCTAAAGTTCACATTTCCCTTTATTTTGTTGAAATATACTTTTCACTAATGCAAGTAAAAAGAATATCAAGTCAGCATTCCAAACTGCTGCTCATTCATGGATATTTTTTCTAAATTGATATGTACACAATATGCAAAATGGGTCTTTTAAACATCTCCATTTAAGAGCCCCAGCTCTAGAGTTTGTTTGAAGACACAACCTGTGTCTCCACCGTGTATTTTGCTTTGACACTGGCTTTGTGTTACTTCTAAGCAATGGCTGACATCTTCTAGATCTTTGCAGGGCTGTTTTTGCTTTATCCTTGGTGAGATCTGGACTTGTTTTTGTTAAAATTCTCTGGTTTTTAATAGTGAGGAATGCTGGGATCAGTCAGCAAATTCACAGCCTCTCAAATAGCAGGGACAGTGCAATGATTCAAAACCTAGCCCGCTTGAGGCTGCTGCCTAATGAGAGGTTACAGCTGCATGGAAAGGCTGGGTTAAGTGCCCATGCTATTATTTTCATTTCTCCTGAATGCACAGACCATGCCCTGTGCCTCACTAGTTATCCAGGCAGCATGGAATGGTATGGACACAACACTGGTGCAGTGGACAGCATTAGGGAACACTGGCAGGTAGTGTTAGAGCACAGCTGGACCCTGAAACCAGAGTAACAAACTCCTGTGTGCTGTTTCCTGCCATTTGTTGCACATCTGTCTCTCTGAGCTGTTTCTCTGAGAGGAGAATGAGATATCACCAAGGAGCAATGTCCAAGGTACAGTCATATAACATTTCTGCATCCTGGTCTCATTTGATTTCTCCTTCATTAACAGTAACATTAACAAGCAGAGCACTTGCAAGTCCAGCTCTGTGTTTATAGACTTGGATTGTTCTGATAGGTTGACTCTAAATGCTGCACCATCAGGGCTTAATTATAAAATAATTGCAGTGGGTACATTTTTCATCTGCTGTGAGTACAATTTTCACCGTTTTATGTTCTTTTGAGAGTCGAAGTACTTGAGTCTGCTGAAAATGAACAAAGGCAATAGGACTTGAAATACATTTCTATTTTTCTTTTAAATTAGCTTTTTCTTTTTTTCTTAAATACAACAAACAAAGTTCCCAGCTGATTAGAAGCAAATTTGAAGTCAGTTTAAAGACAAATGGCTTTTTCTTCTTACCTTTAATTTTGCCTGAAACTAGCAGATTGGTTAGCTGGAAAAACAGTTTTGGGTTTTTTTTTTTAAATTGACTGCCTATGAACTTGCCCAATCCATTTTTTAACCTGCTGTTACGGTCTGCTTTGATAAGCTTGTGTCAACAAATTATAGCCACATAAAAAAGGACCTGCTTTTATCTGAGTATCTCATGCCAGTGTGTTTCTCATTCTGCTGATGGGAGTTTGGTGAGTAAAGATTCTCCACATTGTCAAATGGTGTCCGTGACTTTGTACACCTCAGTGAAGCTCTTCCCCAGTGCAGTGTGGAGTAGATTTTATTTCTTTATTTGGTGTTACAGGCTGTGATATCAGCATTCACCAGATGACAAATGTTGTGCTATACAGCAGCTCTTACTTTATTGCACTGTTTGGAGGTGAGAATCTGGCAGAACTGGGCAGCAGGATGAAAAGCTTAAAACTGGTATTGCTGAAAGACATGTTGGTCAGCAAAGTGTTCCTTAAGGAAGAGTCTCAGCAGGGAAAATTCAGCCTGGTCAGGAAAAACTGGCAGCTTAGTGGCTCATGAAAATAATTTCAAATTTATATTGTAAAATGTGGTGAGTTGGTGTCTGATTAAGCTGTTAAAGATTGTTCCTTCATTCATACCTGAAAGGAGGTTGTAGCCAGGTGGGTGTCAGCCACTTCTCCCAGGACACGAGCAGCAGGACAAGAGTGCACAGGCTGCAGCTGCCCCAGGGAAGGTTCAGGTTGGTCACCAGGAGGAATTTCTTCCCTGAAAGGGTGATCCAGCACTCCAGTGAGCTGCCTGGGCAGTGGTGGAGTCACCATCCCTGCAGGTGTTCAAGAAATGATGTAACAGTGCAATGCTGACATGATGGGATCAGTCAAAGATGGGACTTGATGATCCTGGAGTTCTTTTCCAACCTGAAAGATTCTGTGTTTCTATACCCTTCCCCTTCCTTTTCTGCTCTGTCCTTGGCACACCACATTTCTCTCTGCAGAAGCCCCTTTGGGGCACTATTTTCTGTGCTATTGCCAGCCAGGACCAAATTTCTCTGCAGTGGCGCAGAGGAGAATAGGAAAGATGGAAATTAATGAAATAAATAGTTTGGTAGCATTCACAATAATGTTGCAAAATGAGAGAGCTTCTTATTCTTTATATGCTTTCTTTAAGCTGAACACAATTCTGCAGCCTCAGAAATGCAGAGAAGTGTGAGAACCAATAGTAATGAAAGGACAAATAAGGATGGATTATTTTTTTAGCTTTTTTTTTTTCCCCCACAGAAGTTCTCCATCTGCAGCTCCGAAACCACCTGTGAGATGTAGGAGGTTTCTGCTGGGCTGCAGCCAGAAGCTGTTGTGTGCTTATGATGTACAGTACACTTACTCCTAAAATTGCCACAAAATCAGTGTCACCAAAAATTCAAGGGAAAAGGAAAAGCAATGAAACCTCCTGGGTTGCATTTACCCAGTGACCAAATGCCATCCAAATGGGATTCCTCTCCCTGCATTCCACAGCACATTCATCACACTGAATTCAAAGGGATGGGTCAGGGGTTAAGAGCAGAGGAAGGGAAATCAGGGAGCTCTGGGCAGGAGTGGCCACAGAGGTGATCTGAGGCCAGAGTGAAGTGAAAAAGACAAGTGAGAAGCCAATTCTTTGGAGTGGCACTGGGATCAGATGAGAGATTAAGGGGAAAAGAGAGACAAGGAAGGGGCAAAAGTAGGACAGGTACTGATTTGGTAAATGTTTGGGTACAAGAGAGGGAAACTGGAAGTGGCTGAGTCAAAGGTGGAAACAAGGGTTGGGGATATGGGGAAAAAAACTGAGTAACATCCTGGGATGGTGGTTGGGATGTGAAGAGAGAGGAGGAATAGATCTAAATAGTGTGTGAGTTTGGGAATGATTGTTGTTTGATCATGGCATTTGAAATAGGCTTTAAAATCCTAAAGAGAGGAACTGAGAACCAGGAAGAGGCAGAGACATGAAAAGTGAGGCACAAAAGGGTCCTTTCAAACCTTTGAGGGAGCTCAAGGGAACAAGTTCATTGTTTCTTTTTTTCTGCAAGTATCTGTGAAATCTAAAAGCTAAGTTTGTCTCTCATCCTCTTTCAAGAGTTACTTCCAAAGAATTAAAAATAGATAAATAATCCTAGTAAACAGTGATAGATGACCATTGAAGTCGCAGATGTTATAGAATGCCAAATTAATGTCCATCCTCATATGGATATTAGGATGCTATTATGAGCAATATTATTATTTTATGTTTTACCTTTGTAATTTTTCCCCTCTTTCTAGGAGGGGAAAATGTCAGGTGACAGGCAATATTTTATGTAAGATGTCATTCCTTAAAACTTGATTTCTATTGAAGCAAAGTAGAAGATGCTTAATTCATTGCTCAGTGTCACATTGAGCTGGCTCCTTATGTGTGGATGGAGCTGAGAGGAGAGTACATCCCATCTGCTGGAGCTCATAGAACTGGGTCTGCAGTAGGAAATGATCTTTCACAGGGATTTAACAGCCACAGGTACTGAAGAGAAGCTCTTGGTTGTATTTATGTCTTATGCATGTGCCATGCCTGCTCTAATAAGCATAGATCTTTCTTGTGCTTCCAGCTCCTGCTTATGTGCATTTATAAAGTTATTTATATAGGTTGACCTCCCATCAACCTGCTTCCTGCAGAAATAAATGGCTGTGTTGCCTTATGCAAAAAAATTAGGTGGAAAAACACATAGAAAGTAACAAGCAACTGAAATGATCAAGTAATTTCAAATGGATGTCATCTGGTGTGGGTGGGGTTTTTACAGCCTTTAGATACTGGTGGGGTTTGTGAACTAATGAGCTGTTTGTGGCTTCAGAAGGGATGTCACAAGGAAGGAATCCTTGGGAGTCAGCCTGGCTGATTGATCTATCCATTTTCCCCTCTAAGAGCATCACACACGCACTAATGAAGGAAAATGTGCATCAATCTCTGCAGTTTCTATTGGACTTTGGAAGCAAAATGGAGGTAGATAGAGAGAAGAAAGATATCAAGGGTGTTCTAAAATATCAGTCATTCTATGATTTTATATTTTTACTAACTGTATTAAGCCTTTATTTAAATTTTATTTTTATTTTTTAATAAATTCTTTTGAGGGTTTCATAGTTTAGCCCTGCATGAAATCTAGAAGAAACCTCCCCCTTCCCATGATAAAATTTTAAAGTGGAATGTTTTCAGAAACCATGGGGAGCAGTGATGGGTGGAAGTGAAATGAAATTTCTTTTGACAAGAAGATGACAAGAGATGAGACTGGAGAGATTTATGCATACTTAGGAATTAAAAACTTAAACTGATACATCTCATAGCTGTCTTGGGATGAGGCATTCACTCTCTATTTGCAGTGAAAAGTTACTTTAATGATTTTAACATTTACCCACTAAATTTTTCTCCTTGATGTATAATTCAAAATGCTATATCAACTCCTTGAAGGTTAGACACACTTTGATTTCCATGTGGAAGTGGATCACCAGGTTGTTGCATCTCTGTGCTCATCTCAGGGCTGGGTGGAAGGTTTCAGTCAAGACCAACCTTCTGTGGCAAAAAGATTTGTGCCAAGTCAGTTCTGGTGGAAGATATTTAAAATAATGATTTCTGATGCTGAGTCACAGTGCTGTCACAGCAGTATTAATAATAAACTGGGAGAACATTTGCCTTGCCATATGGGATGGAAGCAGTCCAATGTCTGTCTCTGGGCTTGGATGGCATTATATAATGTTGCAGCATGAGGCATATACATTTTCTCTTCCCTCCTAGCCCTCCTTAAATGCTCAGGACAGATTTCAAGTATCTTAAGGAATGAAGTGTTGTTAGAGAGGGTTGTCTTGGTTTCTTTTGGGAGCTGTGGAAATTGTCAAGGATTCCTTCCCTGCCTCAGTCACTAATAAGGAGATTTAGTTAAACTGCGTTAAATTCGGTGCCCACGTTCATAGTCAGAAATAAAATGTCCTCAATTTCATTTGATTTAACTTAAATTACTTAGGATGGTAAAGAAAACTTAATCAAGGCATTTTCAACTCTTAATACAAAAATCTAATGCAATTTAGCTAAACCACTTTGCAAATCCATCCAAATTAACCCCTTTGCTCCCATGCTGACAGACTTAGTGTGCCATGGACACTTTTAATATTGGATTAATAACAGGCCAGTTATCGAGAATTCTAAAGAATTTTGGCACTAGTCATGAATTCAGAAAACGTTTTGAGGTGAAATTTTCTCTCTCTACCTCTGTGTTAAGACTCAAACTGTACAAGACTTTGCCTGGTAGGCCAGGGAAGAGCATGAATCTGAGCTCCTAGGATGGGCTTCATGAAGAAGCTACACAAAAAATACAATTTTTTGTGGGCCCCACAAGCCCTAAGTCACCCCTGCAGTACTCACTGGCTCTCACCCTAGGACACATCTTACTGGGTTTCATTTAGGTTTCAGTTCCCCCCAAAAGCTCAAATTGGCCATTTAAGGTGTCTTTCCTGATTAATACCCCTGAGCTCACTGTGCCCAGCAACACCTTTTAATAGGAGAAAAAAAGAGTTCCTGTGTTGCTTTCTATCTTCCACTATGTCATCCTCTTCCTCCAATAGGTGTGATCACCTTCCTTTTCACCTCTTTCCATGCCTCCTCCCTTTGTGCCACCTTTGTTCAATATGTCACCTTTCTCTGGAGGAATATTTAGACTTTCTCTTTTCTCCTCAAATTTCTAACATTGTTCTTCTCAGTAATAAATTGATGCCAAATATATTTCATAGTATTCCCATCCCAAGTCATTTGGCAGCTATTTTAAAAACAAGATTGTTCAAGGAGTAGCAAAGTCAACTGTCTCTAAGTATTGAAGATGACTTAACTAATGGGGAAGATGTAAGGCAGCACAGCAAATATTTAAAATAGAAAAGCAGTCAAATAGAGTTGCTTTCTGTCTCAATCAAATAAAATTCTTAAACAGCTATACTGGCAAAAAAAAAAAAAAAGTTTATTCTTATGGAGAGATAAGATGTGGGAGATAGATTTTAATATGAGGCATTTTGTTAATATTGTAGATATCTTTGCTAGCATAGTTCAGACCCTGCCTGTTCAGGTGAGGACTATATCACCATGTTATTGCCAGACATTGATAAACCTAGTTTCCATGTCTGCTTAAAAACTGTACTGGGAAAACCATTAAAATAAGGAAAAGTGAATTAGGATTTTATGATGTTTGAGAAAGCTGCAAACCTGAGATAAAGAATTCACTTTTTTTTTTTTTGAATAGGCACAACACGCATCAGAGGATAAGCCTGTGTTTGCTTCACTGAAATGTGGTTTTAAATAAATGTGGATGGGAAATGGAAAACATCTTCATTTCTAATCATGCTGCTGTCTCATTAAGGGTAGACAGCATCCTGATTCTAACTAAGAAATTATTCTTTTTCTGTTGCAGGAACCTCAGGCTGGCTGAGTGAAATGTTCCTTGTAAGAGTACTTCAGTGCTAATGACAGTGACAATAAGGAACCAGCAATTCAGTGCTGGAGGATGCTGCTGAGGAAACATTGACATGAGGGCAGGTAATTAGTGCTGCTGCTTCTATTAAAATTAGGGGGAGGAAAAAAAACCCAAAATGGAGTCAGTGGAGCAAAGGGGCCATTAAATTGGAAAAAAAATCTTATTTACACTCTGAATCCAGCTGAACTAAATAAACTAATCAATATGATGGGCAAATTCTATTAACAGTAGAAAAAACCTGAATGAATAATTAAAGTAATCACAAAGTAGAGTAAATATTTGGAGGACAGGGTCAAACCTGACAGAGCCTGAGTTGGTTGGTGTGGTGAAGTTGTTGCTTTTCAGCTTTTCTTGGCCTCTCTAATCAAAGACATAATTCTGCATATTACCACTTTCAGCGGTTTCAATCTTGCCAAAATGAGATGGAGCATATATGTGGGGAGGAAGAAGGGAAAAATGCATCTGTTTGAACACCAAATAGAATTTGACTCAGCCAAAGATGGAAGAAAGCTTCATGTCAGGATTTTGCAGATCTTTGATTAATAATTCCAATAGAAAATGAACCTCTGTGGCCTGGGTTTCTTTTTGATGTAGCATCAATGACACTCAGCAACTTAGAGCAATTATGAGTTTGGCACAGACTCCTGAATGAACACATATGGAAGTAGCCAACTGATAATTCTTTTTCCAAATCCCACGCAGACTTTCTAGCCACAGAATGGTGTTGCATTTTTTTCCCCCTAACTTTACAAGGAATAGAATTTTTTCTTCCAACTTTGAATGATGTTATTTGATTTAATGGAAAATTTGGAACCTCTTGCAGGTCAGGGATGGGCTATTTCTCTTTTTATATAGTTCCTAGAATAATGACTTCTCCATCTTGATTGGAGCCTTTCAGGGCTTCAAATAAATTGAACCATTTTTCTTGCTTGTGCTTTTGCCCTTGTGTCTGGGGGTTTGGGAGAGGGATTGGGACTGGTTTGGGTGTAGTGACCTGCATGCTGGGCAAAAGAAAAATGAACGAGGATTAACAGATTTGGTAAAAAACAGAGCCTTTTCTGCAGAATTATCTGTTGCAGGAGAAAGAAAATCTATTTTTTTCCATCTACCTTTCTTTTTTTTCCTTGCTGCAGTCAAATAAAATGCAGGGTTTAGTTTAGTGTCAATATGAAAATTAATTAGCATAAATTGTAAACCCGCTGTCTTTCTGAGAGCACTGTTTCCTTGTTATTTCCTTTTAAATGGAATCCTGAAGGGGGAAAAATCAGATACCATGTTATAAATATTGCATTATATTTAACTGATTTATATTTATAAAGCTAATTCCACTTCTTAATGCAATTCAAACAGGGAAAATGCTTCTCTGTTAAGGCTGGTTTACAAGTTGGATTGAGCATGCTGATGCAGTCAAAATGAACTGGGGGTTCTAGCCTGATTGTCTCATTTTTTACATGGCCTCTTTCCATTTTCTCATGTTATTTTCCTCAGTTTAGTAATATACTCAAGTGAATATCTCTGCCAAGGAAATAACTTTGTTCAAAAAACACATTTGAGGCAACAGCAGCTTCTGACCTTCATGCATATTATATTGCAGCAGTGGTCAGCTCAGAGCTCTGGCTCTTTGGAAATCTAGGCCTTGACATTGTCCTTGTGTGATCAGGACATGTGAAAATTGGAGAGGGTGACCTAATTGCTGTCACCATGCTGCTTCTGCAGTGATGCTGGGGAATGTCCCAGCAGGTCAGCTGCATTTCCTGATATGGTGTAAAGGGCATCAAGTTGCAGCAGGGATTAATGAGGCCCCCCAAGGCCCCAGTTTTTAGCATCCCTTTTATTCAAAAGGGGAGTTGGTTGTTAATTTCCAGAGATTAAAATATGAGATTCTTTAATTGAGGTCTTTGGTGTGCCCAGCCCTTGCTGAGTGTGAGTTACCAGGAGCAGCATTAAGAGCTTTTGTGAGACAGAGATTTGAAGCTCTCCCCAGGCAGGAGGGAGGTGAGAGCTGGTTGGACCAACTTCATCTTAACTGCCTCAGAGGCAGGACAGGAAATCATAAATATGAAATATGAACTCAGAATAATCTGTAATTGATTGCAATTTGCAGCAGAGCAAGGGAATACAGGTGAGGTCTCATATCTGGCATAGGACCTGTGACTCTGGGCTATTTTTTCCACAGGATGAATTCAAATTGCAGTTCCAGGTACGCAGACAAGTCACTCAGATGATTAGTTCAGTAAATGTAGATTTTGCTGTGTGGTGGAGGAGATGGATTAGAGTGAGAACTCTGGAAATTTTCCTTACAAGACCAGCCTAAGGCTGAGCATTGCTCTTCTTGTCTGGCAGAGAGAAAGAATGGATCTTTTTTGTCTCTGGAATCACACTTCCTACGCTTAAAATTGTGAAATCACCCACCTTAAAGGCTGCTGAGGGGACCAACATTTCTAGAGAACTGACATTGATTAGACAGAAAACTGCACAGTTGTGCAATGCATTGCTATCAAAGGAAAATGGATAAACCTAAATCTTCTGAAACAAAGAGCAGTCTTTTAACCTGCAGTACCTGGGGTCTTGCTGGAGCCTCTTCCTTCCACCCACAGTCTTACAACTAAAAGAGGACAGGGTTAGATTGGATTTAGGCAGAAATTCTTCCCTGTGAAGGTGGTGAGACCCTGGCACAGGGTGCCCAGAGGAGCTGTGGCTGCCCCTGGAGGTGTCCAAGGCCAGGGTGGACAGGGCTTGGAGCACCCTGGGACAGTGGAAATGTCCCTACCCATGGCAGAGGAATGGAATGAGATGGTCTTGTTTCCTTTCAACCCAAACCATTGTGATTCTGTGACACTACTCTGCCCCATCTGCTGCTGCTTTGGTCTGTGGTAGAACTTCATCTTGTTCATCCACAAGGAGGCAGGACCAGGTAGAAGCTGTGAATATGCAAAAAAAGCCTGCATGAGAATTAGTTGCCATTACTTTTGTCACCTGGTGATGTCTCTGAATGGGTGTAAATCAAATGTTTTCACCATGCCAGGGGGATTCTGGTGTGCTGGCCACAAAAGTGTACCTGGATGCGTGTGGATGAACTTTGCTCTGATGGAGCTGTTTATCTGTGGTGGTGCTGTAGTTCTCAGGCAGGGAATAAAGGAAAGTTCAGCCCAAGTGTGCCTTAGATTAGTGCTGCTAAAGATGTCAGAAGGCAGACAGGGACCATCTGTTACAGAGCAGGTTCTGCTCCCCACAGGCACTAAAATAAAGTTTTCCTTTGGCTCACTGTTGTTAGGCTCCCTAGGGTTTCTGCTTAGGACTGCCCTTTTGCTCACCAGGTACCGATGTCTTTGATTCTAGTAAGAGCAATCAAGTTTAAAAAATCTGTTGTTCCCACCCTTTAATTAGCCCTTCTCTTTTCAAAAATACAACTGGATACCATATCATTTTCCTAGATCAGTTTTTTGAGGCACTTGTTTCATTTAATAATTTTGTTTTATAGCCTATACAACATCTCATGTTGGATAATTTATTTCCTCTCTGGCATAGAAAGCCATTATCCTTAACTATTTATTCAGTAACACTTTTGTTCTGTTTAATGGTGTCCAATTCATCTCTGGGATTAGCAGTGTGAATACCAACCAAGCTTCTGCAAGGTTTTCCCACAGGTCCAGTAGAAGTTCATATTTTATGTTAAATATAAATTGTAAAATATAACATATTTTACAATTCTAATGCAGAGTTATTCATTGCCTATTCAAGAACAGGCATTTATCACAGCCCTGACTGCAGTAATTTCCCCACATCCCAGCCTAACTGCCCAAGGTGACAGTGGCCACCAAGCCATTATTCTGCTTCCCTGTTGTGACTTACAAGCAGTTGGATTGGGATCAGGGCAGAGGCAGCAACAGATTGGCAAGGACATCTCACTGTCTCTAACTCACCAGAGCTGTGTGAGCTCCATGGACTTTACGAGATCCACTCTGCACTAAATCATGGCAGTCAGTCTCTGCAGGCCATGATTTGGGTAAAAATTCACCCTCTGTTCCATGCTGGGTGTCTGGTGATGTGTGCCAGGATCAGCCTCATTTCTCCCCTGCGAGGGTGCTGCCCCTGCCTCCCTGCTGCCAGCCATTCCCTCCATGCAGCAGCTCTGTGCCTGAGCCCTGAGGTGTTGCATCTCCCCCTGATCTCCTCATGCCAGAAACCCCTCCCCAACATCACAGACCCGCCACGTCTCAGGGGCCCCCTCACCTCTCCAGTGCTGTCTTGGGGCCTCTCGCTGGCCACAGTGACCCTGAGAAATGTTCAAAGTCTCTTTTCCCAGCCCGGCGCTTGAAGAACGGGTCAGAGCTCTTCAGTTGTCACTCCCAAGGTTGTTTATTGATCCTTATCTATAATTATTTTCTCCTGCCCACCTGAGGTCCATCCAGCAGGACAGTTCCAGGCACTCTGCCTGCCCCCAGGGTGGTGTTATGTCTTTATACTAAAAACTACGTGTACAATATTTACAATTACTTTCCAATACTCATCACCTATGTTAGACAGTGAGCTGCTACTCTAAACCAATCTAAAAGTGCCAACATCACAGCAGAAGATGGAGGCCAAGAAGAAGAAGGAGAAAGGCTGGACACACCCAGATCCCTCCATCTTGCCTCCTGCACCCCCATTCTAAAAACCCCCAAATCTACTTTTTCACCCCATGATAAATTCACTATTATTCTACTTAACTCTTGTGGCTTGCAGATCTTCATCTAAGGTTGGTAACTTGCTCCACAGGTCATAATCAAAACCCCAGGGGCATCTTGGGCTCTGTGCCAGGGTCTCTGAGCCCCCTGGCAGAGGTCTGGGCTGCTCAGGACAGCCAGAGGGATGTGCTGGGTTCTGACACAATGCCACCCCTGCCTGTGACCTCTGGCTGCATTTGCACCTCCTGAGCTTCCTTAGGGAGCTGCAGGTGTAAACATCTTTGTTGCCTCTTTTTTTTATAGCTTTAATTTTCCGCCCCTCCCTTCTGTATTATAATCGTCAATTTTATAACTGCCATAAGTTCTGTGGAGCATTTTGGTTTCAAGAATGTGTGGATGTACAGTCTTTTAATAGAATTATTTTAAAAATTGGAAAAATTTTCTAAAGACCACAAATTATTTTCTTCTGCAAGGAATTTCAAAATTCTGAGCTATATCAGGTGCAATAAATATACTCTGAAGTGGAAGTTCATGCACAAATAATTTTTTAGGCAACTGGTGATTCTTAAGAAGCATGTCAATTGTAAATATTTTAATCAAAACAAACCTGAAAAGAAATTTTGTGTTCTATCAACATTTCTAGTAGTAAGGTTTCATATGTTGTGCAGGACAATGGTCCTGAAAATACTCAGCGAGCATTCTCAAGACACTAATTTATTATTATTTTAATTTATTTTCAATTTAGTAATAGCAGGGCCTCACCAAGGGAGAAGAACACTGTCACCACCACACTCCCTAGATATCATGACCTGGGTGACTGCCATGGTTGTCTGGGGAGTCATGTTCAGAGAGTTACTGGCTTCTTTTTGTGTCAGCAGTCAAGTGGTTACTGGCACTATCTTGGTCACAGCAGGTGAAGTGACAAATCTCCTCCTGGCTGCAGCTCCCAGCACTCCACACTCTGGGGATGCTCTGCAAACGTCTGTCAACTCCTGGCCATGGCAGAGATAAAGAGTTTCTTCTCTCTGAAACCTGTAGTGTTGTATCAGCTGCTTGCAACGATGCAGAGTCAGCTGGAGCAAGCTAAGTGGCAGGTGAACATATAAATCTGTGTCCTCTGCAGCATTGGTACAGAGGCTGTCTGCTCTCAGCTCCAGCTATCAACCACCTTCAGCTCAATCAACTCCCTTAATGATCTTAATATCCTACTGCTGACACCCCTGCTAACAGCCTTAGAACCATCCTTAAGTGTGGGAGACTGACAGTTCTGAAATAGCAAGAAATCAGCTTTTTCCTGCCATCTCTTTAGCTGAACTAGGCCAGTGTGAAGTTTCTAGAAGAGAAACCTAAAACCAGAACGTGACTCTGCTGTAGCAAAATTACCCCTTCACCCCTGGTCTGCTCCAGAAATGTGTCTCCTGGATTAGGTGTCTAGATAGAGTTGTGAATGTAATTGATTTTCTAGTTTGGCTAGTGAATTGACAAATGAAACAATGTTCAGCTTGGGTCAGTGTGATTTGTTTGTTTGTTTGAGGGTTTGGGTTTTTTTTCAACTGGCTGTCAGGTTTTTTCCAAGGTAAATTGAGGAATTCATCTAGTGGTTTGCACCACCAGTGAACTAATGTACAAGTCTTTGACTCATCTGCATACATAGAAAGTCTCCACCTCAAATTTGAGATTTTGTCTGTTTTATTGCTGCTGGTTCTTTTTGCCTCTGATTAACTTCTTCCTTCGATTCCCAAAAATGAAAATGTCCTGCAGCGTTCTGTCTTCCCTGAATTAAAGTCAATAACCACTTTTTCTAACATCAAAGATCACGCTTTCAATCAGATTATTTCATTCAGGTTGCCTCCTATGACCTCCCCAGCTTTTCCCCACTATTTATTGATCACTATTTAATTCTGCTTTTCTTCCCTGTTTCACTAAGAGATTTCAGTGAGTCAGCCCTAACTCAGTATTCCTACATAAAATATCACCCTGCTTGTGGAGTTTCTAAGGGGTGCTTGGTGAGCTGACTCAGAATTTCAGTCCTGAAGACATTTTCTTTCTTTAAAAGGGTGCTAATAGTTGTGAAACTGTCTTTAGAGTTTGCTCTAGAAGACTGATATCTCTAAATGAATCAATGCCATATTGAACATCACAAATATTCTGTCTTCAAGACAGAGATTGAAATTAAGCAGATGTCTAAAATTAAGCTCTTGCATTTGTGCTTTTTTGGTTCTCTGGGCTATATATTTAGTACTTGTGAAGAGATATCCAGTGATGAAAAATTATTTGTGTTGCATAAATCCCTTTACAAAGCTGAGAAGACAGGCAGATGCTAAGAAAGACTTCTCTGAATCATCTGTAGAACAGAATATTATAACATTTTTGTATGGCAGTATGAGAACCTTACATATCAACTAATGATGAATAACTAAATCTGAAGTCTCTTGTCCTTAATACGTGTTTCTTTTTGTCCTAATGTATTATTCAACTAGATTAATGCCAATCCTTCAGCTTAATAACTTGCCAGAGAGTAGGTTAATACACTGCTTTTGTTGGTGAGCCATATTATTACTGGCTAATTTTTAAAATAACAGTTTGTCAGGCTGATCAAACAGGGCTAATTTTGGACACTTACATTTTCATCCTCAGTGGTTTTATTCTGTGATTGTGAAATTAGTTTCTGAGTAAGAGAGAGCTTCCTGTAGATGGCAATGTTACACTGGGAAAAAAAAGAGTGGAACTCCTACATCTCAATAGCTTCACTCTATTAATCAGTGAAGAAAGGCATTAGTGGCAATTCGAGATACAGCTGCTGAAACTGCTGCAGAGGTAAATATCTATAAACACATCATTAGCAGTAAAAGGACTAGATCACTGTTGTTTGCTCTTATAGAGACTTATTGAGGAATTGTACTTACTAGGGGCTTTTTAGACCAATATTATATCTGGTTCAACAACAGCTAATTTGCCCAAATTCTTACCTGGTTTAAACAGATGACATCCATTTGATGGCTTCATCATCATCATCTAAGAGAGCTGCTGTTGTTCCAGTTAAAAGCCTGGCAATCTGTTGGACCAGCTCTGAATCTCTCCTGACAACAACAGTAAAATCTATGTCAGCTTTTGTCTGCTTTGTGGCTACCTTTTAATCAATTTAATTGCTTTTGCTAAATGTTGAGTCTTATTTTGCTTAGCATATATTTTCATCAATCCCTTAGTATACAGGTTTCGTTCCCATCAAATTCTTAATATCTCTACATAAATATCTGAATTTTCATAGCTCCAGGTACGCTATTCAAAAATTGAAATTCACACATATCTTTAAGAAGTTTTGTTTTAAACCAGACACTTTCCCCTCACTTTTTGGAAGATTTTGTGTGATTTGGGAAAATATTTAGTTATTTGGCACGAAAAGAAAAGTGAGTTGGGAACCCAGCCCATGTGCTATGTGAGTTAAAAATCCAGTCACAGAGCCTGCGTAGCAAGTATTCAAAGCACTATCCAGGACAGAGTGTTCATGAGCAATCATTATGCAGAAATATATGTGAGCAAACCATCTGTTCTGCAACTCCAAATAATGAACAAAGTGGCCAAAGAAGTCAGCACAAAGAAATTCTGTAAACTAGGGATGGCCCTAAATTAATCAAGTAAATTATTCACTGTGAAATGCTCATCCAGCTCAACAAGCATGGAACTGAAAACAGATTTCTTGAGGGCAGGTCTTAGAAAGCCTCATACCACAGACCACTACAGTTCTGTACCACCACGTTGTAACTTTATTTGCCATTATCAGTGAAACAGCCATGAAATTGAGTGTTTTGTTTGGAGGCCTGACTAACTGCCTGCAAGTCATGCAGCTGGATGTGATTGTTTCATTTACTGGGTGTCAAATGGCTCTTCATTTACAGATGATTGTGAACAGAAAATTATAATCATTCATTTTGACTCTGAATTGAAGTTTTTCTCTGAAAAGGTAGCCCACAGAAGATATACTCTGTGGTGAAACCTGTGCTTCAGCTGGGAATCCATTTTGTCTGAAGTGACCTTTTGCAAGGATCCCATGGGCCTTCACTGCAATTTTGTTTGACCTTTTGTTAAAAACCAAGCTCTTCTACAACTGATATTTGGCAGAGTGATTACTTCAGCAGAGGTTCATTGGAAAAGACTTCCAAAGGCACTGACAGGAGCCGGACAGTGGATAAACAGCAGGACACAAAGCTGCTCTACATTGTGACTCAACACACATGCTGTACATTAATTAGGTTTTTCCTTAACAGAGCAAAATAAGTCAGTTTAATGGTCAGGAAAGTGGATGGATTAGAGAATTTCACATTCCTGGTTGCCCCAGTCAATCTGCAGTGAGAAACTTCAAAAGTTTACATGAAACAGTGAGGGGTCACACTGTATATGTGAAACAGCTCAGTCTGGTCAGGCTTGTTTTGGACATTTGTATTTTATATAATTTTCGGGGTTTTTTTACCCTTCTAATGGTAACAACACAAATGCCTCTAAGACATCTGGCCAAACCTGTGCTTTTGTGACTACAAATTACATACCTCACACAATCACACTTTTGTTTTGGCACTGTGCATTTGTTACAACATGGACCAAACATTCAGGGTTTTCTTCCATTTGCCAGGTTCCAGACCAATTCTCCTACAATGGTGTCAAGTTTTAAATTTTTTTTGTCTCCAGTATATCAATGAATTTGCATGAACAGCAACATGAAGAGAATCAATTCCTTCCTTTGTTTTTATCTGAATGCTTTCTTGTGTTCATGGAATTATGCTGGAGTATCACTGGAAATATGGGATAACTGTAAAGGGACATTTCTGCTCAGCATAATTTGAGTTTCTTTCTCATTCTTGACTGCATTCTGTAGTTTCCTTACCTGCAGTGGACTGACTGGTTAAGATGTGAAACTCTCTACCAAACCCCATTTTTTTTTCCTAAAACTGTTTCCCAGCTATGGTCTGGCTGTGGGCAGGAGCTGGAGGCAGAACCCATCACATGATGTGTGGAAGTTCAACACAACTAGTGGGAACAAGGGATATTTTCTGGGAAAAAGGGCTGCCTTGTTTTTATTTCAAGCTCAAGTAACCTTAAGGTTGTAGTTTGCTACATTCTGATAAAAAAAGTTTAAAAATTGAGCTTTTTGCAGAATGGTTACTCTGTTTTGTCTATGTACTTAAACCTTGAAATTGATGATGGATATCATAGCACTAGTGAGTCATTAAATTTATTTTTGGCCTAATCAACAGGTGTGTGCCCTCCCTTCAGCATTAGGGGCTGGGTTAGAACTGAGCCCCCAAGACCAGCGCAGCAATTGGCTCCAGAGCTGCCTCACTCCACCAAGCACCTTTTTGGACCACTCTCATACCCAGTGATGTACAAAGATATGAAGGAAATTAGAAACTAACTGGCCATAAGATTAGATATTATTAGATTGAATATGTCTCAAGGCTAATTTAAATGAGAGAGAGGATTTCCTTTGTCATCAGTAAGTTTTAACTTGGGAAATTACTATGAAATCAGGTAAAGATGAGAAATCCTTAACTAAGAGCCCCTTGACCCTGTGTCTGAAATTTGAAATCAGTCCCCTTATTTCTTTCTCGAATAATGTGATTAATTTATCTCTTGGAGTTGAGCCACTAATTCAGGGAACAAATGATGAATTTAGCTTTCTGTTTATGGATGGTCCTTTGAGATGAGATAATGCTTTCACACAGCTTATCACTTGGTTTTTCTGAGTGTTGCTTTATTTTTTTTCCCCAGTTATTTTGCTCTTTTCTCAGTGAATGGCTTGTTGTGATTATTTGGTAGTCAATATTTAACATGCAAGTCTTGTGGGTTCATTGTGATAAGTCACACAATGCTGCAACTGTCTCTGTGTTGAATAAACACAGAACAGGAGAAGAGTCTGAGGCTGTCCCCAGCACTGTGAAAGTCTCAAGGAGAATAAACAGCAGCCTCAACAGTGCATGGAATGAACACTTCTTGGGTGACCTTGGATTAACTTGTCTTTTTCTTTTGAATGCCTAATTTCACAGCTTTGACTGACCTTCTCTGTCCCAAACTTAGCTGCCTGTTTATTAAAGAATATGCCTAGTTTCGTTTTTCGATTTAGGCTTTTGTCTTTTCAAAGGGATGGGGGTAGAGAATTCAAAGACAGTTAACATTGGTTATGGTCTCTGAAGGATACTCATGTATATGTCAGATTAATTTTAGCAAATTTTGTTAAGTCATTTATTTTAGGGCTGAATCTCATCTCTTGACTTTCTTCCTATACTTTTGAACACACTGAGTTTCTTTTGAACATTTGACTTTTTGATCAAGTTTTTAGTTCTATGTAAGTTCTTAATTTTACCTAAACCTTTCAAAAGTAATTTCTGTCCAAATCCACACTTTCATTGAAAACTAAATTTTCAGGATAAGATTACAGTCATTTGAGATCTACAGATCTGAAGGGCCACAGATGGTTCTATTTCTGTATGTGTGGTGGGCTTGATGTGAAGCATTTGATGGTTTTGCTGCTTCTCTGATTTGCATTTCTGCCTGCTAGTATACCACTAGGCCTTTTCAGTTAAAAAATGCTAATTAATTGTTTGTATGGGCATTTAATTTCAAAAATACTCCTGGATTTGTTTTAATAACTGCAATAAGGACTGGAAAACTTGAAGAGCACCAACCATTCAGTCACTTGGGGCATATGTACAAGGAGATTTGGGCAACTCCGAAATAGTTTCTGTGGGTTTGAGCCTTCATAGACAAAACCAGGGTATGTTTTAAGAAGGATATTCAGGTAATTACAATAGCCCCTATATTAATGGTGAGTTCTGTCTCAAATAATAAGCCAAAAATGTTTAATATTCTGCCAGTAATCCAGGAGAAGTTGTGATTGCAGGCAGAGCCCGCTTTGTGTGAGGCTGCTGAGGATTCAGAATCCCTTCTCACATGCTCCAGCCTTTTTCATTCTGAACAAGATGTGTGAATATTTAATACGCTGTAGACTCGGGGTCATAAATGGTTTGCAACAAATTATTCATGCAACAAACTCAGACTCTTCTGCTTCCTGAATCTCTGTGAAGGGGTGGCCATTTGCTCATGTAGAAATCCACTGAATCTTTCACACTTTTCCTTTTGGCTGTTGTTAATATTGGTGGCACGGTGCATCTCACAGAGCAAGGTGGGCCAATTATCATTCTATTGCTTAAACTCCCTAAATTCTCTTACTGAATTTGACACTGTGACAGTATCATTAACAGCAGTCAACTTGATTTCAGCAGTTTACTGAAAGTAGTTTTTGTGATTTGCTTGTCATGTGTGACATTTGAATAATATACAGAATCACTTGGCATTCTTAATAGTAATATTGCAACACATTTTTGTAATGGCTGTTGCTAAAATATGTGCATTGGCAACTTTCACTGGTTCCTACTCTATTCTCATCTCCCTGAAATAAAGTGTTTTATTTATTTGCAACACCTGGAGAGCTGTGAGAAGGATATTGTAAAAGTCCATCTCGACAAGTGAGCCCTGGTAACATAAATTATAGTGCTCAAAGGCCATATGCACAAACTAAAAGTGGAGGAGCTTTTGGGTATCTGGTCATATATTTTCTAAAGTTGCCTGCCTTGAAACAATAATGTTGCCAGGCTGGTTATAAATGATATGTGGTTCAGAAATGTAGTTCTGGAAATTATTCTTTTGTTGCTTCACTCAAACATTTTTTCCTACAGATGCTTTGAGTCTGCTGTTAACAAAAGATAAGCACTGACTCTTAAATTTTTTTAAATGACTTTAGGTAGGTGGAAATTTACCTACACCATAAACATTCAGATAACATCTTGTTGGTCTCTTGATGCTCGTGTTGTAAGGTCAGATCCATGCTGCTGTGCTGAATGGCAGCTGCCTTCCACAGGTTTTGGTGCTGGCAGTGTAATTAATTCCTCTTTCTCTCTTCCTTTGCTTCTCATTCCTCAAGGTCTGCTCATTTTCTGCTTATCTGTCAGCAGAAACTGTGATGTTTGCTCCTCAACTCAATGATAACACTTTTTTCCCCTGAGAATTCTGGTTTGAATTCAAATTAACTAGCTGGGTTTTATCCCCTAAGTCCACATGGTTCCATCAAACCACTTTTTTATTATTTTTTTGCCTGGATTTTAGGATTTTCGCTGGGATTTGAGGGTGCTCTCTGGGTAATACTGGCAAATCTTTCTTATGAAGTGTTTGTTTTTTTTCAATCCATTTCTACTCCTGTCTTTTCCTGTTTTCCAGCTGGCAAACTTTCTAAATCCTGGGTGAATACTGAAGGCAGGCTGGATGATCGTGTTTACGTGATTTTTCAAACACGGAACAATCTCAGAAATTACATTGTCAAGCTCCCTGCTCCTGTGTAGAAAGTTGCACTTCCGTAAAGGTCTGTGAGGAGAAATCAGTAAAAGAAATGGAGGGTGCTTCAAAACAGGCAAAGCTTTATCAATATTTAAGTCCAAATAGCAACAGCAGTAATTATCCACCTACCCAGCACAGCGCTTGAAAGCATGGCAACCTCGGGAATTATAAACTCTAGAAGAAGGAAATTGGCAAAGAAACCTACTGTCAGAAGGAAAGAAAACTCTTTGAATACAAAAAAAAAAAAAAATCTGAACCCTGAAATATTCTTAAGGTTCTGCTTTTAACTACAGCTGTATCTTCCTGCTACACAGAGGAGAGGGTATTTTCTTTTTCCTCTGGAAGAAAAAAATACTTTAAAGGCATCTCCCACATGAGCTTTTTAATTTTATAATCTGCCTAAGAATATCTTGCTTCCTGCTGTAATTTTTCAGCTGATTAGAAGCTAAGCCGTGTGTTCTTACCAGCATCCAGGATTGTATTAATGGAAATAGCAGCAGATCCTCTTGTAATAAAGGAACACAGAGGTGCAGAAATATTTTTGGGATCACTTAACTGCTTTGAGTCAGATAGATAAAAGTGGCAGCCAAAACCAACCACCACAAACTACCACAGCCCATAAAATGTCACATCAACACAATGAGTTTCTTAAACTACATAACATCCCAAATTTCTGCGCCAGAAGTCACACTGTCATGTTTCTGTCCCCCAGAGGGTTTCACCTCCACTTCTACATTCCTGTCACTGCTGGACAGATGTTGAATGTGGATCTGCTGCTTTGGGTATGTTTCAATAAGAATGAGCCTACACTTCGCTTTGAGAATATTTCAGACTTCCTGAAGAAACTGTAAATTCATTTTTCCTTTGTGTGCTTTTCTCTTGCACTGTTCATTTTGCAGTTGCCCATTCTTTGGTGTACATTGTGTCTTTCAGTTCCTTCAGCACCTGCATCTTAACAAATGATGGTGTTAGGAATCCAGAGAAGCTTGATCTCTTATACTCCATGTTTCAGAGATCTTTTGAGCCAAATGTCTGCTGAAAGCTGAGAAGTGCTTTTAGGAGCTGTATTCATGAAGTCACTGTCCTAAACTGGGGACTTTGTATATTATCTGACAGTAATTCTTCGCTTTGTTCTACTTTGTGTATCACCCATCTGTCTGTCTTTTACTCAACAGCACACCCACAATCTCAGGTCATTGTTGAACATTCAAACAGGTCATCCCTAAAAAAAGCAGATAAATGATTTTTGAAATGTGCCACTTGCAAGAGCCTACTTTAAGGTTTACTGAATTTAACAAAAGATTTAGATAGTAATTTTGGTTAGTGTGAGGCCTTTTTCTTTTACATCACTAACTGCTTGGTTAGATTTCTAAGAGCTTTAACAGAAAATTTTTTTACTGCCTCAGTCTTTGATGCCATTAAAGGGGTAAGGTTCTATGATTCCCATGCTATCCTGACTGCATACATTTTCACTCGTATTGGCACATATTTCTTCACATTTTTACTTTCCCTCTCCCTGTCCCAATTGAGTGAGCTCTGCAGTCACTGTGCTTGCAGTGTGTGCAAGACCAACACTGTATTGTTGTATCAAGACCAACAGAATGTGAATTCTGTATTGCTAAGAGCATTCAGTGTGTAAGCACATTGCCTTGGCTTGCACTCTCAGCAAAGGCAGTGTTGATTTCAGTGCCAGCCAGTAACCTAAATATTTGCTTTTCTGAAGGGTTTTGCAGTCCACACTAAGCTTGTTTTTATTTTTTTTCATGCAGCTGTACTGCTCTCAGCTATTCAGCTGAAGGCTGAGGCAGGTACCCCTAGCCAGGCTTTGGTCTCAGCAGAGATTGCAGTGTAGGCAAGACAGAGCTCCAACTTACAAAATGATGTTTGTGAATCTGCAGTTGTGTCATTTGACCACCATCAGGATTAAGTTCTCAACCAGTTCCTTCCTCAGTTCACTGAAGTCCAAATGCAACAAACTCTAAACTCTCACATTACTTACAAGAAGATGTTTTTGAAAAGTTCTCACTGTCCTTTGGGGGCCTTTTCCACTCATTTTCTAATACTGCTTTTGAAAGTTCTTTTTGGTGATCCTAGAACAATGATAATAAGCAAGATGACATTTATAATCTTGATTTTCCCTAGAGTGTATGCCTGCTCCTTCACTGCATCCCTTAGAACTCCTGCCTTGCTCTGCTGCTTTCTGCCAAACCAGGGGAAGTGTCATGTGAGTGCCCAGCCTCAGAGCACACCATGGCAACGTGTTTGCCACCAAAAAAGCAGGGAAATGAGCAGAGATTGTCACATTTGTGAACACTTTGCCAAAAAGAGGAGGAGAGGAGGGGATGTTGAAAAAACTCAGATCTTCACTCTTTTTGTTAGCTTCTGGGTATGTCTGAAGTAATCAGAAGGAAATGAAATTTCAAGTTGGCAGTTTTCCCTTTAAAATGCTCTGTGCATTAGTGCTGAATGTGACTAGCATTAGCTTCTTTTCTTTTCTTTCTTTTAAAAGAGAAATATCTATTAATAGATCTCTGTAACAACAGTTGCTTACTGGTTTATGCTTATGGCTTATCACAAAACTATTCAGGAGGACCTGTGGTAAAAACTGTGAAGTTTATATAATTGCAACCAAAGGCAAAGCTTTGCTTCAGGGTCTGCTACACTATCAAACCCTGCAAGAGCTGAAAATAATGATGTAATTCCAATGACCCCTTCTGAGGGACTGTGTGAGCTTATTTGACCCAACAAGGCACTCACTTTGGCAAGCAGAATACTTTGATTCAGAGCTGCTTCTGATTAAAACAGAGCTCTCAATGGTCTGTATTGAATTATCTTTTGATCTTAGTCGTGTATTTTCAGTGGGATGTGATAATTACATTAAAATTAAATATTATATCTCCTTTTTGGTGTGTGTTATCTGCAGTTATATTTGTGCAAGTGTTTCAGGGTAATATCATGGAAAATTACCACAGTGACAGAACTGCAAACATCCCATATTATTACCTTGTGCCATGGGATTTCAAGTAAACTAGAACTCTTTACAGTCTAGGAGAGCTGCCAGTCCCCCTGAAATTACCATTTTAATTGAATTGATCATAAACACTGTGCTCTGGCTTTAATACTAGACTGAGAAGATTAAATCTATTTAGCCATAGTTTGGGGAAAGGGTGACCTTTCAGCCAGTTTTGTTATAATTGAAAGGTTTCTGGTATTTCTGACTGGAGCTTGATGCAAGGAACTGTGAAGTTAAATTGTAGTATTTGATATATTACTTTTGTTCAAATATGTAGATGTAGTCAGTAAATATATCTTTATCTATTTTCCTCACTTCTATAATTGTTATCTTAATCTGAAATTATTATAATTTATTCTAAATCTAAAAATTTGGGGGTTTTATTAGGAATATTGAGGAAAATCCAAATGACTGATGCACCCATACACAAAATAAACTTATTTCTAAAGCAATGAAGTGCCATGCCTTAAAATAGCAAGTATCTTCTGGCCTGAAAACTTCCAGAGCCAATTCTTTTTTTTTTTTCTCTGAATTCTTTTGTCTTAGAATTGCCAGCAGCCTAAACATTGTTAGACCTTTTTATCCTGCCTCTCCCTTTGCTGTGCTCTTTGCTGCCTGTGGTCTCTGTCAGCTCCAGCACACTGGAGAGCCCAAGCTGCTCCCTTCAATCCAATTAACCCCACACCATTACAGCCATGTTTGGTGTCGCATTTGCAACTTTTTATTCTTTCCTTGTTTAAATTACCAATTTGATTCCAGCATCTCCCTAGTATTGCTTCTCTCAGATAATTGGTCATTATTGCAACTTGCTTTCAAATCTTTTCCCTTTTGAAGTTTACCTATTGCAGAAATATAAAGAATTTCTGTACCTTTTACCTGCCATTTTAATAAATTTAATCTAATAGTCTTTTGCCTGGTTGGAAAGACAGCCAAAATTGAATTGCAGAAAGTGATTATAATATCTCTTTTCACCATCCTTCTAGGTACAAACATACTAGAAGCTTAAGCAATTGTAAATAGGAAAAAAATAATGCTTTGCCACCTCAACAGCTTTCTCAGGTGGATTGATTTTGCAGGTATGCCTGCACACAGAAGATGCAGTGATTTGACTGCTCCACACTAGTTTTGTCATTGCTCCTTTAAATAGCAATCTTGTTCTGTGTGCCTTTCTTTTTCAGGTGAAAAGATTTGTGACAGAAAATACAGCTCTTCAAAGATTTCTGGTATTGACAGAGGTGTTTGAGAGGAATAAAGCATGCACAAATTATGTGGGTTCTTCAAATTCAGGTACTGTGCTCCCCTTTCTAAATTTCCTTTCTTTCTTTCGAAATACGATGCAAGTCAGCAATTCTTCATTGGCATTGAAGCTCAGACCATAACTTGGACTGTGTGGGCATCATAATTGTGATTGATCTTGTGCTGCAGCCAGCTCTCCACTCAGACTGGAATTCAGACACACAAAGAGTAAATACAACCCTCTTTAGTCAAACAAACCCAGTGCAGAGATCTGGGAAGGAGAGGAGAGAATCAGAAATGGCGATCCCATTACTCCTCAGATGTTTCTTCTGCTCTTCTGCATTATCAGCAAGAGGTTTCAGGACTGTGTGGTGGTTTTATGGATGCATGTGAGGGAAATTCTCCTTCTGGGGAACAATCCTGGGTGCTCAGCTGTCAAAATAGATTGCCATCATGGCTTTGAAAAGTAAGTAAATATTATTTAATGAAATGAGCAGAGTGGAGCAGAGAGGGTTAAATGTATCCTCCAAAAAGTTATACAATATCTGGAAAAAATTATTGGGTGAGTTCCCTCTGACTGCTAATTGCATACAGTATTAAGACATCATTTTCTTTCCTTTCTCATTTGCTCTGTGCTTCAAGGTAAAAGATGGAACACGGGATTATGACAAATTCTCCTCTGGGATCTGTGTAGTGGGGCTTGTCTTTGATCTTCCTTTTCTCCTGCCCTTGGAGACCAAATGGATTTTTGCACGTGGCAAATGCACAGAACTGTGGGGCTCAGAACTGCTGTGCTGATCAGAGAGAATTTCCCTGAAAGGTCTGTGCTTTGCAATATTGAAACATTAAAAAGTATAGTGCAAGTTCTTTGGACCTTGAATCAGACCTGGCTTTGTGTCCTGCCCTGGAAGCTGTGGTCTGGCTTGGGATGAGGGGTGGCCCCAATTTTGGATGTGACCTGTGTTGAGTCATGAGACAGTTAGATTATTTTTTTTATTATTTTTATTTTGTATTTGCTGCCATGAACTGGTGGCTAATATGGGAGATCCCTGTAATTTTTGTGAGCTGTGCTCTCCTGATAACAGTTATAATGTATGCTAAGGATTAAGGCTATAGTGGGCATATATTTCAAATAGCTTTATATTAGAGAAGCCAATCCTGTCAATCAAGTAGTTGATAGAACAAACTGGATATTGAGAACCTCAGCTTAAAGATATGGGAGCTCCCTAAAGCTGTCTGTACCACGTTGTGCTGGGTCAACAGCACAAAAAAGCGGCACTGAGCTGTGTGCAGTGGAGATAAAATGAAAATAGAGCTCTTCTGCAGCACCATTGGTTCACTGACACTGCTGTGATGGCTGGGTGTCTTGGAGCTGCTACATTTAACGTGTTTTGTGCAAGGTGTGTCAGCACCCTCAGAGAGCTCTGCCATCATGGGAGATCTTGGCAGGGTGGTGCTGAGTGAAATACAGGAATAGGAAATGTGGGAGACAACTGGAGATGGACACGGTCCATTATGGTCATCAACAATGTAGGGCTTGTTCCACCACAAAGTGACCTGGAGGTGTACTCGCTGTTTATCTTAAATTGATTGAGTAAGGGTAGATTTGGGAAAGACAGGACTTTACTTTCAGCTGAAAACTTGTTCTGTGGGATTTTCTTCATTTCCCTGGTATTCCTTTATTTTTTCTTTTTTTTAACGAGGGTAAAGGAAGGAAAAGATGACCCAAGGTTTTTATTAGATTTTCATTAAATGTATTATATCTGAGCAAGGAGAACTTGTATGGTGCTATCATGGTGTAAATAAACCCTATAGTATCATTTGTAACAACCAACAAATAGATGGTACTTTAAGTTTTTTCAGTTTGCTTCTGAAGAAGGCCCGATAATTGAACAGGATTTGTTGTAGAGAAAGCAACTACTGATGCCTCTTTTGGTCAATTTCTTTTTCATTTGCCATTTTTTTCTCTCCACAGTTTACTGATTTTTTGCCCATCTGTTGCCTTCATTTGGAGGCTAGGAGTGGTACAGTGTTTTTCCAAGAGAAATGGTTCTTACAATCATGAGTATCAGTTTTCAATACAGTTCAGATAGGCCTTCAAATGTAAACATATTTTCTTATGAGAGTGGAAAAAGCAAGTTGTTTAAAATAGCCTGTATTTTGTCTAAAAAAAGGACATGAACACATGAACTATTCTGCCTTTCCTCCCAAACCCCCAATATGCATATATTTAAAAACCTCTTAGGCCAAAGAGGTTCATGGGGATACATTTGCTTTTCAATGCACATATCACTCCCTGATCCAATTATTACTGCATTTTTCAGAGGAAGAATTAATTAGCAGTTTGTCACTGTCCTTCTGACTCCTGGAGTTCCAGTAATGACTTGATTTTTATAGAACTGAGCTTATTACATGCAATAGACAAGTCTGGACAAAACAACTTATTTGGTGCAGCTTCTGAAATCTTACTGCTATTATCAGCATCCTCACTGTGACTGCAGAGCTGACAGATTTTAGGACTTAGAACAGGATGCAGAATTCACATTATACCTTATTATTTCAGAAAAGGTCTTACATTTTTCATCCACCTTCATCAATTATCATACTACCAAAAAGTATGATGGACATATTTCTGGTTAAGGAAAAATTAGCAAGGAGAAGTCCACACTTGAAGGAGAGGTAGTGTTAAAATTTAATTTTCAAATCTGACAGCTTAGTTCCACAGGGGAGCATTCAGCTTTTCATATGTTAAGAGAAATACCACGAGGATATTTTCTTCTCTGTAGTACACAATAGGTTCATGTATGGGTTTAGTAGTGCTTTCTCTAGTTAAATGGAGATTTTTCTTCTTTTCAGTATGTATCAGTTTCTGATATTTTCCCTGAGGTCAAAACCAGTACGATTTGCCCAGTACTTCTATTTTCCAGTCTTTTTGCTACTTCTGCAGCAAAGCTAAAAGTTCCACACATGCAGACTTCTGCCCTCTTCCAAGCCTCTTCACCTTTGAAGACGTTCACAACTCTTCAAAATATTACATTTCCCAGGGCATGGGGACTTTTGGAAGGCCCGTGACATGTGAGCTATCAATAGCTACTTGTCTTACCCTGCATATTTCATTGTGTGGACACAGTGGAGGCAGATTTCATCTGAGGTGTAGCAGTGAGTAACCTCTGAGCAGGAGAAATTCAGAGCAGAAGACCAACAAGTCTCAAGCAAGAAGCAAATGTTCTTCACCAACCTCCCATCTTTGGGGGTTCCCTGTTCAAATTCCTCCCACCTCGGCTTTCTAGGCATCTAATATCCTCAAACACCTTTGGGAACTGAATACCTTTGATGTTCAGATGGGAATGGAATCCTTTGTAGAAATGATACATAGAGAATAATTTATACAAGAGGTTTTATTTTCCTGGTTTTGTGACTCTGAACTTGTTTTTCTAGGTATTCAGTCATAATTAAGAGTTTTCTCTTTCCAAATTGTCTATGGTTATTTGCAAAGTGTTGAAGTTTGAATTGTGTGTAAATATTTCCAAAAGGAAAGACAAAAGTGTGACAGCATGAGAATGATTTTGCCACAAAGGTAAGAACTGTTTCTCACGCATCTATTTGCAACTTCTAGAAAGTATTCCTTGAAAAACAAGGAATTCCTTAGAAAACCTTAGGGGAAGTTACTTTGATTAGTCATCTTAATATCAGACATAGGCTGCTTTGGACATTTTATACAAGAGATTCAGATCCCATTCTACTGCCTATTCGAAATGGATCCACATTTGTTGAGTTTTCTAATGCAACTTCCTGAATGGGCATTGTGCTTAAAAAGACCTTTTTCCAAAGAATTTGGAGGAACTTGGGCTTCTCTGAGGAGTCTTTGTTCTGCTTTTTTCTATGCTGAACTCTGACACTGATCCACTGATTCACTGTCCAGGAACTGGACATTTATTTCAAAGAATTCTCTATAGTCTTTGGTATGTGCTGCATAAAACTATTGCAAAATGTTTGCCACCCCACAAAACATCCAGACAAATTCAGTGCATGCAAATAAATGCAAGAAACTGCAAGAAAATTAAAATAATACCCACTTTAACTTTGGCTAAATCTTTAGAGTCTAGATACAGTATTTTGTTAAGTGCTTATGTGAAGTAGTAATTTATTTCTCCATGCAATAATCTAGGACAACAATATGTTATTTTAGTCAGTTTCTGCGTGAAAAATAGCAATACACAAATTATGACAACTGTACATTATTCCTTCATCATTTTATTAATTGTATTCATCAACAGAAGTTATCTGTGAGTTCATCTCCTGATCCAATTAGCAGCATGAATTTAGAATAGTAAGTGAATCTGTGGGTTACAAATTGATTCAATATGGTATATCTAAGAAAACTCCCTCTGTTATGCCTCATTTAATGCAATATGTTGTGTACTTTCTGTTCATCATGAGCACAGAGTTCACTTACCTGGCACATTTCATTTTCACGTCACCTTGGCAGAGCATGGCTGTGTTTCAAGTAAAGCAGGACAACAGATGGTTGTGGAGTGTGGGATTGCAATTTTCTCCATGGTAATACTCTGAACTTTTACTGCCCTAGAGCTTTCTCAGTGCTAAATATAGTGACACTCACTTGTGATTTAGTCACTTGAAGGTAAGCATGTGGTTTTTTTCTATGCTGCACTGCATCTCAAATCTCACTGTATGTCAGGATCTGCTGCTGCTGATCCAGAAGGGCAGAGGTCTGCCTGCAGACATCACTGCTGGCTCTGTGCAGGTGTCTCAGGTGCTCCTAAAATCACCCTGGACCCCTACCTTCAGGCAATTTAGATCCTGTCCTGGAAACACACACACACACATGCACATAGGATCTTGCTCTCGTGCCCTGGAGCTTTGAGTCCACACAGTTATCTTGGAAAGTGCAGATCCAAATATTTTATTATGATTTACCAATGTCTGGAATTTATTAACTATTTTTATTAGAATTGTTAGTTGCTAGAAATCCCCTTTATTGCATAAAAATTTAACATTGGTTTCTAGTTTATTGACACCAGTGTGCTGCTCTTGTGCATGAGAGCTTTGCATACAACAGCTCCTGGGGAAGGATAAAGGAAACCTTAAAATATCTTTTTGCTTTTGCCTTAACAAGATTTGTCAGAAATTCCTTGCATCATAGAATCTACTTGTACATGTCCTGACACCTTTTAGGGATTTTTTTTTTTCAGCATCTTGTCCTGAAACTAATTTTCCAGCTCAACTACCTTAAGCTAAATTATTTTGGAGATGCTGATGAAATATAGAGAAGGGATATCCTCAAACTCACAGTTAGGAAATTAAGCATCCTTCATGTTTTGTTTCTATGGCACTGTTACAATTCTCTAGGATTCTTTGGGCCCTGGCCTGTCAGAGTATTGCTGTTTTAAGAGTTGGCTTGAACTCAAAGCCTTTCAACCACCCAAGCATAGTGGGGCAAATACTACTTTTTGTCTTTACAGTAGTAACCGGTTTTCACTAATTTTCTCACTGGATTTTTTACCCCAGTGGTGGCAATATTCCCAATAATTGCAATTAAGAAAATATAAGTAGAGCTACATTTCTCTGTGCTCCGATTTCTAATGCTTGCAGAATAATTTCTGTTTTCTGGCTTTTTTTTTTTTTTTTTTTTTTTTTTTTTAATGAGAAATACAGAGGTGGATTAAGAGCTCTGTGAGAATGTGCTGCCATATATATATACAATGTTGTGTAATTTGCTTTGGACAGAAGCCTTTGCAAATTCATTCTTTATTCTTAAAGCAGGTATTAATGCATATTTTGTATGTGTTTGTAAGGCAAACTTACAGCTTGTCAGTGCCAAATTTGCAGTGGGAAAGGACTCTTGTACTGTCCCTCTTGTAGAGACAGTGACTGATACAAACATCAACTCCCTCTGATGACATTTCCACATCTCCAGTAATGCTAATCCTCAAGGCTCACTTTTCCATATCTCATGCTTTTACTTATCTTGGCTTTTATGCTTGACAGGAATTTACATTACCCATACATTCACTCCTCATTTATTCTCATCTTTTACAGGAATGTTTAGGTTTGGGGTTTTTGTCAGGGAGAGCTTGGCTAACTGAACCTTTTGGTTTTGAAATAAAAAATAGCTCGCTAGGATGATCAGATGTATGTAACTTTAAATGTTTTGAGACTGGGAAGGCTGACATGAAAAAAATGTAAACTTTCTTGATGATAACTTGAAGTCATTCAGTAGTGGCTACCTAATCATTTTTTGGAGTGGTGTTAGAGTGAAAACAAATTATCATAGCTGTGGAGGACAGATAGCAGTAACAGTGACTCTTGTTTACATGTTGGAATCTGGCATTCCACACATCGAGTTATATCTAACCCCCTTCAGCACCTGTCAAAAGTAATATTCATCATTCTTCCATAAAGGCCTAAAGCGACTTAATCAACTGAAGTTTCTCTCAGTTTTAGCTGCCTGCTCCTGTTAGAGGCAAGGAGAGCCTGTCTGGCTGCACAGAGGCATTGTATGTCTTCGTTAAATAGACCCACAACCTCTCTGTTCACTGCCCCTCCTTTTCCATCCCATCATCTCCCTGCTCCCTCCTGACTCTCGATAAATAAAACAAGCTCAGACCAGACAAAGCTGATAAGCTGCAGCCAGCAGAGAGGGATGGAAGCTGTCTTTGGAGTCATGAACTGGGCTTCCCACTGATGTGACAGCACTGAGTGCAGTCAGGCAGAAGAAGAGATCAAATAGTGAGCTTTTGAGTCCTCTTGCTTCCCAAATGCACAAAACAAAACTGCTGGTGTGTTACCTGGAGTAAAAGACAAGTCAAAGATAAAGACATAAAGGAAGTAATAAGGAGAGGAGGGATTGATGGACACTGCAGCAGCTCATCTTACATGTATATTTAATGCTGCTGGAAAGTGTGGATGGGAACTAATGAATTGCAGGCGTGTGTGTGCTCTGTGCCCAGTAAAAGGAACTGCTTGAATTATGCAGGACATGTCATCCTGTTGCCAAATATTTAACACCATTCCTACACAAAAGAGACAGCTCAGGGGATCCTTTTTTAAACATCAGTAATCAAATCCTTCTCTTATCGTGGCAAACGCTTTTGCATAATTTGTGCCTGCCACATCTAGAACTCACACACAAACCAATCCACAAAGGTGGCCTGGTGTTGCTTGACAAAACTTACTGCTTCAGTGACAATTTGTGCTGCTCCATAACTGTGGAAGTGAGTAAAAATAAACCTGTCTGGATCCCCATTTGCTGATTATAATTGTTGTCTGTGTCTGCATATTTTACAGTGACTTATGATCACTTCCTGTCCTGGGATTGAGAAAGAATGTCTTTACCTCAAAAAATTGCCCATTCTGATTCAAAAAGAAAAATGTTGGAAATGCAAATGTTTTCCACAAGTGAAAATCACCCCGAGCTCTCCATATCTCTTCTGAAAGTAATGCTTTCAGCAGAAACTGGCTGATCTGCCTAATGGGTACAAATTGTTCCTGCCTGAAATGAATTTTATTTAAAATTCAGTATCTTTCAAAATTTATGGTTACCAGTCTGTGGGGGTTTCTTTGCTTCTGTAAAATGCACAAAGAGAACTAACCCAGTGCAACATGTCCTCATAAGAGTTATTACATTATTTTATCATAGATTCATGGAATAGTTTGGGTTGAAAGGGGCCTTAAAGATCATGTAGTTCCAACCCCCTTGCCATGGGCAGGGATAACTTCTTCTATCCCAGGTTGCTCCAAGCTTAGTCCAACCTGGCCTTGGACACATCCAGGGATGGGGCAGCCACAGCTTCTCTGGGCAACCTGTGTCTCAACACAGTAAAATATTTCTTCCTCAGATCCCATCTCACCCTGCCCTCTGTCATTTTAAAGCTACTCCTCTTGTCCCATCATTCCATACTCTTGTCCAAAGTCCCTCTCCAGCTCTCTTGGTCCCCTTTAGGTACTGGAAGGTGATAAAAGCTCTCCCCAGAGCCTTCTCTTCTCCAGGCTGAGCAGCCCAAACTCTCCCAATCTGTCTCCATGGCCAAAGGGCTCCAGCCCTCTGAGCATCTCCCTGGTCTCCTCTGGACTCACTCTGATGGGTCCTTGTCCTTCTCATGTTGGGGATCCCAGAAATGAATTCCAGGTGGGGCCTATCAAGAGCAAAATAGAGAGAGAGAATCACTTTCCCCAACCTGCTGGTCACGTTTCTTATGGTGCATCCCAGGACAGGGTTGTGAACACACATTGCTGGGTCTTGTGGAGCTTCTTGTCAATCAACACCCCCAAATTCTCTCCTCTGGGCTGCTCTCAGTCATTCTCCACCCAGCCTGTGCTTGTGTTTATTAGTTCTCTCTTATCTTGTTCCCATTTTGATTTCCTAAGAGGTTGCGATGTGCTGACCCCTCTGTGTTTTGCCCAACTGAGTGCACTTGGGTGCTGATAACTTAATAAGCATGGGAAAAGAAAAAAAAAAAAAAAGGAAGAACAGCAGTGAAAACCTCAGGCAGCCAGTACCTTTGATAGTAGCAGATGAAGTTTCATTGGGAATTACAAATGAGGATATGGAGCAGAATTTGTAATAAAGAAGCATGAGGCCATGCAAGTAACTGAACTTCCACCTACATATTTCAAACTTATTTCCTCAGTGCTTGAAATTCCATAATGTTAATGCTGACCTTTAGTATGCAGGAACATTAGGGAGAGGAAGATGTGTCTTGCTATATTGTGAAGGCACAAAATTTTAAAAAGATTTTGAGAGCATGATTAGGAACTAATTAGTATCCTCCATAAAGTCTACTGTGTGTTTGATATATGAGTTGTAAGATTGGATTCCAAATTAAACCACTACAAAATTTTAATGTGCTGTTATACCATTTTGTTAAAACCTGGAATAGAAATAACTGAGATTACAATGTGAATTTATAGGTCAAGAGTCTTGGAGTAGTTTCATGTGTCTTGAAGATTTTTAAGCTTATAAGTTCTGGAGAGGAAATACGTACCATAGACAAAAAAAGCAACCCAATGTCCAGAAACATTACTGGAAGTAAATCTGCCTCTGAAGTAGTGAAATCCAAATTCTCACATCTGATTGTTTTAGTAGAGAGTTTCTGGTTACTCAAAAGCACTTCATGTTGGTTGCTGATACACAGCAGTACAGAGAGCACATTGCTGTGTATCTTACTGAGCATTATACAATGTTTAGAGAATATATGCTATTGAGATAAATACATAAATATAGAGAAGTCTTCTCCCAGGATATAACCTTCTGGCTTCCCTCCATTCTGCTTCAAGGATTGCCTGAGCCAATTGCAGCACCAGCAACCTGATGAATCTATTTGTCTTCCATTAATCTGAATAAATTTATTTTTGTTTTTTCAAGATTTTCTCCTCTAGACACTTGTAACTCCTTGGCATTTTAAAATTTAAAAGTTATTCCAGTTTTATTTTCTATTTTGAACTTCAGGCCTCATGTCACTGTACTTTCCTAACTCAGTATTTCTGCCCTTGTCTAGATACTTGTTTTGTTTTTTGGAGGGCATATATATATATATATATATATATATGAAATGCTCTTTTTCAGCTTTGAAACAAATGGCTTTGGGTTAGTGAGTAGACCTCTTCTCTCCCTTTCTGTCACTTCTCCCATCTTCTCCTTCCCACATGGTGCCTGACATATTACCCCTTCTTGTCTGATTTCTGCATCTCATTCTTCATAGCTGTTTTTCCTTCCTCTCATAATTTTCCACTTTTTGCTTTGGTCTTTTATTTTCTTCCTTTTCATTCTGTTCATTTTGACAACTGTACTCTTGCCTTACCATAATTCCTCACTGAGTTCATTTCATGTTTGATAAAGAAAAATCAAGCTTGTTAAGTCTCATTTGCCAATACATTGCCTCTAATTTTCTTCAGGAGCAGTGACTGCTGCTGTTTCCTCTAGAACCTTCCTCTTTTATCCACCTCCTTTGCCATTCTTGCAGCCCTGCATGTTAAGGCTGGTGTTTGCACAAAACCCTAGTGAATGAGGAGGTTTGGCACCTTGACTCTTGGTGCTTTGGTGATGAAGCACCAAATAATCAATTTACTGAACCTCCAGGTGGGTACAAATCTGTGGTTTGAGGAGTAGTAGCCTTTCCTGCCATTACACATTTCAGTTTTACTTGATATTTATCCAAATTCTAGCTCTAGGCACCATTTATGGCAAAGCTGCATGGAAAGCAAGCCAGGTAGATGAGAGGAGCTGTCTGAGATCCAGCCAGAAGGGCTTTGAAACCAAGAAATGTGCTTTTCCAAGGGCTTTTTCTTGTCCTGCATTCAGTCAAAAATTTGCTCCAGTCAAACAGGACTAATGTGGATATGCAGCTTGCAATGACAATACAGCACCAGAGGCTGCTCTCCAGGGCCAAAAACAGAGATAAATCTCCCAGTGATTTGCACGTTATTTCTTAATCTAACCTGAAGTACAACCAGTGATCTCTGGAATACTTTATCATTCTTTCTTCAGGGACAGAAAGTATTACAGGATGAAGCCTGAGCTCCAACTGTGCAATAAAATAGCTTTGACTTGCTGGTAATGAAGGCAGAATTAAGTCCATTCTATCTAGTGGGTGTGAAATTAAGTCATTTGGTGCGACACTATTGCATTTTCTAGAGAGCATAACAAAAGGCCTTGTTGAGAGGGACTATGAAGATACAAATGATCAAGAGATGGTTTCTTGAAACCAAATAAACTGGATTTCTGTGTGAGCAATGAGCAGCACATCACAATAGCAACTGAAGTATAGCTTTTATTGGTCCTTGTCTTGAAACTAAACTGTTAATTAATATAATGTGATGTTAAGAGGTTTGCAGAGTACAGATGAACAGAGAATTCTCATTTTAATCATTTTCCTTATGCTCTTACCTTTAATAGTGAACCTTAAATACTTCCTAGCACCTCTCTTTTCTTCTTTTTTTTTTTTTTTTTTTTTTTTTTTTTTGTTTAAATATTTCTATGTGGAATTAGATAAAATTATTTCAACAGCTCTACATTGGCTGCTTCATTTACATGGCAAGTGAATCAGCATGAGATTGAACTCACCTGAAACTAAAGCCAGACTGTAACAAATCTCTACTTTTAGAATGAGGTTAAGCCATACTGAGATATGAATTTAAGGATGTTTCCAGTCTATTTTCCCCCTAAAATACTGCATTTTCTATATCTATACCCTGCTTCAGTGGCAAAAACCATGTAAAAACAAGCAGCATATTGTCTTCATACCAGTTTTTCTCTTAAACTCAGGAAAAAGTGATGTCAAATAGGGGGAAAATCTTTGAGAGAGCCTTGACCAGAGTGTAAATTAACCCATACATAAACACAAAGCTCTGGGAATGAGCTGCTGATGCTGTCTGGCTTGCCTAACTACAAGCTGATATTCCTATCAGAAGGGGAGCAGATAAGGTATTTATATTTGCAGAACTCTTGCCAAACAGTGCTTTATTCAAATGGTATGAGAACTTCTTCCTTTCTGTTATCAGCTCTCCATGTGATAAAATTATGCAGCTGGCTTTCAGAATGATTACGTGTGTGTTCAAATCTGTGTTATTTTCATTTATCTCCTGAATTCCTTCTGAGTTCTAAGTTTTTGAGTTACAGTGAGGTAATTTTCAAGCTTCCCCTCTCCTTTGCAGAATATAGAAATACTTTTTTCTCTAATGGAATTTGAGATTCTCTATTGTGAATCTATTCAGTAGATAAACCCTCAAAAGAAATAGTATTATTAATAAGCTGATGATTAAGATTTCAGCTCTTTGTAGCTTTTCTTACCCCACAAAATCAACTCCTTTTTAGATTCAGTTGAGGATCGGTTTACATGGGATTTACATGCAAGGTAAATTTGGGATTTTTCTCCTCACATACCCTGTAGAGGAATGAAATACTTGTGTTGGAACAAAAATATGTTCCTGGAAAGACTTTTTTCCTGTATTCTCTTTCTTCTGCCATCAGACACTGCCATAGTCAATTATGAAAAATAAGAATAACCTCAGGAGTCAAGTTCATGGCTAACTTATAGGGGAGGCTTGTGGGATGCTCTCCTGTTCTTACCTGGGGTCTCTGGTGAGGCAGACACACATTCTGGATTTTCACCTGCCTGTGCTTCAGTGCTGGGGGCTGTAGGTTTATTCACAGATGCTCGACTGCAACAGCCCAGCAACAACTCCCCTTAAAATGCAATTTTAAAAATCCGCACAATGGAATTGCAAAATAGGAGGGGATAGGAAAAACCCTCATTTTTCTCAAAATTCCATATTTCTTCATGTCTGAGAAGTGATCTGCTGTCCTCCCAAATGCTGTAGTGTTTTCAAGCAAGACATTGGTTCTTGCTGTAACAGAGCAGCCTTCTATGTAAGTGCAGGGAAATCATCTGCACTTGAAGAGAAGCTGTAAGCCATTAGAGCAAGTAAGATTGGTCATCACTGTGCCCCAACAACCCTGTTTGAAGAAAAAATACAAAATTTGCATGTGGATTGGTATCTGTGGGATATTTTTGTTGTGTTCTGACAGTCAGTCTTGACTCAAATAATTTTCTGCACAGGTATTTCTATCATTTGGACCAATAAGTATCTATTCCTCAGCCTGTCATATTTAGTTTTGAAATTATATATTATTGCTGACATGCCTGGGAGTATGAGCAGCAGAAGTATTACATTCTATTTAATTATGTGCATACATACATATTGCAAATTTCACCCCAAACCTGGGCACGTGTCAGCCATTAGGAAAGGCAAGAATATCTGTTTATCAAAGACAGCACTGAGGCAAAAGTGCCTGTTAAATTCAATGACTCACTGACTTTAAAGAGTCTGCTGTGGCTGTGCCTTTCTTTAAATTTGGATATTTTTTAGTCATGGATGTATTACTTCATTATGCAGGTGGTCTGAATTACTTGGGCTTTCTGAAAAGTGCTTAATGCAGAAAGATTTTTGGGACCTGTGACCATAACTTGCACTCTCAATCACCTCTTTGCCAGAAAGGTGACAGAAATCTGAAATTTTGCGCTGAATTTCTTTTGAGCACATACTGCTCATTTAGCTAATAATCCAATTATTTTGTATTTAGGAAACAACCCCAAAACCTCCAACTCCTAAGGTACTGTTACACAGAAGGGATATGGGTGTTTGATGGGCTCTGTATTTCCATGTTATCAGGATGCTCTACCAAGGACAGGGAGTGAAGGACTCCTGGATGTTTTGGGGTGTGTTGCTAAGGAAACCTGTGTTTCTGATGAAATGTGCTGGAAACAGCTGGCTTAGAGAGTGTCTCTCCACTGTCAGTGCTGCCAAAAGGGAAGCAGAAGCCCTAAATAGCTGTTTTAGAATCTTTACATGTGTGTGCCAGGGACCCCTGGTGCCCTCATGCTTGTGAGGGTTTGTGCTCTTTTGTTGGCCAAGCCCACAGCTCACATCCTCACTGGATTTGTGCAAAATCTGTTTACAAAGAGTAAAAAGACCTGTTGTTAGCAAAGAGTAAAGTTTATGAAGAGTAAAAAGACATGTTGAATTTTGAGATAAAAATGTTTGTAGGATTTAATTTGACCTTCCACTGAACTCCAGATTAAATAATGGAATGACAAAATGATCTGGACTGAAAGGGAACCTGAAGACCATTTCATTCTAACCCCTGTGCTGTGGGCATGGATGTCTTTCACTAGACCACACTTCCAGGGATGTCTTTCACTAGACCACACTTTCAGGGATGTCTTTCACTAGACCACAACTTCTCTGGGCAACCTGTTGCCTCACCACCCTCAATGTTTGCCTCAGACTCAAGCATTTGCCTCAGACTTAATTTGTTGTGAATATTTCCCTCTGCTCTTGCTTTCTCACGTTGAGAGTGCTGCTCACAGTGTGTGAGTGTAATGTGAAAAACACTGTTGAAGCTCAGTGAATTCCAACACAGTTTTCTGTGAGAGGATTAGAAGTATAAAGAATCTGCTAAAAGTTCTGTGAGGTCTCTAAAGACCATGAATGCATGTGCAAAATGGATGTTCTGAGGAAAACTGCCTTCAATCACACAGGACCTCATAGCACTTAGTATCATACTATGGCTGAAGTCTTGGGGCTGAAATTCTTCCTCTAGATTTGCATAGTAAAGGTTCAAAAATAAGCCATAGCTAAGGTGTGTGTGTGTAGCAGTAGAATTCTTTCTCTAAAGCAAAAACTGTTTTTTGAGGCAGCATAACTCCAAATCACAGCAAAGACATTTTATTATAGTGCATCTGTGAACAGGACGTTGAATGTTTGACATGTTTATTAAAAAACCTGAACATGGCACATTATCCATCTGCTGTGATTGCTGTACAGGTAGGCAGCTGGGACTGTGAATGTAAAAATCTGTGGATTCTGTGCAGCCCATCACTGCTGCTGCCAAAAGCCCTCAATAATTTATCTTCATGGCGAGGCTTCTACTGTACTCCAAGGTGTAGTTGGCATTTCCCTCCTTCCTGATTAAAAGGAGCTGTTTGATATCTTGGCTGAACCCATTTGGTGAAGGTACTTGTGTCTATCAGATTTGGTGTGTGTTTTGGAATATAAATTATTGTGAAGATTCATGGCTTGTGAGCTTATTTGTGCAGGGAAGCCATACATGACTTTCAGGAGTGGAATTCACTGATGGCTTGAATCGTTGAACCAAATATTTTTCTTTAGTGGACTTCAGGATTGAGTTCTCCTAATTTTTAGAAATTTTACATTTCAGAATAAAAGTGGTCACTAGAAGTAATGGTTGCCTTGGCCTGCCCAGTGTTGGTTCCACAAAATTGGATAAAAGCTGAATTCACCCTGCCCTCTTTCCTGCTTTATGCTGTCGCACCAGATGTTTTTGGTTGGTTCACTGACTTCAGAATTTTTAGTAAAGCTCAACCCAGAGCTGGAAGTGCTCCATCTCAAAGGTTTTTTCCTATAGTTTAGGTTTTGTTTGTGTTAAGTACTGTGTTGTTATCCTTTTACTGTGCACTAGAACTGTTTGTTGAAGTAGCAAACTAACATTGCACAAGACATTTGCAATTGTCTTAACACCCATTGTGTCCAACTGGTGTTATTCAATACCAAAAATCAAGAAAAAAACATCCAAAAATTCTCGGGTTTTATGTGGCTACAGCCACAGAAGTAAAAGGTAAAAGCTGCAAGAAGATTAATGAGATTACTTATTTAGTAGTCCAGAAAGCAAAAAGTATTCTTCAGACTATCATCCATCATTTCTGTTGCCTCAGGCAAAAAGGATGCTTCAAGCTTGCTTCTAATTTTACTGAGTATATTCAGTTTCCTGTGTAGCTTAAGATCATTACTTGTTTCATTAATTCAAAATGACTAAATGTGACTAAAAAGTAAAAATCATAAAAAATTAAAACTTTGTTTTCAGCTATGGGATTGCATCTCATAGCAGTTGAACTGTCACTCAATTTTTCTGAGTTTTTTTGGTCTTGTTCATATGCAGCTATGAAGAAAGTTGATATTTTCTTCTAATTTATATCTGCAACTTTTTTATTACCTTCAAATATTGTTACTTTTTCTTTGATCTTTCCTAGAAAAAATTGTTCTCCTATGATTTTCTTAATCAATATTTATTTTCATTCTTTCTTCTGCCCTGTAATTACATTCTGCAAAAAGTGAAAATATTGAAAGCAAAGTTAGGCTAAATCATAGTATCCCCATGCTGCTGGTCCACAGGAGTCTTGTCTTCCTACTTCTATTGGTTACAAGGCAGTAAATTAGATAGATGCTCTTTGTCACACCCAATTTTGCAGGTGAGATCCCAAGGCAGTCATGGCAGTGCTGAGTAATTGCAGTCAGCCTTGTGGGAAAATGCACTGGGAGAGTCAAGTGGAGAGCAGGGTGTGAATCACACACACATGAATTTTCCATCTCAAACCCAACCCACAGCCTGCTACAGCGCAGCAATGGAACCAAAGACTGAAATGTTTGCTCTGGGTAATGTTTATTTGTTGTCGTTGGGTTTTTTTCACTCTCACACAAAAATTCTGCATGCCAACAGCATCATGGTTTGATGATAGTCTCCCTTAGCTGCCACAATTCTAGTCTTTATTAAAATACTACATCAAACTCTGCACTCCTCTATTAAAGCAGAATCTTCATTTTCAGAGATTCTTATAAAGTTGTCTGTCTTCCCTCTAAAAATATCTAATTAAGTTCGTGACATTGGTAATCTAATAACAGTTATTATGTGCTCAAATTGGGAAAAAAGTGTTTTTACAAGTTAACTAATATAAAGCATTTGTAGATTCTACAAGTCAATTTGAACTGAAAATTATATTGGTAAGAACTCATGTTAGGAAATATGAAGGAATGAAACTACAGTCCTATCCACTGAGCTGCCTAAATATTTACTCACTGTACTTCAAAGAATTTTTTTTAGAAATTATGATGGAATGCTTTTCACTGCAATCTCCCAAGGGTTTTAACATTAAAAGTGGAGCCTTCATCTCTTTGATGAATTACAGAAAGTGGTCCATTTTATATGTGGAATTCTGATGCCTGTTTCTGTAAAAGTAGATGAAAATAGGGATCAGATGAAAATAAGAGGGAAAAGCTGGGCTGGGAATTCCTTTTAGGTGTTCAGCCAGACCATATTTCATTTGCTGGTTCTAACATGGTGGTTCAGAATTTATTTCTCTCTGCATAAGGTTTAAGAATTCTACCTACAGCTCTGTATACCTCTTCATAACAATAGTAATGCAATGAATTCCTAGTAGAATTAAAAGATCAGTTTGATAGATACATCTCTTCCTACAAACCTTCCTTTCTGCTCCTTCAGCATGTGGAATGAGACATTTAATACTATTTAATATCAGGCTCCGAAGTGAGGACTTAGACTTTATTTGAAATTCATTCACACCTCATACAGTTAACAAGCTGCCTAGAATAATTGGGAAATTGCTTTTGAGGCATGTATAAAATGATTTAGTGGATTAGGATGTCACAAAAGAGTCTGGCTACAGAAAGCACCCGCTGTTATTGGTGCATTTACAAATAATTTACATCTCTTGGACTTGGAAAATTCTCCTGTTATGGTGTCTAAATTAGTGTATTATATTTATCTAGGCTTGTATAAAAAGAAGGACTGATGTATTTTTAAAGGCTGTTGCAGTTTGTGATTTATCCTCTCACTGCCTTTTGGGGACATTCTCTGGAATTGGTAAACTCTTTCAAAACAGCCCCTGTATTTAATTCTACACAACAATATAACTTGCTATGTTGTCTCTCCTCATATCTGAGTCTCTTTAAAAGTTTTGAAAATGAAGTCTCATTTTTTGGGCAGTGCAGGTACCGTGCAGGTGTGGTGAGAGATCATAGAATGGGTGGGTGGCACACAGGGTTGGCATCTCTCATGCTTGTGGTACACTTTGTGTTCACCCATTTGATGCAATCTTTGTAAAAATCCACCATGCCCACAGGAAAGAAGCAGCATTATATCACAAAAAATTAATGCCTTAGATGGAGGAGGATGCTTTTATAACTAAAATAGTGTAGACATTGAATATATGATGTGTTATTAATAGTGTTAGGTACAATTTAACTTCTCCTTTAGCAATGAAAATCTTCAGCTTCTCACTAGCTCCGTATAACCATAATTCTGAGGCTATAACGTGCAACTGAGATTATCTAAAATGATACCTCAATGTGAGACCAAAGTCTGACCTGAGGTTAACTGATATTACACAGTCTATCTTCACACTGCTCTAGATGATCTTGTCTGGTTCTGATATCCTCTTCAGGAGAAAGATTGCCATAGAATCACGGAATCGTAGATAGGCTTGAGTTGGAAGGGACCTTGTATATAATCTCATTCCAATGTCTGTGCCCCCACCCAGCCTGTTTTTGAACATTATCTGTTGTATTTACTACTCCTTGTCCTTCCAAATTCAGTGTTGCAACTTTCTCTTTTTTTTTTTCTCTTTTATTTTCAAAATTGATGGATAGGCAACTAGTGATTAATGAGAATAATTTAAACCAGCCTTCAACTATTTCCAGTAAGCATCTCTGCTTTTCTGTTTAGATGAACACTCTGAATAAAAGCCCATGTATGGGGAGCATTAAGTGGGCTTCCTCTATCACATTTACCAAATATGTGAGAAAAGCATATGAAAAAGCTTTCAAGTGTTGCTGTGCTGACAGCTGCTTGCGGGGGAGGTCAGAGCCTTTCAGCGATCTGCCACTCTCCAGTAGCTGTTCAAAGAGCTGCCAAGGCTGTCCGTGAACATCCATTTAGCAGGAAGTGTTTGTCCTCCCCTTGCTCCACTGAACTCAGTAAAAAAAACATCCTTTAATGGAACAGGAGCAGGCTGTGACCTCAATACCCAAATCAAAAATTGATCTTTTGGTGCACTTTTTTGCAGTCTGTTGCTTTAGATTCTATCTATCTATATATATATATACCTTCATAAAATCTTAGTGTACAATTCAGACCTGACTGGAGAGCTGAATAAGAATTGGAACTCTGTGCTTTAGGATTCTGCTGGTTTGGAATACTTGTTACTTGTACGTGCAGGCTTCCACACTGTGTTTCTGTGAGAAAATGCGAGTGCATTATTCCTTTTATTGCCTGCCCCTGTGCTCTGAGTTGTGTCATGCAGTAAGGCAGAGGGTGACACAGCCCGTGCAGTGTGGAAACATCAAGCAATCTCATTCTGCAATTCAGGCCAAGAAGCCCTGTGGTATTTACAGCAGATGTTAACCCCCTGACCTCCTGGCCTCCCTCTGCATGAAATGGGCTGTGCTCTCTGGAGCTCTCACACCAGCTGAGGGAGCTGACTCCTCACACAAAGGGATGGGACAAATGGAACAGTATTCAGGCAGGCTGAGCTCTGTGTGCTGCAGATCCTCACTGTGCATGGCATTGGCTTAAATTCCCTCACTGCATTCAGATGTGGAAAGGCATAAAGTGATAGCAGGCATTTGAGTGAGAGCGATACAAAGGATTAGCTATCAGAAACCTTTCGGGGCTGTTTCTGACTCCTTCGTCTTGGCTTTTGTGATTTGGCTTTTAAATCTTAATTGTGCAGGGGTGATAAGTCCAGATAAGACTAGGTGATAATCATAGTTGTAGAAAAACTGCTCTGACATAGCTTGCATGACATCCTAATCCAAAACAGAGCAGTAACTCTCTGTAATCTTAATGGTAAATGTTGACTTTATCCAAGCTTACAATTACAAATCCTCATTTAGACTTAACGGAAGACTGCTACAAAGGAAAAGCTAGTGACCTTAAACTTTTGTACTCTGAGTGTGTATAAATGGCTCCTTCTATTCCAGTGTGATTTCTGTATGTGAAAAAAGCAAAACCCAATGTCTCTTTTGTTGCATTTAGTGAATGATGACTGATAGCCCTTACATGCATTATATGGCATTTCTCAGTATTGTTACAAATTGCCTCAACTTTTTTTGGTGCTATCATTGATTTCTGACTGCTTCCTTGTTAAACACTGCTGAGGGCAATCTGTCAAGGGCTTCCATGATAGTGATGGGACTTTACAGTGGTGAACTGACATAATTCTTTTAAATTTCCACCAGCTAAATATCTGTTTAGTCATTTTTAGTGCAGCAAGATCATTTCAGAGAACCATTTTTCAGCTGAGTGTTGAATTTCAACTATTTAAGGAGGACTAAACTCAAAGCACAATCAAGTTCAGTAACTACCTGTTCTTTGCACTCTTGCCTGTCCTTAAGCCTCCCCTAGAGAAAAGTAAAATGGAGCTATTTGGATTCTTGGAGAGTGGGGGCAGTTAGCATTCAGTGTTTTGGAAGACTCCATTTAGAGAATAAAGTGGCCTTTAATTCAATTAGAACGTGGATATTCTGACCTAAATTTAAAGTCCATTTCTGGTTAAAAAAAAGGACTAACATTTGTGCAGATGAGCCTCAAGTCCTGCTCCATGAGGTTTTGGAAGGTGTTCCATGGAACTGTAGTCAGTTTTATGCTGTCCTGTTACCTTTGAGCACATGCACATCACATTCATGAGTTTTGTTTTGTTTTTACAGAAACTGGGCTTTTTGGATGTCTGTAAAATGTAACCCGGAATTCTGCTGGTTTCACTGCAGAATGCATTGAAAGATTTCAACTTTCTTTAGCTTCCACTTAGGAGTTGCTGAAACTTGAAATTAGTTTTCCTAGAAGGCAAAAGAAAAGATTTTAAATATTAAAAAGAAAAAATTGTTGGTAATATCAGAACAAAACTTCAGTGGGAGCTAGCCTGCTATTTAAAGCTAGTGTATCTACTTTGAATTTGCATTTTGAAACAATGGCTTTCATTTCAAATGTTCCTGTTGAAAAACTTGATCATCATTTACACTGTGGCTCACAGATATTTTTTGTGCAGAAGATTTTCAAACAAAGCATTTCAAGTTGCTTTACTGGAGACTGAAGAGCAACAGGATATGAGCCCTGGTTCCATTTAAGCCTGGAGCCTAAAGTGTCTGAATATTCCAGTTTTAAGCATAGAAATGGATAAGTGCAGGTAGGCACTTCCTTCATCTCCAACTGTGAGGGATATATGGCTTTGGAATTTTATTCCACAAATATGCATTCACTTAAAAGAAACTCATTTGAGCCCTTACCCTTAGATTAAATTCTAATGAGTAGGACTGACAGGGGCATAAGAGATTTGTCTTTCCCACACAAGCCACTCTGAACCCAGGAAAAAGAATCCTTAAAATAGTTTATTATAGTAAGTTAATGTCTTAATCCATTAACAGATTGTTTTATAAAGGGAAGAACATGATATTTCATAATTCTCTGACAGTTTATATCTGTAGCAAAGAGTTTAATGAAGACAGGCATGGACACAAATGTACCATATTCTTATGACAGTCTTTATGTTGGGGTTATATTTTCTTCATTGAATTCTAACCCAAACACTTTCTGCTTTATTCCAATGAGTTTTTATGAGAATTATCTCTTGTAAGAAAAGTACAACAGAACCTATAGCTCATTGATTTTGTTTCAAAATCATTAACAGCCTTCTAGTTCAGAACTTTTCTTTTGAACAGTGTAAAAAAGAAATCAAATATTATTGTATTTCATTTTTTTGTAACTTAAGGAAACCAGGCAACAAATTCCCATTTAAAAGTGGTTATGACAAATAAAGAAGCAGTAATTATTTTTCATGACTTCTTGACCTATTTAATCAACTCCCTACTGCTGGAAAAAAGATCTCATTTTTGACTTTCACTTTTCTTTATTTATCTCTTATATATTTATCAGGTGATTAATGTTAAATATGCAGCTTATTCCTCCTTAGAGAAAAGCAATATTGATTTTATTCGCAGGATAATTTAATTTCCATCAGTATTTTAACTTCAATAGGTTTAGAACTTTTCCTGAGGAATAGAAAGAAATGCTACTTAAAGGAAATGAAGTTTTGCTATTGATGAATCAGAAGGTACCACACATTAATTCATGGCAAAATTAACTGAAATGTCATAATTTCTATGGATCAGACTTGAAATTCATGCCAGAATTTTGAAGAAGCTATGGTAATTAATATATTAAAACTAAATGTCTGAAAAATTGTAATTTTTTAAATATTTTTATACCCTGAAGATTCTGGGCCTGTAGATTAAAATGTGATTTCTTCATATGTCATTTGCCAGGAAGTTTGACAGACATGCCCACGTCTCCTTATGTCTTACTGTATGAGCATTTACCAGCAATTGCTCTCAGTAAAATGTATTAAGTATGCCTTTTAATACTCTGACAGTTAATAAATTCTCAATTGATTCAGGGACAAGAAGTGTTTGTTCATGTTTGAAGATTAATAATTGAGGTTAAAATCTGTCATTTAAAGAAAAAAAAATTCCTCCCCTCCCCACTTTATTCCAGCCCCTAAACACAACTCACTCCATGGTGTGATACTTTTGAAGTTTTACTTGAAAGCATGATTACAAAGAGTGTTTAGACTAGCAAACTCTGGGCTTTGGAAACTGCTGCAAAGGTTTAATGACTGAAACAATTTAACCCAAATTTAGCACCTGGTTGTGATTCAGATCATAGCTGCAGGAGAGGACACGTGGCTCTGAGCACCCCTAAAGTGGCCCAAAAATTTATATGGAGAGAATTCTCTCTGCAGCAGCCTCGCTGTTGAAAACCTGCTGCCACCTGAGCGAGGCTGCAGGGACCTGTTGAGAGTTAATTTGGTGCCCTTTCCCTTATATACTTCTAGGGGAACAAAATATGGGTCTGGTTGTATCAAAAATCATTTCAGTTGCTTAATTGCTATGTCATTGTCAGCTGCACATGACACAAGTTACTGGAATCAAAGCGAGCACCAGTAAACTTTCAAATAGATTGGGCTCTCCAGGTGAGCTGCTTTCCTGAATGAACTATAGTGGGTGTTTGTAATAGTCATGGAGCTTAAAGTGTGGGAGAAAAAGGAAATGAGTAAGGCTCCTAATTTGAGCAGTGATACAAGAGATAGCAGTGGCCTTTTGTGACTCATAATAAAAGGAATTATAACTTCAGGAGCCAGCTGAAAGCTGTGGCTCAGTCCGAGAGTGTTAAGTTTTCCCATTGCTGTATATCCTCACACCAAGCCATCTTTAATCTCTTGGTGTAGCTGGCAAAAGAGTAAACTGTGCAATTCTCTTGTTTCAGGATGAAAAGTGCTTAATGATTCCTTGACCTGTGATCTCTGGGATGAAGGAAAATTAGGTTACTTGTTAATTTATGTGGAGTTTTTTTTCCTTGAGAAGTGACAAAAAAGCCCTCTTTAAGTTGTTTGAATTATTTTCTTTCTTCATACAGTGTTAAATGAAAGAAATAATTTGACCAACTGATTTTCAATTTCTAATTGAAAGTAAATGAAAGTGTGGATTGATTCTGACTTAAATAGGAAAAGAGCAGCATTCAAATTTTTACTTGGCTTTTTGGATTTGTTTTCTTTTTTCATGCAGGATTGAATAAATTTTACAATGTATTTTTATACTAAACCTAGATTTTTACATATAACTTTTTTAGTTTTTACTTTACAACTATATTTGGCAGCTTTGTTTTTCTACTCATAGTCTGAAAGAGAATAAAACAAAATATAGCTTTCAAACTGGCAAAGCAGTCCTACCTACAGCTTTTCATTGAGATTATAAAAGCCCATCAAAGCATGAGCTCTGCATCCTTTTACAAATATTTTATTTTACTCCCTTCCTGTAAGCAAAATATGCAAACCAAAATTTAAAAAATGCTCATCAAAATGAAATGTATGTTAATGAGTCATAACTGTCAAACAAGCAGTTCTTTCCTTTTGATGATTGAAATAATTGACTTTGCTAAAATGAACATTCACACATGAGTGGCGGTTGCTGCAGGATGTTTATTTCAATTATGTCCCTAAAGCAGGAGACCAAGAGATAAAGTGACCTGGGTTTAATAGGTTTTCATCCCTCCCTGCTCATCATAAGCACAAGATGTCAAAGTCCTGTGGAACTGTCTAATACAATTTTTTAAATTCAAAGTTTGTGTTTGGGAATTTTGAGCAGCTCCTTTCTTCAAGGCCAGAGTTCCAATCAGTACAGTGAGCTCAGACCAAAGCTGAAACCTGTGCCAATGCTTGCTGCAGATCTATCTAATATGTGACTTGTATAGGATTTGATTCCTTTCTCAGAGCCAGGTTTCACCCGTGATGATGTTTATCTGCAGGAAGAAGTGTAGCCTTGTGCTAGCAGTCCTTTCCTTTGCCCAGGTTTCCTTCAGTGCTTTTTGGGTTGGGCTCCTGGCATCTAGCAGAATTATCTGAGTTGAGCAGATCAAAGAGTAAAAACTGAGCAAGGAGGATCAGTTCATCTCACTGATGGATGGCTTTATTTACCTATTAAAAACAGCAGCCCTTTGAAGAGCAGGGCAGGAAAATCACCCAGTGCAGTGTGAAAATCTGATAGCACTGGGGATGAACGGTCCTTTTGCAGTGGGGGAGCTAAAATAAAACCTGCAGCTGTGCAGCAGGAGCTCAGCACACAGCAAGGAGCCCAGGACAGCTCCTTAGCCCAGTCCAGCTGGGGGCTCTCACACGTAGATCCCCCCTCCAAATAAATTACTTTCCCTTTGGATCAGTGAGTCATATTCCAGAAACAGAGGGAATGACTAAATCTAATGTGAGGAAAGGGTAAGGAACACGTCAGTGGAGTTAAGAGGGGAAAGGAGACAGAATTAAACCATCACTTTTGGCAGCAATGCACAGTTTGATGAAATTAGGCACAACATGAAACTGTGCCTCCAGAGAGCCTGGGTGAATTTGAGATCTTTTAGAAAAAAAATTATATGAAGCCTCTTGCTGTGAGGAGTAAGTAGTTGTACAGTGTAGTTTTGAGGCATTTGTACCAAAGGCAGAAAAATCATAAAATCTCTTCAGTGAAGAATTACATCTATGGGGATTTAAAAAAAAGGAATTTACCTGATTTACCTGTATCAGGCTAGAAATTTTATTTTTCCAGTGGGATTTTTACCAACATCTAACCTGTTCAAGCAGTTTAGCTCTCATTTCCTATCACTTTTGGCTGACATACATCTGCAACAGCTGTTTCTGAATTTTATCAAACTGAGTTTAGTAATGGTGAATGTTAACTGGCTGTGGCTGCAAGCAGGCTGAAGCTCCAGCTCATACAACATTTGATGTCCAGTTTGCACTCCTTTTCTTCATCTTCCCTATTCATTACTTTTTTGTTGCAATTCTTGCTGTCTGAAAGACCTTCCCTGTTCGGTTTTTGTGCCGTTTTATTTTTTTGCTCATGGCACTGTAGGGTAGCGCGGTTTCCTATAACTCAGACCTTTTTCCTGCAGAGGGACAGCGCGATCCGTGCGAGGCTCCATCCATCTGGTGAGGCACAGACAGCAGCTGACATTGGGGCAGGTCTGTAAGCGGAGCACTGAGAGCAATTAGCATTTGAATTAAAGCTACCTGTGGATAACAACAGGTGATTACCCTATTTAACAGCTGTTAAGTGGTGTTATTTGCCAGCTATAGACCGCGGAGTGAGTGAATTGTGTGCATACAAATGGGAGTTACTGTGAATACAAACGAAGGACGTTAATTAAATAATATTTTAAAAATTGCAATTGTGAAACGTAGAGGTGGACTCAGAACCGGTAACCTGCAGCAAAAGAAAGGGGGTTGGAAGTGTTTTAGAATGCAGGACAGCAACTTCATAAAGGCTAAACCCCAATGTTTTGGCAGTCAGCGGTTTTTTCCAGCGTAGAAACAGGAAAGCAAAGCTTGCCCTTACACTGATTCAGCTTCTGGCAAAAAAGAGAAAATAGTAAGAAATTAAAGCACATAAGATTATTTTCTCCTTCTGTTTTATCTCTGCGTTTCCGACAAGGCTTAGTCAACCTGCGTGCTCCCTGGAAAGCGCAGCGCTGTTCCCTCCGTGCGTGTGTGGGAGGAAATCCGCTCCCTTTTGGGCACATTTGTGTGGCACATGGCTGTGCACCCTCCCCTCGAGCCCGTGTGGGGTCTGTGCCACCGCTCTGCCTCCTGTCCTGCTGCACCATGTCCTGCTGGCTCTGCCTGCACCTTTCCTGTACTCCTGTACCCTCTCCTCTGCTCCAAAGCTTTTCCTGTGAACCCCTTCTCCAAGGGCACGGATTTTCAACGACCTGGTTTTAAGGCTTCCCAAGGCATGTGAAGGTAATGCATCTGCCGAGAAAGGCTGATTAGATTTCTGCTTTGAGTATTTGCTTGCACTCCACAAGCAGAATTATTTTATCAGCTGTGATTGGTCTCATTGCTACTCCAGAACTGCTGGAGTTTTGTGTAAGTGCAACTGTCACAAATTACAAGATGAACTTCTTCCCTGTGGCACAATTATCCATTCAGTTAAAAAGCTCTCATGCCTGGTGTGTGCATATTTTCATTGCATTAGTATGAATAGAGAAGTCGAATTAATACGCATAAAGATGTAGGCATTTAGTGCTTCTGGAGTACAGGAATTCAGGATAAATACTCCAGCTTAGAAGGGATCACTGTTTTTTATTAATGAGAGCTGCCTGATTAAAGCATTTGCTGTTTTAGGTATTTAAACTGAAACTAAATGCCCGTTAACAGTCTGATTCTGGCCAATTGCATGCTACATCCAGCTAGAAAATTATCATACTGACAACCTTATTTAACTGGAATTTGATGTGGTTCAGAACAGAATCCATCTGCTATTAAGAGGCTCATAATGACTTACAGAATTTTAAGTTAAAGCACCATAACCCCTCAGTCATAGCTGCAATGCAGAAGGCTTGGACTGTTTACAGATTAGTCCTATGCCATCAAAGCAGTTATTTGAATAATGTTCAGTGAGGGCTGGTTATATAAACACCTTCAAGTATGTCCTTTTGGAGGGTTGCTCAGGGATCATAATCTGAATGGATGATGCCTATCCATTCCTCCCCTGACTTTAGGCCAGAGAGAAGCTCCATATTTGAGGACAGACTGTACATAAAATATACATCACTCATCTTTTCTTTATTCTTTTGGAAAATGATATATTTTTTGGAAAATACAGGAAATTTTATATTTTTGGCAGATAGCTTCCTGGCACAAGAATATTGAAAAGTTGCAGAAATTTGCTGCCAACCAACCAGTACTTTCTAAAGCCACCAGTCCTAAAATAGTGACAAAATCTGCATTAGTACAGACACTTTTCAGCATGTACTGAGCTCTTGTGCTGGCCAGGTTCTTTACTTTGCTATATTTTACAGCTGCAGGACACTCACCCAGTGTGCAGCATCCTTGCTGTCAGCACGTGGGCATCGTGGCTTCTTTCAAGATTAGTGTGATCAGCACCATTTCTCTTTTTTCCTTTTGTCTCCTGTGATGGGTGATGGGTTTTGTGTTTGGAGTTTGTTGTCATCAACAGGATGGGACTGCTGGGGTAGTTCCTTGAGCTTCATTTGCAGCCTCAGCCTAATTTAATGGTTGAAACAATAGAATGATGTCAAATGCTCATGTACAGGCAGCAGCAGCTGAAGATTTCTTTGTTTTTGTAATAAGAAATTTTCTAGCCAATAGCATATTGTACTCACCAACAGTGCTATTGTTTAATGTCCTTGCTATACCATTGTAACTTCTATTTTCAGACTTTGCAGCTACAGCCAGCTCTCTGTTCTTTCTGTTTCCTAGGCCTGCTTTTACAGCTTTCTGGGAATCTCTTTACTGTTTCCACAGGTACCTCGGGTGGACAGGAGGTCTCCTGCCACAGCAAGAGCAGTGACAAAATGAGAAGAGATGGGTGTGTCACTCTGGGACAGGAAATAACAGGATGCAGACATGCAGCTCTTCCAAGGAAAAAAGAGAATTTTTAAATTTCTGACTCCAACATTTATAGATTTTTAAAAGTGACAGTGGATTGGAGGGTGACAGTGCCACCTCTCCAATGACACTGGACAGACCAACAGTCCATCAAGTTTCTCCTCCTCCATAAAAGAATGAAAAACAATAAGTTATTTACATAAAGTGTGTGAGAAAATTTGTTACAAAAATGTAAACATCAGAAGGCTTAGAAAAACTTAAAAAATCAGGGTGACAGTGGGTATTCAGCACAGACAGGGCAGCTGAGTGAGGCACAGCACAAGATGAGCTGGTGCTGTGGCGGGGAGAGGAAAGCCTTGCTAAAGCTAAAGCAGCTCCCCATGGGCAGCTCTTGGCAGGGCCTCCCCACGGCACAGTGGGATCCAGGAATCCATCCTGCCTTTCTGATGCCTCCTTCCTGCTAATCTGTGCCTGACAGGATTATTTCGCACAATGCAAACCCGAATCTGTCTATTTAGAGATAACCAGATAAAGTAAAAATATATCTAGAGACAGCTTGAGATTTTTTTTTTTTTTAATTAAAAAGGAATTGTTTAAAGTGCAGAGAGAATAACAGTGTTTTCTCAATCAGGGACAAGCTTTAGATTCAATATCTGAGGAATCAGAGTGTGAAGTGAGAATTTAGTTTTTTGGTATAGACTTAAAGCTGTTTCCTACCTACTACAAAACGTCATTTGTCTCTAAAAAGTCATGAGACAAAGGAACCCTCAAAATAACCTTGTTGCATTGCAAAAACGTGAAATTTTTCTAGGGGGAGCAGAGTATTTCAACACTGTGACTGATAAAGCTCTCAAAAAGATTGTCATTTCTGTCAGTCACATATCCACATGACTTGCAAATGCGCAAAGCTGATTCATAAACTTAGTTGTTTCTTAATTATGACATTAGGCTGCAAAGGAAATTATAGTATGTTGTAAATATTTTTATTTGCTCTCTGTTGTTGTGTTTGGCCCATCTATCATAAGCAAAATATAGAAAATGCAGGTTCATATTAACTAACAAATTACTAATATATGAAAGAAATATGGCAATACTGGTACTTTATTAGAGCTGCAAATCTTTTTTTATTATTGTTTTGGCTCAAAAACCTAATAAATAAAGGATGAAAGAAACATCACCTAATTAAGGTCCTGCATTGTGATGCTAGAACTACTGGTAGAATAGCTGTTTAACAAGATGGTAATGAATGTTCAATTGTCACAGCTTTGGAAGGTGTTACACAGTGGTTTAATATATTGCTTCTTTTATTCATAATTTCTTTAAACAATGCTTAGTATCAGTCATGTTTGTGTTCAGTTGTTTCCAATATTTTACAGGAAAAAGGAGGGCTCCAACATAGGTTTTCATTATTTAAAATTTAACATCCCAATGAGTTTGAAAAGTGAGAAAACGAAACCTTATTAAGCTACTGGAGTTTTTTTCCCAGTGCAATAAATAAACAAAAATTTATTAGTAAATAATACAGGGAATGCATCAGGCTGAGGAGGATTAAGTGTTCCTTTCAGAATAGAGACACATTCTTCAATGTTCAGATGCCCAGGGGTAATGTTTAATTAACCCACTCAGTTATAAATTTATGCAGACAATTCTTCATCATTATAAAACCCATAGCAGAAAATGCTTCAGAAATGATCCTCTCTCAGACACCAGCTAACATCAACTTGCCAGGTGTTTCATCAGAAAACCATTGCAAATAAGGATGGTTAAGGGCTCAGGAGGTCCTTGGAATATTTTTATTTTCATTTGCTGCTGGTGTGGTGTGTGTTATCAGACACTTGTCAAGCAAGCTGTCATTTTGTCCAGACTCACAGATTGGTTCTAGGTAGTCCTTCCGTCCCTTTCTTTGCTCATGATGTCCTGCCCAACTCCCCAAAAGTGATTCTCACACCAGACATGGCCCACAGAGCAGAGCTGTCCGACAAGAGCACAAACTGGGGACATAAACCCATCATCAACCAGACAGTCTTGGCCATTCTGATTGATTTCTGATATGCAGAACTGCACCAAAGTTGTGGCCATAATTTATAACTACCCTTTGGATAGTGTGAGCTGGCCATGTTCACAGGATATCTAGCTGTTGAGTCTCATTAAAGCAGGTTTAATATGGGAAGGAGATGGAAAGAGAGGGAAGTCTCTTGTGTCCACTTACTGCTTTCCTGAACTACCCAGAGCCCACTGTTTAAACAAAATCTAATCCAAACTGGGCAAAGTGCATTTGGTGCTCCCTGCTGAAACCTTCCAGAATCCTTAAACCATCAGCTCTTGTGGTTCAGTGAATACCTGAATGAATTATTTTCAACTGATTTGGCACCACTTCAAAGGAACAGATGGCTCAGTCTTTACTGCAAAAACAATAACGGCAGCAACAACAAAATAATCTGTGATTCTGCCTGGAACCTATTTAAATATAAGGGAGAGCTCTTTGACCATCTTACATTCCTGACAATTACCTCAAGGAAGAAATCTATTTCCCAAGAAAATCACATTATAATTTTCTAAGCAAAGTATCACATCCATGGAGCAGTTGACTGAGACTGAGCTGTCATGGATGAGTTTCTAACAGTGCCTCCCCAGCAGTACAGCAGCTGCAAGGAGAGAGATTGTGAAAACATGGTGTTGAGGGACTCTACCAAAGCTAAAAATAAACTAATAGATGTTACAAAGGAAATGGTAGAAGAAGAAAATGGGGGCTAAGATCCCAGAAGCACAAATGATGTGATTAGGAATATGTAGCAAAAGCAGAACAGATTTCAAATAGCCAAAAATTGTCCAGACTACCACCCTCTTTCTTTTTGAGTATGTTTTTCCTGGTCATGGTCTAGAAGTGCTTGTTATAAATCAGTGTGCAGTCTGTCTTTGGAATAGGATTCTCTTGAATTTGCCTTTTAGTCTCTAATATTTCAGCCTAGGAAAAGCAATATAATTGACAAAGTAATTTTCTACTATTATTGAAAAAGAAATAGTCGGATATACAGGATTAACATTAGGGATAAAGCAACAAATAGTGCTCATTGTATTTAATACATACAGCTTTGCAGGTTTTAGGGGAATATATATAAAGATATATAAAAATGGCATTCATTAAAAACTAGACCTGTCCCTGTACACACCAGCTGTCAAACATTAATATGAAATCTCATTTTTTCCTATGCATTTCTATTTTTAAATCCCAAGTAAATTCTGCAGAATGCTAGTGTATATTACAGAAGAGATAATCTTCTGCATACAAGACCCATGCCAGTGTCAGTTTTCTGGCTTTTCTGGGCAACTCTAATTATTGGGAGTGTGCTACAAGAAGAAATATCTGGAGAGCTACTTTAGCTGAGGCAGTACTTAAACATTTACTTCTTGGCTTTTCAGCTGCTTTTAGCCTGTGCTGTCCCTTCTGTTCAGATGGTGAACGGGGTGGGGAGAAGATCCTGCTTAAATTCAGCATGCTGAGGATTTGTCTTCTGGTCATTTTTCAGCTAAATTTGATTCCTGATCCAATCCATTGCACGGACCTGATGATGAGAATGCTGCACATGGGGAAGGGTAACCCCTAATGAGCACAGAGCCTGTGATTTAGCTCTGCTAGAGAGTGTCAGGCCATGGATAAATGTGTTTCTCTGCTCCTGAGTCAGGGAGAGCCAGGCTCACAGAGTGATTCCTGCTGGACACCAGTGGCTGTGCACGGCACTGGGGGAGGATTTGGGAAAGGGCTCTGCGTGCTGAGGGGTTTCTCTGGTTGCTGCAGCAGGCAGGCTGGCAGGGCAGGCAGCTCCTGCAGCCTGGCAGTGAACACGGGCTGTTCTCTCACTGAGGTACAGCTGCTGTTCAACTGAGGGCTTGGAGAGCCCTGAACATCTGTCACAGAGGCAAACAGGTGGAACCCAGCTGTGGCCACAGTTGCTCTTCCAATTCTTGGATTATGTTAAAACCTCTGAGGTGCTCCTTAGATTCCCTGTGGAAAGCACATTCCTGGTATGTTAACATATTGCCCTCAGCCTGTAGCCTGGTCCCTGCTCAGGGAGGGTTGCATTTTCTGTTTGCACAATAGAAGCAACAGCAAGGAGAAAGCACCCCTAGGTTCTAAATAATTATATTTGCTAAGTGTACACAAGAAGCTTGACTGCACTCTCAGCTCTGATCTGACTGATTTCTGGCAGCTGCTTAGCCCTGATGCATGGAGATCAGCCTTAGTGTTCACAGGATTCTTACAGGGGCATTTTTTTTTCCTGTGTGATGAACATGATGGCAACAATTAGCAATCAGCAAACAGCCAGTGGCATGATTACTGACACAGGTAGTTTTTTAAAGTATTTTGTTTGTTGAACAGAGCAATTTTAATTTGCTTAGGTGGTACCTAAATATTCCCTATATTCAAATATTCTTGGGGGGAAAAAATGCATTATATAAGAAAAAGGTTCAGGCTGTTCTTAGTGAGATCAATACAGCTCATCTGTTTATATGATTCTAAGGAGGATATGTTGGGTAAAATGCTCTGGGGAAAAGTTCTCTCAGTGAATATCAAATGATAGAACTTCTATTTCATAATTAGTCATATTTAATTGCTCTGAGACCTACATTTAAGCTTACTTTAAGAATCTGTTTTTCTATGGATTACTAAAGAAAGACCAAAGATGTTTAACAAACATGACTTGATGAAAAAGGTTTTTCCAGGACACAGAAAAGGTGATGCAAAATAAAATGTCATTTTTGTCTTTCTTGACAGTTCTTACGTTTTTTATTTGATACCTTCTAATGTTTGTCATTTTTCTCATGTTTCTAAATTAGTTGTAACTTTCAACAATTTGTTGTCCATCAAAATCAGAAAATAAGGAAATCTTACCAAGTGAAAACTTTTGTTTTTCAGTGCTGTCTGTTCTGTCATTCTTAGTTCAGCCTCAAATTTAGGATCTCTCAGTGGGAGAAGATGGATCTTTGGTGAAAACTGACTTTATCACAGCTTGACAGCACTTTATTATCTGCCTTAGTTTTAGTGGCTTTCATGTTTTGTGTTTATTTAGCTGAAAATTGAAAATGACTTGAAAATACAAAGCAAGTTGCAATCTAGATCTGTAGAACAGCTTTGTTGTAGAGTGCTGCACATGTTAAACCCTTTTTGCTACATGAATTTCTTTTTTTAAAAAAAAACCAAACCAGCTAAACTTTCAACATTTGACCTCACTGCTAATGATGATGATGGACTTAGGGCTCTAAGTGCTTTACTGAGAACCCTGGAAAATGCACATGGACAGCCAAATTGAAGGGGAAAATAGCTCTGGAGTCAGTCTGTCTATGGGGTTCCAAAGCTGCTGGGAATCAGCTGTGTAGGCACAAAGGTTTTCCATACTCATAGAACCATGGAATGGTTTGGGGTGGAAGGGACCTTAGGGATCGTTCTGTTCCAACCGATGGGCAGGGACACCTTCCTCTATCCCAGAGTGTCCAGCCTGGCCTTGGACACCTGCAGGGATCCAGGGGCAGCCACAGCTGCTCTGGGCACCCTGTGCCAGGGGCTCACCTGTAAATAATCAAGGCTCACTTTGCAAATAATCAAGTCTCCCTAAAAACCTGCTATGTTGAGAAATACAGTTGATAGCAAAAGATGATTTGGAGGGATGATTTGTAATTAAAAAGGCTTTGGTGCTGGTTTATTTCCTGGGCTCAGGAAAGCTCCCCTGCACAGGTGTGAGAGGTCCTGCTGTGTCTTTGGGTGATGCTGATACATACATGGGCTCTGCCTTTTAGGAAAGCTGTTCATTCAACCTCAGCCTAGAGGCTCCCAAAACTTAGGTTAAACTGCATTTCAGGCCACTATAGCCAATGTCTGTGGGGTCGTTTGAATGGAAATGAGCATCAGTCCCTTGCTGAGGGTGAAACACTCTGACAGAGAAAGGTTCAAGAAGAGAAACAGACATGCAGAACTCTGAAATCATATAAAAGTATTCTTTTTTTTAAGTAATCTTAAAAATTATTCTTTCTTCTGTTACATAATGACAAGATTAGATAATAACAAGAACTTGCTCTTGTTTTGATCTGTGCTATCTCAGTTTTAAAAGAAAGGTCTAACCATTTTCTCCCCTTTTCTCTTACCTATTGCCCATCTCAAGCTGTCCAGGCTGCTCAAGGTCGAGTGTGCTCTCACACTTTCAGCATGTTTCTGTTACAGTGCTGTGATGTAGGATTGTGTTTAGCTGACAGTCTTGGACAACTCAATTTGTTGTTTGGTGTTTTACAGAGATATAAAATGGGACAATGACATGGCAGGTACATGGCAGGTGTGTTCTGAAGATTGGTCGCTAATTATCTTCAGGAAACCATGGGAAAATCATAAGAAATTTGTATTTAACTTTTAATGTGCTGCAGATTGTTGAAGGAAATAAAGGGGACCAGACAGAAGGGCAAGGAGGTGGGAATTTCTGTAAAGGGTACTGCTGCTTTCACTTTTCTCTGCCTGCTTTGTGTCTTGCCTAATTAGTTTGTGTTTAATCTCCTGGAGGAAAGAGTTCCCAGCTCCATGTTTGTCCATGACAATCACAGTGAGATCCTGCTAGAGGACTGTTCCAGCAGTGATAACTGTTTGCAGTGTCACATGTCCTTTTCTTTTTTTTCCTAGTGAAAATGAGCAAATTAAAGACCGTAGCTGGGATGTTTACAGCAGCAACATGGTGAACAAACAGATAAGGTAATTTTACCCCTTCTGTTAGTTACCAAAGCAACACTATAAAGATCCTTTTAATTTAGTTTAGTGCTGTGAAGATTAAAGCTTAATTAAAATGGTGATATTAAAAAAATTTAAAACCTGAAGCAGCACAGGAAAAATAGAAAGATGTAATTATGGTCCAGTGAATGCTTATCACTCGTTATGAAGTTTTAGAGAAGAGGCATTTTTTTCTCTCTACTGAGAGTAATTTTATTTTGATCATAAATTTGAATGACCAGAACAACCTAGGATCATAGCTGTTTATAAATTAATAAGGACAGTTGGAAGGAATGTGTTATTCTTCTCATAAAACAGGGGGTAGTTAGTTTTCCTTTACTGGCCCATTTCCTAAAAAAAAAAAATCTTTCATACCCATGAGGGATAAAGGCTCTACAAAGACAAAAAAAAAAAATTCCTGTACTCCAGTATTTCACATGGATTGCATAGAAATTCAGCTATTTAGTATTAAAAGATCTCTTACTTTCAAATTGTTTAATAGACATACCCTATTGTGAATTTGAGAGGTTAGATTTTCAAGTGGTTCTAACTGGCACCATTTCCTTTTATCAACAGAGCTGCACTAATTTGTACTGGGTGAAAAGATATGTGGAGGACTTGATGTGATATAATTATTAGAAATTCCTCCAGGAATATGACTTTTGTTGGCTAGTTAAACATCTGTTGCTTTGCCAGATTCCTCCTAATGAGTTTAAAATCATTGTGGGGAAGCCATATGTTTGCCCAGTAGAAAGCAAACCAGGACACGGCACAATATTCTTTCCCTGCAAAATTCCAAGTAGGAATCTCTGCCCAGGACAAAGCAGGAGCACTGGAGAAGGAGCAGTTCCAGCTTGGCAGTCTTGTTGAGAGGTATCTTTCCAAATTATTCCAGAAGTGAGCTGGGGAGATGCCATAGCTGGTACCCTGGAGAAGCAGCTCCAAATACCACAGGACTCAAAATGCCCTTTTACTAACTCCCTCTGCTCATCTTGCTCAAGCATTTTAAAACTATCTTTAACCATATATCACACATTACTTCTGGGCACAGAATCATTAGCAAAATTAGACATTCAGCCTTGCATCAAAGCAGCATTATATTTATAAAATAATGTGATGTCTGCTGTTGGTAAAACTCAGCCTGGTAGTTTAACTCTGACTTTTTGCCCCAGGATGCTGTGTAAAGCAAAAGGTCACTGGACTTCAAGGACAAACTCATGGAAAATGAATCCACTGAGATTGCTGAAACTGTGTCTGGCCCTGGATGTCTGTGAACTGCAAAGGCCTGGAGGAAGGGGAGCACACAGGTGATGTATTTCATCAGTCTGCCCTGTTCTTGGAGTCTTTTCTGATTGCATGCTGGAGGAAAGATATTACATTGTCTGTAGTTTTTGCCCAGGTCCTGTACAACAGTATTGCTACCAAACAATTCTGGCAAACAATTTTAGTTTTAAAAATATTGCCTTTCTTTTCCTAGCAAGGTATAAACGAAGGTATAAAGGCTTCCAGGTTGGCAAATAGATATTTTTATATATATATGTATATGAGTTCTCCACAGGTCTGCAGCTCAATTAGTTATTCCAGGATACATTTTTGATTTTGCTGGCAAATATAAATCTCTCTGATGGTGTGATATAAATCTCTCTGGTGGTGTTCCTGAAAAGCTTAAAACCCTTCTAACCAGGTGGCACTCCAGGAAACTCTCCCACACCCACTAGCTTGGATCACTGTCTTTGAGGAACCATAGATAACAGGCACATGAAGGGCTATAGAATTTAGTATCATCCTGGAGCAGGTACAGTTATGGATTATAATCAAATATAATTGCAGTCCTAAGAAAAGTGAAGTATTTTTCTTCACAAAGAATTATTAGTCTCTAATATATGCTTTCAGAAAAAAAAAAAAAGAAAAAAAGCCATGTAAATTTATTCTAGAATGCTATTGTACAATTTACCCTGCCAGGGGCTCAGGCTATTTATGTTTTTGACTGCACTGTCTTCACTAAACTTTAAAAAAAAATATTACCATGGTAACCACTGCATCACACAACAAAGACTTGTATACACCATTTAGATCTTTAAAGAGGCAGAGTCTGGAATGAAATTATGGTCTGCATTTTTTAACAATAATATTTTTCTTAGTAAATGCCTCTTTTGTTGTTTTATCAAATAACTTTGCGTTTAAAAGCAGCAGATAAAATAGAGCATCTAAAATAGTTCTGTTTTAAGAATGTTAACTTTATGAGAGCTGTTCATGCAGCTGAGATCACTGAGCTGTAAGGGATGATAGAGGATAGGCGTGAGATGCTGATATTCTTTAATTCTGTCTTTCTATTAATTTTCCTACACATTACTTTTCCATGTGACCATTTTTATTGCAGTACAGTGTGGACGTCACAGGAAGGTCACACTGGTGACATGTATATTGATATATACTTGCCATATATATATACATACATATATATATATATATATAAACATATATATACATATATATTCACACATATAAATATACATATATATATATGAGACATTTTCTAACTGATTTTTAGAGTTAAAAAAAAAAAAAGTGAGGAAAATAAAACTGGAGGCCATTCCATCTGTCTCCAACTTTCTAACAATGCTTGATACTCTCATATGAGCACTTAGCCCTTTGCTATTGCTGCTCATTCCTCACCTCTCAGTTCATATGGAACACCCCATCCCAGAGCTGCTCTGGGTGCAGGTAGGGACTGTCACAGGGAGCTGACACAGGAAAGCTGGAGTCCTGTTGGTTTTCCTGACTGCTGCCTTGGGCTCTGCCAGGGCTGCTAAGGAGCATCAGAATTCCAGAGCTGAATATTCCAGGGCTGTTAAAGAGCATCAGGATTCCAGAGCTGAATATTCCAGGGCTGCTAAAGAGCATCAGGATTCCAGAGCAGAATATTCCAGGGCTGTTAAAGAGCATCAGGATTCCAGAGCAGAATATTCCTGCCTGCCCACACAGCAGCATCAAACAACTGGGGGGTCTATTTCAGGTAGCAGCAGAGAGATATACTCAAAATAATTCCACAAATTATTTTTGTGCTTCAGAACAGATGTAAGGCAGAGAGTAAGGATCCTGTCTGACACCTGGGGAGAAGTCTGAAATTATGAATTAGTCCCATGGATTCTGCTGAACTGCCATGTGCTTATAGCTTTAGAGTGTGGTCACAGCCTTGTGCCATATTATACAGAGTTTCTGGCAAAAGTTCCATGTTGGTAGAGCCCTGCTAATGCTGGAGTCACTTTCTCACTGCAATAAGCAGAATCTGAGACTCCCTCTCTCTCCCTGCACTCTGGAAATTCTTCATTTTTTTAGTAAGCAGAGATGCTTGCTAATATTTAGCTCTCAGCAATTTTTTTAACGACTGAATTATAAACCCAGAAAATATAAGTTTATAATGAAAATGACACCCGGACATTAAAAATAGCAGGAGCAGTGGGCACTGTAACATTGTCCTGGTTTGGTTTCAATCCGTTTCCCAGACCAGTCCTGCTCCCTGCAGCACAGGAGGCGAAGACTCTGAGCACTTGGTGCTCTGACCATGCCAGTGCGGGTATGTGCCTGTCCCTGATGTGCTGTCTCAGCACACAGCTGAATTTTCAGCTATGCTGCACCACTCCAAGTGGGTGGGCAGGGGCAAGAAACAAAGGGATGGGATGCAGTTATCATGGGATTAAATGCTTCCTTTTTAAAATTAGTTATGTAACTAGGAAATTCTGATAATTTGACTTCTCATTTGCACATATATAACCAACTGAGTAAGGAAAGACCAGACTCCTGGTTTTTTTTGGGAAAGGAAAGATCTTTCCTTTTGCTCCTGGTGCCTGCAGCCTTTGGATTATTCCACATTTTTCTGCAGTGCTGTTTGGCTTTTTTTGGTAATCTAAGTATTTCTCAGCTTTCATCTATCGAATAATCATCTCAGACCTAATGGACATAGGATAATCTCCCACAATCTGAAATAGTTCTGGCCAACTAAAAATTGTGGAGCTGCAATAGTGATGTCTGGAAGTTTAACTGCCTGGGACAGTGTGGAGGGCAGAGCAGCAAGCAGCAATTTGCCTTTGAGGGAGGGCACTTTGGAAGTTATGAAATGTTTACTTTACATTTCATTCTGCCTTTACCATCCCCATTTCCCTCATCCTTTCATCTGCATGTGCCTACCTTCTGTCAGAACCTTATCTGACTGAATGCTGGAGTGGAAGATTAGGAAATTAGTAAATTAATGTTATTTAAATGTCTGTTAGAGTGTCACATATCTAAACACAAGGTTGGGATTTCATTGCACCAGCCACTGATTCTGGATGTGCAGGGGCTTGCTGTGTCCATCAGGCAGTCCTTTACAATTAGTCATTCTTGACTGAGAGTTATTATTGTGAGATCTGCTAATGAATTGCTTTTTGAAAGTCATTCTGATGTCAGAGTGCAGGGGGCTGTGAAAGTAAAGGCAAAGTTTACTTCATGATTCTAAAAGAGAATAGTGGAGCCAAGGGAGTAAAATATCCATGGATTAAGCTGGAGGACAAGAGGTAGTAAAAGTAAAATGGAGGAAGACTAAAAAGTGAAAGGAGTGCAGAAAAGTTGAGACATAAACAGAGACAAGCTGTGGGCTGAAGAAAAAGAGGTGGTTACATTTTTTCAGCAAACTTCCTAAAAATTTCAAAGGGCAGTGAGCAAGGAAGGACCTCTTGGAACAATACACTGCTGCTTAGAGCCCTGGCTATGCAATTTATCCCAGCATTAGAAATACCTTCAGTATATTTAAGTATTTAAAATAACAGTTTACATTACTATGGTAACCATATAAACTGGCCATTTTCTTTCTCTGCTCCAAAACAAAAGGATATGAATTCCCCAAACATTTTTCTGCATCTCACACAGCCCTATAACCCCCTGTCAGTTAGTTCATGGTGGTTACAATTAAGAGTTTGTCTCACTGGCCCTTGCCACTTGTCTGTTCTACTTTTGTTTCTTTTCACCTGCAATATCTCCCTCAGAGGCAGGATCTCATTAATCACTGTCATTCTCAGTAGTACAACTCGACTGATTTTCAGAGATTACCTGTAACATGTAAGCAATACATTGACAAATAAGCCCTTGAAATTTCATGTTTAATCACTGCAGTAAAATGCCATTTCTGTTAATATTGCAGTCTCTTCACTTTAGATAATTGCACCTTTCTTGATTGTCAGATATTCAGTGAAATAAGTGGGGAGAGAAGAATGACTGTAACTGAATCATTTGTGAAATTCCCCAATTGCACCATCTTTATGACACAACATGGAGAAAAGGATGCTTTCCTCTCCAAGAGAAAGGAATAGGTTGGTTGACATAAGGTTGACATTCCCAGCCCTGGTATCTGAATGCTGACCACACCAGCCAGAACAGTCTTAGTCCCTACACAGGATGGTTTTTCAATAAATACCATAACAAAATATATATATAATAAATAACAAAATATTGAATGAATCCCTTAAATGTCACTGATTGTATTAACAAGCAGTAGTTTTTGATCCAGCCTGTTTTCCTTTGCTCAGGACAATGTTTCTTCTGGCCAGCCCATGCCCGCAGCAGTGACTGGTGAAGCTGAAACAGTGTTTTTGCAGTTATTGTAATTTCAGAACAGTGTTACATCTCCATACTTCTAAAGGAAGGTCCACTTCCTAAAAATGATGTATTTACACAGCTGCTGAATCTTTTATATGCAATTTCTGTGGAAACAATGTCTCCCTGACTGCTTGCCTGTCAGCTCCTATTGTGAGCAATTAGAAAAGGGCAGTGCAAGCAAGTAAAAGCGCTCTGGGTTCTTGAGATGTAATCTTTGTGAGAAAAGGACTTTGGGCTGGGAGCAGTAATGCATTGTGGTACAGCAGTGCACAAGCAGTACTTTTTTTTTTCCCCTTGTCCTGATTAATTGGTTCAGTGTTAAGTGAGGTAACAGTTTAAAGAACTAGCTCATTATGTGAAATTACTCTGTCTGCTGTGATACTTAAAGTCATCTTGCAACACTCTGGAGCTCAATGCATAAAATATTACATTGGTAAGTAACTCTCCCGCTGGATAGAGCCTTTTCTTTCAGAAGTTAACTTAGGGATATGAGAAATCCGTCCTTGCACAGTGTCTGATCCAGTGCCAGTGCCTAAGGATGTTCTTGGAAGGATTCCCATCTTTAAACACTGGATTGGGGTCTGTGGTGCAGGAGCTAAAGTGCTGAGGGTTATACTTGCAGCAATAAAATATGGCATTACTGTTAATATAGGAAAAAGGCTACAAGAACATAGGTTGACAGTGAAATACTGACAAGAGAAAGCAGGAGCTGTGTGAAGGCAGAAAAGGGGACTTTATGGAGGAAAAACTGGGAAATCATGAAGATTAAAACAACACGTGTTTTTCCCAGCTTGTTCTCATCTGTTGCAACCTACATGCAAGAGAAGAACAAAGTGGTTTTTCTCCACTCAGACAGGCAAATAGGATACCAGTTTCAAGGGTGTGAAGGGTAGGACACAGACATCACACAGTGAAGTGGAGGGTTGTTATTATGGAATAGCCAAGGTACCAATGTTGAGATGCTGTGCACTTGTTCCCCAGGCTGGCATAATTAGATAGCTGCAAGACAAGATATTTTTGCCCAGAATTACAGAATATGGTGGGAGCTGGTAAAACAGCACAAGATCTTGAAGGCACACTCAGCAGGTGAGGAGACAATTCCTGCAGGGAGTTGTAGTAGGTTTTCTAAGGTTTTTGTTCTCATCTTTACCAGCCTGAAGACAACAGGCTCATCTCTAGCTTACACCAGGGGTGCAGTAATCAAAGCATGGTGCAGAAGCTTACGTGATAAGCCCAAGATCATGTATATTATTTTGGTATTCCATTAGGTAAAAAGGCTTTTTGCTCATGTATTTGCACATTTTGTGCCATGAGTTTTGATCCACGTATCCTTGTCTCTCTGTAATTGTGACTGTACGATTTTAAAACTGACGTCAGAAATTATGAGTTCCTGGTGCCCAGTCATGTGCTTTGAAGAATAAAGCATGCATAAGCAAATTAACAAAACCAGTAACCTCTCTGGACATTGTGCAAGAATTGTGGTGTTTTGCATTGGAGCAAAGCTAGAAGCCAACAAAGTGACTGGTTTCTCTCCCAGAGCTACAGTGAATTTGATGGCTTTGCACAGACTTGGACATATATTAAACAGAGCCATGTTTACTTGTGCTGCATAAGAATCACAAGGGGAAGGAAAATCAATGTTTTCCAAATGGAATAGAAAGGAGCTGTGAGGAAAAGAAATGGTATTTTCAAGCTTCTTTGAAAGGTAACACAAACAATGCACAGAGTAAAAAAATCTCTGAAGAAAAAGCACTTGCCAATGTCTTCTTTATTCTGTGTTTAACTTGTTTTGGAGGATTAAGGGATGGTAGGTCCTTAGTATTATTTTAAAAGGTGGGGAGTGACTGCATGAGAATACGACTTTGAAATTGATATTTTGAATTGGAAGCTGTACAATGCATCTGTACATCTTGACAGCAGCAGAAGACAGTCAGATTTTAGAGGAGCACTGAGATGACACTGAGAGTGCATGATGCAGTGGTGTAATGAAAGAGAGATCAATGCTAAAATGAATGTAACACCACTGAGGAGTACACACAGATCAATACTCTTGTAAGCCATGGAGTATAATCCTGCTCTATAGGTCCTGTTAGATAGTATACTCAATTCTGGGAAGACAAATTTTTCTGCATTTCTTGAATGTACCTCTGACTTGAATGTACCTCTATCCTAAAAATAGTTCTTCTTTTGGAATGTATAAGCTTGACTCTTTGTCTTCTCACCCATGCGTGCTAAGGAAAAGATGCAGTGCTATTTGTAAACTCCCAATCCTCAGAAATGTGGCACAGGAAGATAAGATGGACACTCAGCAATGAGCTGTGTTTCATCAAATCTTTCAAATATTGCTTTGTTCCTGTCCCCTCTTACTGCCCCCTCTTTTTCATGAAGGAAAATATTTTAAGCACATTTATTGAAATTGCAGCATCAAGAGAAAGGGGGAGTTCAGTCTTGCAACCTTCACTTATGTTGTGCAAAAAAGTTGCATAAAATTTTTTTCCATCTCTTGATATTGAGAGCTTAAAACCATTACAAAAAGATCATAGAGTTTCTCTCATTTTTTGATGCCTGGACAGCCTTAGAGTCACTGAACCTTCATGGTTTGTGTCTAAAGTTTGCCAACTCATGCTATCCCTGCCTGGGATGTTTGTTAGTGTCTGATGGATATTGTAAAATAATTTTTCTTAGGAAGGAGTAGATTGAGGAATGAATGGGAAGATTCTCCCTCTGACTTTCATCTTTGGATCCTGCAGGGCCATGGGACATATCAGAAGCACAATCTGCCATGTTCTTATGGAAACCTGGTTCCTGGTATGGAGAGAGCAATGGGAATGGCATTCCTGTCTCATTTTTGTTCTATCTTGTTTGAAAGCCAGATTTCCTTGAACAGACAGAAGTTCTTAGAATGAACAGCTCCTTGATTTAATATCTGCTGCAGATCTGACTGGCACTCTGTGTAGAAAGGGAAATGTATCTCAGCTTCTAATTTTCATCTGCCTTCTACTTTTCCCTAATGCAGGTGGGTTTTTTTTTCCGTTGCAAATTCCAAGAAAAGCTATGAATTCTTGAGTTCTACTCCTCTGTTTTAGAGTTCAGTTGTTTTTACCCATTTCCTCAATGAAATGACTTTGTTTTGAATTTCTTTGCAGTGGAAAGCATGCATTTTTCTAATGACTGGAGAAGCTAAAGCAAATAAAGACAAATTAATAAATACATAATTACAGTGTTGCTTCAGGGAAAAGTTTCTAGGCATAATCTAATAACAATGACTGGAGATACTATTAGTATTGTGTGTTGATTCTGGATCCCTTGGGATAGTCAAATAATTAAGCTTGTGTTTTCCAGTCCCTTTTGGCTTTAATAGCTATTATGATCATTAAGTGTAACCTGCCATAGACTCTGGTTTCTAAATGCCTTTGTGAGTCCAAGACCAGCTCTGTGTCCCCTCATGAGGGAAATGGCTTGATGAGAAATAGAAGTCCCTCAAGACACTGTTCTCACTTTTGTTCCAAAGCTCTTTTCCTTCCAAATAGCCACAGCCAGCAACTTTCCACAGCTCTTGCTGAGCTGCAGTTAATCTTTACTCCTTCTGACACTATGGCAGCTCTAAAATGCCATTGCACTTGCCTGCATTTGTCCTCCTTTTTCCCAGTGTTTGTGACTGACCCCATCACCACAGTGCTGGCTGTGTGGGTGCTGAGCTGGAAGATTCAAACTGAATTGCCACTGCTGCAAGGGCTGCTCTTAAGTAGATGCTTTTCATGATGCAGCTCTGGATTCAGAAGGTGTAGTCAGAAAGCCTTCAGCCCTAGTTTCTTCCAGAATATTGCAAACATTTCTTTTGCTTGCATGGCAAAAAGCAGACACTTGTTGCAGGGGTTGTTCCCTGTCACATTAATTGGCAATGCTGGCAGCCAACGCAGCTCCAAGGGAGGGAATTCACTTTCCCTGATGCAGAAAGAAGCAATGCAAAAGCAATACACAAACAGAGCCAGGCACAGCCTTTTGACTCATCTGTCACTCCTTGCTGAACTTGCCTGAAATTTATTGCCAGTTAGACAGCATTTCCCTCTGTTTACTGATTTGATTGAAAGGATGATTTATCAAGGCTCAGCATCACATCGAGCGCTGCTCTCTGCTCCGAAGGGTAATGAGTTGTACACACATCTCATTCTCCTTCCCCACGTGATGGAGAAGGTGAGAGCTGCTGGCTCTGGTGTGACACACACAGCTCTGCTGGCAGGGGCTGCTCCTGCTGCTCCCCTTCCCACAGGACAGGATGTGCTGTGTCAGGAGGACAAACACAGGGACCTGCACAGACACATGCAACCAGCAGCTCTGGCAGACAGGGAGTGCAATGGTGTGGTATTTTGGGGTACCCTGTGCGGGAAGGAAATGATGAATCTGACTCCACGTTCTTAGAAGTCTAATTTATTGTTTTATGATATTATATTACATTAAAGAATGCTATACTAGAACTATACTAAAGAATAGAGTAAGGATACTTACAGAAGGTGTAACAAGATACTAATGAAAAACCTGTGACTCTCTCCAGAGTCCTGACACAGCTGGCTGTGATTGGTCATTACGTAAAAGCAATTCACATGAAACCAATCAAAGAACCATCTGTTGGATAAACAATCTCCAATCCACATTCCAAAGCAGCAAAACACAGGAGAAGTGAATCAGATAATTATTGTTTTCATTTTTCTCTGAGGCTTCTCAGGAGGAGAAATCCTGGTGAAGGGATTTTTCAGAAAATATGACAGTGACACAATGGGAAAGGACAGCAGGAAGGATGATGACAGAGGTAAGAAAATAAAAATATTATAAATACCAGAAAGTGAAATGACAGCTTGCTGTTGTCACTGCTCTTGTCCCTACTGTCTCTGGGTGCCATGGCTTGGTGCTGGTGAACATTGTTTTTATTGTGAGATGCTGTGTCACAGCTCTATCACAGCACACTGGGCACCAACACCTTCTCTCTGAGTGGATATTTGTTTTGGTTGTGGGGAGTTTTCCTTAAGCAGCTCAGCTATTTGTTTCAATCACAGCAAAACCCATTGTCTCACCTTAATTTACAGAGTCATAACTAGCAGTATTTCTTTTCAGCATAAAGAGTGCATTGGAACAAATACCACCATTTATCAACTGTAATGCAGTTCTTTATAAAGGTCTTGCGTGAGCAAAGAATAAAAATGCAATGATAGTCTCACAATAAATACCCTAAATCCTTTATTGCCTATTTATGGTGTAATCTCTCAACAGTTGTACAATATATGACTGTTTAGAAAAATATCTAGAATACAGTTATATGGTTTATTTACCAGGAGATGGCAATGGCGATCTACTGCAGTATTAACTTGTATACAAGGCTCTCATAAGTCTTCCACAACATCACAAACTTCAGTAGGAATGAAACCAAAGTATTCCAATACTGCTTTTTCCTTCCTTGTTTCTAACTTATTTCAGTTGCTGTTATTCATTGTATTTTTTTCTTCTCATTTTTTTTGATTGAAATTGCTGTCACTACATTTTTTAAAGATGTCTAAATACAATCCTCCTGGTATTCTAGAAAACAGAATATTTTTTAAAAACAGAGCAGCCAATACCATTGAATAAGATATGCCACGTGTCAGGAAAAAAAATCAAATGATTGATGAAAGTAAAAGCTTAAAAAATGCATTTAGCTTTACAGTATCAAAATTGAACTTGAGCAGTTAATGAAAAATAAATTATAGGTTATGCTTCTAAAAAGCAGGCTATAGTTTTATATTAAGCTGCTTGAAGTATGATTTTAAAGCATGCAGATGACAAAATTTTTATATAATTTGAAATTAGCTGAGGTCTGCAATGTTGTCTTTGTTACATTACCTTAGCCTGTAGTAAGGTGCCCATCATTCTTTGTGCATGATGAATTAGTGAATTAGTGAAATAGTGCAGCACTGATCTTCACATGAAGATCACTTCCATAAACATTGAAAGTTAAAGTTTGGCTTCTTATGGGATTGCTTGATGTTCCTTTATGTCCTTCTCCACATGATTTCTGCTCTTCTCCCCAGAGCTTGCACAAGCTGCACAGTAGGTTTGTGCATGTTTATTAGGTATTTGGCAGATTTCAACCTGAAGCTACAGCAGGTGAGTCTCACTGTGCTCCTCTCCTCAGCTACATCCCTGTCTGTTTGGAGTGATCAGGGGCACTGCTGGATATCTAAACCTGCTCTGAAGCAGATCTGGACCAATTATAGCAGTGACCATCTTTCACCAGGGAACTACTCCCATGGCTGCCTTTTCCTCTGGTATTCTGAAATACACATTGTTTGACATGTCTTAAACAATCACTGTGGGGCTCTCAGTTGGGAGGGCTATCCACCCTCAAGTTAAATAAATGCTTAAACTGAATTTGCTGTTTGCAACATCAAATACCAGCATTATTGCCTTTCCATTGCTCCTATTGTAGTGTTACTAAAAAAGCCAGCCAGGACCTTGGATGTGTGAGACTGTGAGAGGAGCATGGAGTAGGTAAGGAGTACTTATCTGAAGCAACAGATGGAAAAACCCCATTGTTTAACTCATGTGAAAGTCTTGATTTTCTACTGTTCTTACTGTTTCAATTGCACTTAATTTTCTAGAGTTCTTCTTCACCACAATGTCTACCTTTCTCCAATATCTTTCCATCCTCTGCTCTGCATTAAGTGGTGCTCAATCAAACCTTATCTCTACAAGGGAGAAAAAGCAAATTTAGACCATACAGAAAGTATTTCTCTGAAGTCTGCCCTCTCCACAGCTTCATATCAGGCAACTTTTGTGTTGGGATCTGCCTGCTCAGCATTCATGATGTAGGGGAAGAGCTGGCTCCACCTAATCAGTAACAGGAGACCCCTGTGTCCACAAAAGCAATCACACATTTCACATCCACAATATCTTTCCCTCCACAGACCCTGCAGGGTACAATAGGAAGGCAGAGGTAAGAAGGACCTTTTTGAGTCTTTTTTCCAATAAGGAAATTGATCCATGGAGCAAAATGAACTGACTGAGTGAAAGCAGCAGAAGAAATAGGGAGTAGAGTTTAGCGTCTATTGGCTGCTGGTTCCTGGCTGTATCAACCAACCAAACTGTTTCCCTCTCACATTTCTGTATGTCTTTAGATTCCCCTACACAACAGCACAAAGCCAATCAATACAGTGCTGGATTCCTCCCTGTGCACCAGGGTAGCCACAGAATTCACCTTATGGAGAGGTTCCTCAGCAGCTCTGGTCTAGCACGGCTGGGAATCACGCCAGCGGTACTCATGCCTCTTCAAAGGACAAATTTTGAGAAAGGGTAAAATGATGCTCAAACTGACAGCTGCTCACACAAAATCCCTTTTCTCCTCTGCTGGGTCTCTTACTGTGAATACTCATGCTCATGTCAGCTGTGTGCAGGGAGGAATTATGAGTTTCCCTTTTCCTATCTCTTACTTAGCTCCTTTGTTTTACCAACATAGATTGTGCTTACTTTCTAGTACAGACTAGAGATACCAATGTTAGCTTAAAAGGAATTAGCTCAGCCATTTCTTTACTTTGCTAAAATCTGTCCTGTAAACATGCCAGACTGCAAGCTCTTGAGAGTGGGACTGTTTACAGCCTTGTTTTTACATTGTTTAGTACAACAGGGCCAAAGAATAGATGCTTTGGGTGCCCCTGGAGTTCCAATAATTTTCACAGTGACCCAGAGGGAGAAGAAAGGTCAGACTCAGGGGTGAGTGGTTCATAATGGGTCAAGAGAAGTTTAAATTTCTGAATTATAAAGTTGTAAAAAAGATTCAGAGGGAGGTAAGGGCATACTCAGCCCACTCTTTGATAGTACAATACATAAAAACCGGATTTTGTAGGAGTATAATAAAAGATTGTATAGGAGTATAATAAAACCCAGACACAAGTCTGAAAAATTCATTAGTTTCTGCCATGACTAAAATAAGCACTGTCTAGGAAAACTACTTTGCAATGGTAATGAAAAGCAAGTGGAAAAGCAAGTGTTAGCACCAGTGCTGCAATGTGAAATAATTTCTGTATACTCAGATCTGTCATTGTGAACAATGTTGTTGATTATAAACCACATCAAATTCCCAGTCCCCCTAGACATGTGTTTTATTTTGCAGTTTTTCTAGTAATTATGAAATCAACAGAATACTATCAAGTTTTACCACAATTAAGCTAAATATATACTTAAATGATATAACATAGTTGGTAATTGCAATATCTCTCTGACTTCCTTCCAAGGAACACTCGGCATCGTTTCTGGAGCATTTTCAGGGGTGGCTGCTAATGGTAATGATGATGCTGAGCTCTCTCATAATTTTATACTTTCAAAGGTACTTTAAGCCAATTTAGAATCAAGATTTGACCTGCAGAACTTCAATTCTTGTGAGCTCATAAGACAAACCTCCTAGGCTGAGTGGATTTTATGGCCTCCTCAGCGTGTGGGTTTGATGGAGAGAAGGTGATGCAGACTTACAGCCCTGTGAGCATCTCACTGAGAACAGACCTGGATCCAGTCACTTGCGAGACAGTGCTCACCTGTAAAGCCATCTCCATGCCATTGTGCTGAACACCTTTGGGCTCCAGGAGACAAAAATGCTTGTCTTGGGCCCTCAGTGAGGGGGCAGCTGTGTGCTACAGCCCTTCAAGCAATTGCTGCTTGCTCAGGGTCTGGCCAGGCTGTGGTGTTGGTGATGGGCCCGGGAGGCAGGAGGTTTGTTCCAGTACTTTCCTCAGAGTTTGTCAGATGCATAAATAGCTCAAGAGACTGCTCAGTATTCCCCACCAAAGTGGGACTCTGCCTATGCTGGCAGCTCTGTCTTCCTGTAGCTCATCGTTGTTGCCATTCTGGCCACCGGAATTGAGCGCATGCTCCAAATTTATGTTTACAGACACTGGAATCCACTTTGTAAGAAAAGACAAGGCAAGTTTGTTTGTACTTCTACCATTACCATTTATATATTTCTTCAGAAAGATAAAAACTCAAGGAACTTGATGTTCTAGGAGGTCTTTCCTGACCTTATTGATTATAAAATGATTGTTATTACCTCGTTTTGAATATCCTGTCTCCATCTAACCTTGCTTACTGTATATGATACCATTTGTCTGAGAGGTAGTTTTCTGTCTAACTGAATACTAGCTTTTAAATAATTTGGTTTAATAATTGACATTTTTTTTAGGTCACTGAAAGGCAAAGGTCAGAAAAAACAAAGACAGATTGCATGTACTTCAAATGCTGTTTGCCCAACTATAATTAGAAATTGTGATTGATATGGCATAAAGAAACTATTATGACCATATATTAAACAGTGCTTATTTACTGAATTAGATAGATTAGATAAGTAAAAGAGTTTATATAAAAGAATGCAGAGTTTTTAAAGTTTCTTGGTTTACAAGTGTAATGAGCCAGGTTTAATTTAATGTTAAGTAATATGCAAGTTGATATATTTTGGAACATGTGATAACGTGTTCAGATTCCTTCTAGAATATGAAATTGTCACCATGATTTTAAAAGCAGCTCTCACGGGTCCAAAACCATTGGAAGAAAAACCCCTTGGTAAAAGTGCACTACACGAAAAAGAAGTGCTTCCTCTATGTCTTTTAAACAACAGTAAAGAAAGGAAAAAGCATTTAATCTTTCCCCTTTTTATAATGCCTTCTGGAGGCACAGTATCCTCCTATCTATTTCCCAGTTTGTGGATATATACAGTATCTTTGCCTTTTGCTTTTGCCTGCTAAAATCAGCCAGTGCAATTAGGTTGTGGATGTAACCACCTGGGGATTAAGTATGGTAAATATAGCACTTAAAAGCTTTTTGTTTTCTCTTTTCTTTAGAAAACAGTGAGATCTCTGCTCTTAAGGTTGTCTTCATGAAAATGTCCACTGGATGACTACGTTAAAGAAATGAAGAATGAACAGACAGAAAAGGTAATTATAAGAAAAAGTGAATTTCTAACTATATGCAGAACTACATCTATCACAGTGGATGTGTATTTTTCATTACCTACATGAGATAAAGATTTCTCAGCTCAGCTGCATGAAAGGAATTGTTTTATGTCCATTGAAAGATGTCTATTTCTATTGGACTTTCTGATTAGCCTGTGATGTTCCCTGGGTGATTAGTTCCCAACACTTCCATATTGAGAGCCCATCATTCATACCCTGTGCATGTCCCAGAACCTCTCCCTTGACCAGGGGTAGACGGCTCATTTTTTGCCAATTATTGGCATGCACAGTCCAAGCTGAAGCTCAGAGTTTTTGTCTCTCAACCACTACAAAACTTCTGGGCAAACAGAGCTTTGTTTTAAAACCATTTCAAGCAACACTGAGTTCAGCAGAGGTCAACCTCCTTGGGTTTTTTTCCAGTTTTCTGAATTAATTTTACAGCTTGAACTGTGTGCTCTGTGCTTCTGAAGGCAGACTGGTGCCATTGGGAGTGTGACTGCTTTACATAAAGTTTGGCTACACCCCTGTTACACTGCAGGGACACACAATGGGATTGCACACTGGGTCTACAAATACCCATCACTATGATTTTGAAGACTTAATCATCACTTTTGGTGTCTACCTTACATGGACCTATCTAAAACTATTTTTGTGCTATACTTCCAAAAAACCTCCACCCAGGTCCAGTTCTTTTTTCTCTCTGCTTATCTCACTTTCCATTGTCATGAAATAAGAGCAGAAGCCCAGGCACTATTTCACCCAGCTTAATAGACTTGACAGACAATATTATCCAAGAAAAATCTTGACATGTTGCATTTGTAGGAGAAATTATTTAGGTAGTCAGAGACTAGGAATTTGAAATCTTTCTCTGCTGAACATAATTTTATATTAACTAATTCTGCTAGTGCAAGAAAATATGTGTAGGCTGGTATAAGCCTTCATTTCTTTGCCATAAGAATGTGCTTTGCTTTGTGTGGAAAACCCAACCACAGTGAGCTGGGACTGCTTGAGGCAAACTTACCAAGTTTATGCTGTGCTGTCCCTCATGGGAATGTTTCTCTCATGAACAAAATTGTCTTTACTCCTCCATGCAGTTATTTTACCATAGAGATTACTGTGAGTAAGTAAACAAAGTGAACCTCTTCTTTCACTATCCTGCCTGATAAATAGGTTCCAATATATCTGCAAAGTTAAATGATAGAATCAGGACAAACAGAAAATGTTTTACATTTTATAGGCACAGAGACAAGTAGCTGGCCATTTCTGGTGAATTTATTTTCAACTTCCTTGGGAAGATTAAGCTAGCGGGAGAGTCTTCAGAAACATTGAGCCACTCAGAGGGGCTTTCTGCCTGTTGTTTTCTGTACTGAGATATTGGCTTGGGCTTCAAGAGCCTCCACACCATTTTCTGCTCTGCCTTCCTCAAAGCAGCAGCTTTCAATCTAAAGAGTCACCATTTAGTCAGAGCAGAGACTGGGCTTGTCTTGATTGCCCCACATGTGTAGTTCCTGTCTTCTTCCTAAGAGTTTTTTAGAAACCGAAAATATTTTTTTTTTAGAAAAAATAAGAAACATTGAAGAAAGAGAATCTCAGTGGGAATGGTCCAGCTACTTCAGTTTTCTGACAGCTTAACCAAGTGTAGCTGTCAGTGTGTGGGGTAACTCAGTAAAAGGCCAGCCCTAAGTGCTCTTAGGTCAGCTGGGAGGAGTCAGGTGTAGCTCTTGAAAAGCAAAAAAAGGACCAAATGGGTCCAATACATTTGCATTTAGCATGACCATACAACTGTAAAATAAAGGGAATTCCAAAAGGAAACCCTTTTTGTCACACAAACACTGAGCCACTGCAAACAAATCGGCAAGGCTGAGGGTCCAGTTCCCTGGGCTGAGCCTCACAACACCATGGGTAATGTCAGCCTGTCAGATACTGCTACTGTCACCACCCTCTTACTGAAAATATCTGTGAATTTCACTAGTTTGCAGAAACTGCCAATGAATATCTTAATCCATAAGCATAGAAAACACAACTATTTTACCATACAATTGTGGAAGCTAATCCCTGGCAAGGTCATTACTTTCACCACTTCCCTTGTAATCCCCCTCATACACATACAGAATAAGGCTGTGAAGCCTAATCTTTCCAGTGCTGAAAATGAGACTTTTATGCAAACTGATAAAAGTTCTTTGTTTGATTTATCTGTAAACCAAAATAGTCTGGTAGTTTGCCTTGAAGTTAAAAGAAAAAAACATACTCTGTCAAATCCTGTGCATTCCTTTTTATGTATTTTGTCATTTCCCCTTTATTAACTCTGTCCTAAGGTTGAAAAGAAGAGTGCACTCCAGCTTCCATTTACATACTGTACTTTAGCTTTGACTTTTTTTTGCAACCTGTTAAATTTATTGACTATAAGCCCCTTGAGCTATTGAAGAATATGCAGCTTACATTAGATATTTTTGAAAGATGCTACTGGTAGGCTGTTTTAATGTGTTTGCTCTCTCCAGATACAATTTGTCTTACATATTCATTGGTTTTTAGTGCCAAGACCAGTTTCTTCATTGTAGCTGTTGTTTGGAAGTCTCGCTCAAATATTAAGGTTTAGTAATTTTTCAGTGCTGCTCAAGGGATCTGAGTGTCAAATGAAATAATGGGTGGGATTTTGGGCATTGAAAACCCCTAAGCAGCTGGCTTTGGAGATCTCAATTAAAAAAAAAAAAAAAAGGATATAATTCAAGATGGCATGAAAGACACTTTGGGACATCTAGGATGTTTTATATGTACAAATAGAGCTGGCCAAAAAGTAGTACTTTCCATTCCCTGACAATTATATTTCATTTTAATTTCAAGATTTCATAAAGCCTAAAAGTCAGAGAAAATTTCATTTGCAAAATGCTAGCACATGGAGCTGGGAAAACAGAATATGTTCCCTGCATACTGCAGCTGCTTTTTCTAGTGATGGAGCTGACTGGAATACTGATTTCATTAAGCAAGGGCTCTGGGTGGGAAGGATCTCCTTTCAGATCAGTCAGGGCTTTCAGGTGCTCACTTTCACAGAGAGTCCAGAATCCTGGAGAGAGATCTCAGAGATCTCAAGGCACCCAGACTTCTCCTGTGAGGCTGGTCTGCAGTGTGGGAAGGGGATGCTGTGTGTTCTGGGGTTCTGGCTCTCACTGATAGGAGCCCCATTCCTGCTCCATGCCCTGATGAGAGCTTTGGAATATCATTTGTTCCACAGTACAGGTGTTTGCACCTGGAATCTGAGCAGGCAGGACACCCACACAGCATGGATTTCACAGGACAGAGTAGAGACAGCTGGATTGGGATTTTCAGATTTGTACTGCCATAAATATCCTGCCTGGTCAGCTTAAACATGAGCTGTAACATTCCTCAATTGGTAGCCAGCACCCCAAAATCTGTTGTGCCTTGGGACAGAACTTGGACATCCCTTCAGATTGTCTGCATCCTGCTCTGTGTGCAGTCACTTGGCAACAGTCCTTGTACGCTTGTGCACCTGCTGTGGTGTGTTTGTATTTCCAGAAAATCCATACCAAAAGTCAAACTCCTTTCTCTCTGAAACTCCAGGCACTGCCTGTGTCTCCAGTGAGGTGCAGGTGAGATCTCTGTGCACTGCAGCCCACAAGCTTCCAGTTCTTCCATCCAGATGTTCATACCTTCCAAATCTGTTTTTCTGAGGAACATTTGTGGCCCCAACAAGTACAGAAAAAGAAAGGTAGTTCAGTGCGTGTTTCACATGGAAAATACTAATTATACTTTGGCTTTCAGTGAAAAAAGGTGGGGAGGTCATGGTGTCCCCATCCCCATTTGTTGGTTTAAACCCTCTGTGGCCACATCATTGTGGGGGTGATCTCTCCCTACAGGGAAACCAAGAGAGCCTAAAATATTTCCATGCCATTGTTTTCATAGCACCTAAAAACTTTTACAGGCACAGATGTTGCAGCTATTAATGAAATAAATGTAGTTTAAGTTACATTTACTCTATAGCAGGAGTGGAAGAGAGATATCTTTTGGCTTATAGTGCACATGTCAAGTAAATGCAATTGTCTATTTCTGAAGTTTTATAGTTCCCATCATCACAATTAACTTAAGTAAAACTGTATTTAGCTTGCATATGACTTCAATTTGCTGCAAAGTAAATCACCAAATAAATCAATAATTTACAACCTAGCAAACAGCACAGAGTTCTCCAAAAGAAAAAAACAAACAAACAAGCAAGTCTTTATGCCTAGGCTTTTCTGAATGCAGCACTGCTCCTTGCCTTGCTTCTCTGAGAGAAATGTGACAATTTCCAACACCAGACATTTTCACTCAGGCAAGCGGGAATCATGTAAAACCAAACAGATAATGACACAAAACAAAGCTTTGATTAGGAGCCCGTGAATAATGATCCTTTTCACATATTCAATGTCTAGGATGTTTAACATTTATTTTACATTTAGAATATATCAAGCAAGTTGCCCTGATTAGAATTTGGTATCAAGAGAAACACATTTTATTAGACAGGGAGCGTGTCAGGGCTTGGTGCCAATCGGCTGCAACGAGTTATGTTACAAACACATCCAACACCCACATTTGGAGAAGTGCAAGAGTGAACATGTTTCTTATGTTCCTCTTTCCTGCTCTGTTTTCCTACAAAAATCATAAGAGGCAAGTAGAAGTTATCTCTTGGTTCCTACATAGGAATTAAAAGGTGAAAGAAATTTTCCATGGCATAAAGAAATCACAGGTTTACATTGTTGAAAATTGCTGTTGGGCTTGGATGCTTTTGTACAAGTCATTGCTATGGAGACTGTATTAATTGGCTGCATTTCTCATGTGGGGGTAGGTAATACTCAGTGAACTCAAAAGGTGGAGAAAAATAATTTTGATATGTGTTAAATTAGTTGGTGTTTCGTGTTGCCTGGAGTGTGGCAGGGACCAAAAGCACAACAAAAGTCTGAAACTTGGGGATATTTAGAATAAAGAGAACATCCATAGGTGAAGTATTTAAAATGAGTTTGGGACTAGGGGCTGTTAATCCTGATTTCAGAAAGCAATAAAACTCCCTCATGTTTCATTTCACAGCATGAGCCACATATTTTCCTGATGAATACTGGAAAGGTATTTTGACTGTACATATCTAATTCCACATTTATCACAGAGATTTGGCACCTTGCTCTAGAAGTTCTAGTTCTGACTAGCATTGGGGAATAGTTACTAGAAGAGATGACCCACAAACACTACCCTGGTGAGTCCCTTCCTTGGAGGAAGGATTTTATACAGCTTCTACTCTGGTTGGTGCCCTTTGTGTCTTTCTCAACGTATTTGTGGCAAAAAGCTACTTATCCTACATCTGTGGTACTTCACATTTACACTGAGGTTCATGTGGTATTACAGTAATCATTGTACTTTTAAGATAAATATTTTACAGAGGATGAATGCGAAATTATATTGATATGTATGTGTCTATAAGCAATGAACAGATATCCTTTAGAACATGTCACATTTTGTTTTCTTCACTATATGCTAACATGAAGAAAAATTGTGACTGCATGCAACCCCCTGAAGTCAGAAGTAGGAATATAATTATATATCAGAAGGAGAACATTTTAAAGGTTAAAATTACATTGTATTTCCATAGATAGAGATATTTGTATTTCATTAACTAAAATGACTCTTGTCTCTCAACACTTCAGGAAAGAAATTATTTTTGCATTTGTTTTGGGATGAGTGAATATAATCCCAAATCTTTTATTTGCATCAGTGTGCAATGTGCCATTTTCTCAAATGAGGGCTGGGTGTATTTGCAGAGCAGACACAGAAGTGTGTCTGATTACCTCACCATTTCTTTGTACCCAGCATAGATGGAGGCGAATTAGAACTCATCAGCAGGAGGGGATTTTGTTTTCTTCCCAGCCAAAGCATCAAAGAATCCCAGAGCCCAGTTTAAACTATTCAGACTGAAAATAGACTGAATTTTTTCTTCCTGGTTCCAGTAAATACTTGTATATTACTTACAGTGAGATTCTTTCAGGAGAGATGCTGAGAGCTCTAAACACCCGTGTTGACGATAATGCTCAGTAACCAGACTCAGGCCTTTCATGCAGCTGCAAGATTTGCTGAGCAGAGCTGTGAGAAAACAGCAGTGTTTGCAAAAGCCCGGGTATGGATACAGGTATACAGGCAAAAAAGTCTATTTGCCAATACATCTTTCTGTTTAGAGACCTACAGTACATTCCAGTGTGTGCCAGCACAGCTCCACCTGCAGACAAAACACTTCAAATATGAACAAGGTGAAAGATGGCTAATTAATTAGGCTGTATGTCTCAGAGCTTTACAATTTGGTGTTCCTTATCCCTCCTGGGGTGCAGGTTATTGATACTGAGAGATTTAGTTCCTGACTCTGCAATTTTGATTCCTGTGGTGTACATGATGCTAAGCCACGTCCCTGATTGCCCAGAGCAAAGAGAGTTTGAAGAAAGCCAAAGGAAACAGCTGGAGCCACCTTAGGGCTGGCAGCAGGCAGTGTGCTCTGAATGCTCCATGAAATGAGATTTGGGTGCATGCAGCATTTGGTGCTCTGCCACCATGTACCAGCTCCTCACTAACCAGGACCTGGGCAGGAGACGCAGCAGAAGGTTGTGCCTGGTTTCTGCTGATAGTTACGAGCAGCTTGATATTTTCAGCATTTTTTGTCAGAAGTCTGTTCCCTGGAGAAATTATGGGTGTGTCTAATCAAAAAGTGATCTCTTAAAGTGATCTCTTAAAATGATCTCTTAAAGTGATCTCTTAATTTCCCAAGACCTTGTTTTCTATTGCAGAGGTACTGCCCATGGTAATAGCTAAAATTATCTGTCACAGATCACTGAAATCCTCATTTCCTGTGGAAACACACTGGTCCAGACAGCACTTTGGCAGAAAGCATTTCTTTCCTTTGGCATGTGGTGTAAAGGGGAGAGAGAAACAGGGATAGGAAAATAAATGAGATCTCAAGTTGCTAAGGTTGCTCTTCTAGAAAGCCAAGATGTGGGTCACATCTTTGGTGTGACCTGAACAGAGCAGGGGTCATTGAATTATTGATTCAGAGAATTGTGGAATCATAGAATGGTTTGGGGTGGAAGGACCTTTCAAGGTCTTCTAGTTCAGCTCCCTGCAATGAGCAGGGGCACCTTCCCCTACATCAGGCTGCTCAGAGCCCTGTCCAAGCTGATTTATCCAGGGATGGGGCAACTACCACCACCTCTCTGGGCAACCTGTTCCACTGTTTCACCACTGTAATTTTGAGGTGAGGATGTGACTCCAGCTCCTGCCTTCTGGTCATCTTTCTCTTCAGTGGAACTTGGCCATGTTAGGGGTAGTGTAGGGTAGTATGTCATGCTTCTTTTTTTTGGTTTGTTGGTTGGTTGGCTGGTTTTTGGGTTAGATTTTTAAAATTTTTTTGTTTAGCTGTTGTCAGCTTTCTGATAGAGATGAGGAGTTTTTTGTATCTTTACTAACTGTTGCAGGCAGGATATTCTGCTGCCTCACCCTGGCAACCTCACTAACCAGCAATCTGCCTATTCTCTGTGTCATTTCTGTGGTGTAATGGGCATTTCTTTGTGACACATACAACATTTGTTGCTACTTTCTTGCAGCTGTGTGAAGCTCCCGTTTGACATATGTTTCCATGGAATTAGTTAAATTGTGCAGCGAACAGATTCTCTGTTTCTGCTCAGTGTAGCAGGGAAGGTAAAGGTTATCCCCACCATAGGACCCGGGGAGGAGTGGTCACTCCTCCAAGCTGCTTCTGGAGCTGCACTGATGGTGTTTGGTGAAGCAAATCTGCTGCAAATTACAGCATGTGGTTATAGATCAATTTATGCTCCTGCCTGCTGCCAACAATGTGCTGTGCACCAATGGAGCTAACTCGGTAAACATGCACTCTAGTAACTGAAAATAACCAAGTGTTGTTGAAAGGAATAATTAATTAATGTTTGTAAAGCACTTAGAAACTGAAAAGCACCTTATTAGCGCTAAGTGTTCAGGGGCCTGGCTTTCTCATCAGAAGGTAAAGTCCTCGTCTTTGTAAGTCTTAACTGAACAAAGCATTAAGGGTATAGAGCCTTTGTGTCTGATGTCCTCAGTCAGGTGTTTTTGTGCCTAGCAGTCATTAGGATGCAGTAAGTAAACAAGAAGAAACTATAAATGGCCTGAATCAGCTCATTTCCACTGATGCCAGCAGAATCAAGTTGATTTACATTAGCTGAAGATCAGCCAGGGAGAATCCAAAGCACAGCTCCCCTCCTTGGTGTCAGGCTCAGCCAGAGCCAGTCACTGGTTTATTCTCTGCAGCTCCTGCCTTTGTGAACCCAGCTGCCAGGAATGAGCACAAAACTGTACCAGGGCACAGGGTTCCTGTGCAGTGAGTGAGGTGGACAAATTGGATGGCTCAGATTTGCTCCCTGGGGCAAGCAGCATGTCAATGAGCAGCCTCTTGGTGGAGAGAAGGATTCCTATTGATCAGCTGTGCCACGCAGGGCTGAAAGGGAGACACCTATGGCTCACCCTGTTCCAGAGCTCAGGAACATGGAGAGTAAGAATCTCTGCCTTTACTTCAAAAGTGCCTTGGCTCCCTCAAAACAACCCCAACTCTTCCTGATGTAGAAGCCACTGACTGAAGGGGGGATTTACTGGCAAGGGTTAGAGGGATGTGAGCCACCCAGAACAGAACCATCTGGGGAGATGCGGATGTTCCTGGGAGTGTGAGCCAGCCCCAGCAGCCCTCAGCTCCTGCCACACACCGTGTGTGACACCACCCCTTCTGTGCAGCCATCCAAGGGCTGCTCTGCTCCTCCAGGAAGGTGCAGCCCACAGTCAGCATCCCTGTCTGCCCAAGAGGGTGCCCATCTGTACTTCACTCTCTGTAAATAGATCAGAAGCTGTGGGAGCAGGAAAAGAAGGGGAAGGAGAGGGGAAACACTCTTATGGCACACATGGAGCTGCAGGAAAGGGTTTAAGATTAATTGGCCAGAGAGCACAGAGAAAAGCACTGGCCTGCCCATCATAGCACACACTTTTAAGATTTTTGTATCCCTTTACCACACAAGTTTCCTTTCTTCAGCCAGAATTTTTCAGGCTAAATTTGATTATATTGGGCATCTGTTTCATATTTATGAGCATCCAGGACCTCCATCACTCACACTTAACTTCCAGATGAATGAAAAACCCAATAATGTGCCCATTTATGGTGCATGAGCAGTGTGCCCACATATGCATCACACACAATCACTGCCAGGAGTGCTGGGAGAGGGAATCCAGTCTTTGATCACTTGGGTGTTTCTTCTCACAGGAGATCAGTAGCCCTTTTTTTTTCTACTGGGCTAATTGGCAGAGTAAGAAAGGTTACCTGCCAAGAAAATCCAATTAATCAGCCCTTGCTGCTCCTGAATAAAGCTCCATGGCCGATAAAGGGTTGCAGTCAGAGAGAATCAAAATAAGCCACCAGGACATCAGATATTCTGTTTTTTCAATCTCTGCACCAGCCTAGGGCAGAGCATGTTTGGCTTACTTCAGTGGCAGTGCTGGAACACAGTGTGCCAGAATTCCCCTCCATGATGTCTCTGGAAGAGCTGTGCATTACTGGGATTGGTTGACAGTTCTCTTTGTGATTAGCCATCTGCTACAGATCCGTTTATTGAATCTGTATAGTAAAAGTCATTATCATTTGTCTTTATCAAGATCATAGGATTAGAGCACTGGATAATTTCTTTCTGGAGGCTGGAATAAGAAATTGAGAGGTCTCTCAGAAGTCCAAGCAAGATTCTGGAGCTGCTCATTTGGTCCCAGTAACCTCCTGCCCCACAAATCCATAGCTATGGAAGGGAAAACTTGGTGCCAAGTCCTTACATACCCTGAGTCTATTTCAGCCAAAGTATCCAAGTTCAGAAATTTAAGAGAGCCAAAGGCTTTGTTTCTAAGTAGATCTAAGTAGATTTCTGAATCCAGATGAAGTGATTTGGGTGACACACAAATGGACAAAGAGTCCAGCACAGGCAAATGACCCAATAGAAAGTTCCACAGATGTCAAGGCAGAAGGTGAATATGTGATAATTAATTCTTTCTCCTGGGTTATGTGATGCTAATTGACTTGGCAGCAGCACCATCACTGTGATTCATTGGCTCTTGGATTTTAGGCCAGAAGCAGCAACGATGATGGGCTGGTCCTACTGCCTGCAAAGCAAAGCCCACAGAACCTCCCCTGGTGCTTTCTCCACCAACCCCCCAAATTCTGTTTAAATTACCATTTTTATTGAAAATCCAAGCTTATTAAACAGCTATGCAATAGAAAATGCATTGGATGCTTGGGTAAGTAGATCTATAGGTAATTGGGTTTTTTTAAATTTGCAGCTTATTTTTGGTATAATATTTATATTGATATTTCCATATGATTCTATTTTTTTTTTTGTCTATATGAACCCCAGGAAAATTAGGAAAACAGACAAAAAAAATTTGGTTTTGTTTTTTAATTTTTAAATTAATCAGAGGCATCCTCAGTGCATGAAGTGGAACAGTTTAGCTCTCAAGCAGTTATGATACAGGTATCCAGATGAGGCAGCAGTCACAAAGATGTTATTTCCTTGTTATGTCATGATCATATCACGTACCTGTCTCATCTGTAAATAGAGTATTAACCACCATAAACCTTCAGGAGCTGAGAGAAAACATGGTGAGTTCCCAAAGGTGCAAGTGGACTTGTTTGTGTTTATAAATAAGCCACCAAACTGATTAAACAGTTACTCCATCAGTGTCTTGGCCCTTCTTTTCTCCATCTGGTGGGCAGGCAGGCAGAGTAAATATATGCCATGTGTTTGTTTTCTACAAAATGAGCTGTGTTAGTATTTCTTGTCACTATGAGGTGGTACCTACCAACCATACCAAATATATTGATTGACGTTAAAAAATGAGGAGTTACCAGGAACACAATGACATGCCACCCAAAGCACAGCATTTTATTAAAGGACATGGCAGCAAACCATAATTTTTATTTAAAAAAAGCTCAATTACAGACTTTAGAGAAAATTAAATTTATCGTTGAGCCTCAGTGTTTTGAAGCTACCAGTTGATTCCTGGAAGTGACTTTGAAATGAGTTTTGGGAAATCATTTTAGTATTGACTTGGGCCATAATGGTTGGCTGTTGCTTTTTTGTATAAGATTGATTAAATTACTCTGAACAAGCTCCAAGTACGTGTCCCTCTCTGAGGCCAATTGTGAATATAACCATAATACACTCTCTAAAACATATTTCAGAAAGTAAATAATCTCTAAAACTGGAAGAACATCATTGCACTTTCCAAGACTAAGCAAATGAACTTGGTTCCTTGTCTCAACATACATCACTTCTTTTTTTAATGCTTCCTGCTTCCTCTAGTTTCAAAAAACTGGGGTTATTTGCTAGATTTTCTCTGTGCACTACAATAGGAGATAATTTTTGACAAGGCCTTAAAGAAAGAACTAGTTAAGAAATAAGTGTATAATATGAGATTCCATTTTATCATTGTCTAATAAGAACTGCCAGTTGTTCTACTGATTTCAGCCTTTATCTCCCCTCTGAAATGTAGATATTCCTTCATACATCAGCAAACTCAAGGGACTTCAGAGCCATGTTGTAGCAGGTTCTATACAAGCACATGGGAATGAATGATGTTAATCTAAAAAAAGTTTGAAAATTAATGCCATATATGTGAAGATAAGACTTACCCACAGCTGCTGAGTGGGCCTGGTCTGGAGGCAGAAGAGGAACCCAGGTCTTTGAAGACCCAAACCCTATCCAGTGAGCTCTGCTCCCAAAACACTGGCTGCTCTGAGTTTTTATCAAATCTAAGGTATGTACTTCAAAAGCCAAAATTAAATGACAGTGAGATACATCACCAAGAAAACCCCAAGAGGTCACTGGTGCATGGTTGCCACAAAGCCAGGAACAAGAGAGACAGCAAGTGACAGCTAAAGAATAGGAGCCAGAGGAAGGAAACAGCAGAAGTTTTGGGAAGAATTTAATGTGATCAGCTCCACAGAAAGATTCTTGAATGGCGACATGGCATTTTCAGGCAAGATTCAAGAAAAACAAGTTTGTGGGAAACAACCTTCCAAAGAACAGCCTGCTGCACTTCCCAAATTGTTCTGAGTTCCCATCTGAGATGGAGTAGGCTGTTTGGGGAACAAAGCTCTTCTAAGGACATCCGGTTCAATAAGGGTAAGGATTTCTAGGGTGCTGATATGAAGAATTTCTCTTTGCCTGGCATGAGTTTCCATGCTAGAGGTGCTGCACTGGGATTTAGGCCAAAAGGTCTGGGCAAGCTTTGGTTGAGAGGCAGATGAGGTTGGCTTGCAAAGGTTGAGATTTTCTGTTCTTCTTAAGTGTCTTTAACTCCTGCTGACAAGAGAAATGTGAGTCCTCAGAGGCCTTGAGTAAACAGGAAACCTGCAGGGAGCAGGGTAAGCTGGAGTTGGAAGAGTGAGTAACTGCAATATCCTCTAATTGCTTCCAAAAATGCTCTCCTTCCAGTAGTCTCTTGTTCAAGGCAAAAATGTTTGGGTACAACTCAGGGGGGGAATTGTTATCTACTTCAACAGCAGAATCTATTCTCTATTTCAGTACCTGGTGTGAAAGTTGTTTGCCATTCTTCTTGGCCTCACTTTCTTTCTTGCTGAATTAGACCCTTTAACAAGACCAAGTGATGTGTGTTCTATACAGAAAACTTTGAAATGAAGCAGGATTGTTGTACCTTGTTCAAAGCCTCCTTTCAGGGAAAGCTTGACTAACACAGGGAGGCTTCCGAGAAATTTGTCCCCCAAACTGTTTTTGTGAGAAAAGAGTTTATTGTTTCTTTGATTGTTTGTTTTAATGTTTATTGTGTTTTCATTTCAAAATATCTGCTTTTCTTTTTAATATGTGCCTTGCCCACAAATATTGCTATGAAGGAGCCCAGTATTATGGTCAGCTTTACTCTACAGTGATCCAGGGAGGAACAACAGATGTTTCAATGACATTCTTTAGGTGTATTTTTCTGGTTACTAGGAGTCATTTCAATAGAGGCACTGCAATATTCAGCATGCTTTGCTCAGAGCCTGTGCCTGCCATGGGAGATCATCCAGCTCTGTGGCTGTGAGAGACAACAGAAAAGCAAAAGGAATAGAAATAAGAGAAGGAAAGAGGATAAATGTAGGCAAGGAAAGCTCAGAAGAGGCATTTCTAGTTCTTTAAGGGATTTCCAGTGCTTGATCTGTGGAAAATTTTCATCCACATCCAAACTGGGCAGAAATTCCTTTCAGGAAATGCCATCGCTGACCCCCAGCAGCTGAGATAGCACCATGGGCCAGGCTGCACCAGGGACTGGGATCAGACATTAAATAACACACAGACCTTACTCTGAGGAAGAAAGCTGAATAATAGGCTGGATATCTTCCATTTTTGTACTTCTGGCAGTGTCCTGCTAATGAAGGTAATGAATGGCTCAGGCAGGATAAAATATCAGCATGTGCAGATAAATATTGCTTGGACTTGTGGCAAGAGGCATGTAAGCGATAGAAGTTTAATTTCTGGTTAAACTATAGCTTTTTTCTGGGCAGAAGAAGCAGGAAGGGTATTTCAGAAGGCAGCTGAATGTGTCCTGTGTTTTTACTCTCTTTTGCCATTTAGTCATTCACTCTTCGACCTTCCCCCATAACTTCCCATTATTTAATTTTTCTAGGCAAAATCTGTGATCTTAGCCAGAGTCACTCCCTGGTATTCTCTTTCCTCTTCAGAATTTTCTTATTTTCTGGAGAACAGCTTCTCAGTCTTGCCTTTTCATACCAACAGCATGTCACTTGCTTGGAGTTAATGCTCAGCAAAACCAAGGCTGCAAATACTCATTCCGTATTTAAAGGATGTGTTTGAAAAGATTAAATAACATAGAACTTGGTGTTGCTCAGCCCAAACAGGCACTGTATAAACCACTGAGACACCCAGGAAAGGGTTTTCAAAAATTCCACCAGAAGGTAGGGATATTTCCAGAGGAACAGTGCTCAGGTTATCAATTCCAAAGCTTTTCATTAAGACCAAAATTCCTAAATGCTATCTTTGTCTTTGAATACCTTTTGCCTTAGCACTCAGTGGTTATGACAGCCACTAAAGCAGTTCTGTGCTTAACATTTTGCTCCAAAATCCACCTTAAATATCTAATTATGAGAGCCCATAGGAATTATGCACTTTAATTTGCTTAGATCTAAAAATGAATACCATTTACATTTCCACCACTGAGGATACAAGTTCTCCAGTCTTTAGTCAATGCCACTGTTAAATATACAAATCAGACATGTTTGAAAAATGAAAAAAGCCCCCACCTTGGAATGTTAGTTCAAGCATTTTTTGTCAAATCTAATACTTACTGCTTGCCTTTATTAGCTATTAACTGAAAACTCCTTAGAATATGTCAGCAGAGATATTTATTGCTGTTAACAGCATTACATGGGATTCAGCATCTAAAAGCTCTTAGCCTGCACTGTGTGCCAGAAATGTGGGAAAGAACAGCTGGAGAGAATTTTGTGGAGCTGCTTGTTTGAGGGTGGATGCAATTTTAATTCTGGTGTCTTGTCCTCAGTAATGAGAGAGGTTTTGTGGGTTGAGTCACAAAAAGGAAATAATAGTCTTTGTTTTACTATTGTGGCAAGTGTCAAACCTGGTGAATAATGCAGATAATTTTTTGGAAATTTGAAGTGGAGACTAATGTATGTTTAATGTCAGCTCCACTGTTTTCCTTCTTTGTTACTCTGCACAAGTGCCATAGTGTTTCTCAGAAGTAATAAAAGGTACAGAACAAGGTCTTGAGCAAGGACTGAGTACAGTTTTTATCTTGCACTTGTGGCTCTTTGGTTTTAAACTCATTTTATATATTTCCTAAGCAAAATAAACTGATCACAGTCTTCAGCCTTTTGGGGTTGGTTTCTCCTCAGTTGTATCTTTAAATATTTTATGGAGTATAGATTTAAAAGGTACTCTTACTATCAAAATCGTAATTATTCCATCTCTCATCATCTTCTTTTCTCTCTCTCTTTTTTGGAAACAAAAGAACAAATGAAAGATGTAACTTATTCCGTCTTTATGCAGAGATGTTTGTTAAAACTCCTGTTGTTCTTGATGCTTCTCAACTCCTGCCAATTTTTCTACAGTTTTTTGTTTAGGTTTTTGCTTTGGTTTTTTTTTTCAAGATACTTTAGTCCTGAGTGATGTCCTCTGGATGAAACTTTTATCAGTGCCCAGCACCAAAGAATAAAATCTCCCATGTTTTTTATGTGCCAGTGGTGTTACCAAGGAGCAAGATGAGATGTGCACAGCCCTGCACTGTTCACAGGCACTTCAGCTCTGTTCTCTTGTGATCCTGAGCAGCACATTGCCACTTGCCCAAAGTCATCTCCTTGAATCTTGACCATCTTTCCAATTTATCAAGACCATTTTGAATCTTAATTCTGGCTTCAAGAATGCTGTCACCCTTGATGGTTTAATGTACACTGTAAATTTTACATGAGTACATCTTCCATCATTTAAGCTAATGAAAACACTGGCAGGCCTCTATCTGATATACCTGCCTACCTTTAGATGAAGTATAAAATCTTCTGGGAAAGTGCATTTTCAGACACTTTGGTACTATTGTGGATTTGTGTGAATAGATATTTTTTCATCTAGATTTTATGAATGCTGGATTCTCAGGGTAAATAGAGATGCTCCCTTTTGCATCTATCCTCTAAACAGTTATTTGGCCTAACAATATATTGAGTCTGTTGTGGATTTTTTTTTTTTTTTTTTTACTTCAGGTGCTCAGGAATAAAATATTTTAATGAAATCCCTGAGTATTTTTGTTACAAAGTCTCCTGTCTGATTTCTGTGCCATGGTTGCAGCAAATAAGATGGAGGGCTTGAGGGTTTTACTGTTGTGCCACTTTAGGTGATTGAAGATATGAACAAAAAATGTTCAAAGTGTCTGTATAACCACCCACGGAAGAGGCTTAATGCATTCATTCAGGCTGCTTTCCTGAGAGTTAATTTACATTTCATATATTTGAGAGTCTCACATGGAAAGATATTTTTATGATGATTTTTAATACAGTAATTTGATGAGATCATAAAGATTTACTTTGGAAGGATTTATAATTAATTTCTGCATATAAAGAAGGCATCATTCCACAAGTGTGAAATTTATATTTATTTGTTCCCTATAATATTTCATGAAGGAGACAGAAGAATAGGCACAATTAAAGAGCCATAGGATCTTCTGGTCTTTTCTCTCCCTGTCTTGTGACTGCTACTAAAAAAATTTCAGTGGAAAATCTGTGAAGAAGGAGACAGAATCCATGTCTCTTTAAGAAGCAAGAATTAAATTATGAAAAAAATCCTGGATTCCATACACTGTGTTAAACTTCCTCTCGTCCTTTCCATGTTAATTTATATTCTACCCTGTCCTAGATACAAGATCTTTTCCCCAAACTGCCTTCAATAATACAGAACATTGTTCAAGGGAAGATTTTGCTTCTTTCTTTCTTTCTGTTGAATGTGTGATGAAAAATTGGAATAGCAGTCAAGCAAATGCATTTTTAGGAAAATCTTGTGGGGGTTGGAGGACCAGGCATTGAAATCCACCTGAGTCACTTCCTCCTGCCATGTCAGGTGTCCTCAGGAACCCAGAAAGTCCTGCTGAAGGCAAAAGCTGCTTCACTGGTGTACCACATCTGTCTGGGGCATCATCAGAGGAATTCCTGACAAATCTTTGGGGGAAGGACAAGATAATTAAGGAGCTGACTTTGGGATGTGAGCTGTTAACTTGCGCTCTGAGCTCAGAGGAGCAGGAGACTTGTAAATGTCACCATCAAACCAGATATTTATTAGTAGGAGCTGACACACTCCAACTTCCCAGTAAATGGTGAGAAAATATTCCCTGTCACTTGAGACTTTTGAAACTGCAGCAGATTGAACATGGCCTGAAAAAAAGTCCTTTTGAGCTGAGTGCTCTTATAAAAGGGGCGGGGGGGAGTGATAAGATGAGCAGGTTTGGTCTTTCCCTCCTGATTCTGCCCTACTTTCCTGCCACCACCTCCAAGAGACTATTGGTTGTTTCTACAATCAAAATTGTTTCCAAGGCGCTGTGGAGTAAGTGGGACACTTGACTTACACAGTAATGAGTATTGGCCAAAGAGCAAAATAATGGGAACACTTTAAAAAAAATAATATTGACTTTTCCCCTCTCCTTGCTTACCAGCTGCAGACTGTGCCGTGAGGGAAACCAATCACAGACTCATTCCCAAACTGTCCAGATGAAAAAGACCTGCAGGCTACTTTGCTTATTGCCATAACTCTCTGGAATTGCTTCCTGCCATATATCTGAGTACTATATTCAGGCTAATTTGCCATAACTTCCCACTAGAAACCCATTCCATACCCTGATAAATCTCATCTGTGGCTCTTCCCGCAACTCCCATCCTGAAGAACTCAGTTCATGTTTTCATTTGTCCATTTTCATTCTGAATCAGAGATGCTGCCTGAAATATTTAAAGGCTAAGGACCTCAGCAGGCACTGGAGAATGCTGTCGATGCTTTCCCTGTCATTTTCTTTGCTCTGTGGAGGATCTAGCACTGCAATAAAAATTCCAGACAGGCAAGAAAAATGATCCATATTACTGGACAATCTGCTACCCTTATCTCCTGCAGATCATGACCTTTTTACCTATAGCTCAGGAAAGCATTATTTAAAAAGTACGAAAGGAGAAGTGCCTTATTACATAGTTGGTTCTACCATGCTGAATTAAAGAAATACCTTTATAGAATGTAGAGGACAAATTGAATTTTAAAATAATCTTTCAGATATGTATATATTCTCCTGGGTCAAGAGGATGTAGAAATGGTTCAGGCTTTATTCTGCAGTGCAGAAGCCAGCACAGACTCAAGTACCCTACTTTGTGTGGTGCCATTTCATCACTCTTGCTGAGGGGGAGTTTGTGTAATGTAGGTGTGGCTGTATTTACTGAATTATGACCTCAGAGGTCACAATGGAAGGTAGGACACATCCTCATGAAAATCATTCTCCAGGTGCTCAGCATTTCCATTGGGTACTATATATTACCATATCATCCCTTTGTGACTCAGGAATGCTCATATCTGATTCTGTGAATGCTCATTTATCTGTTTCACCTTGTCCATGACACCTCACTTAGCCCACACTGAAATGAATGGAAAGTTTTTCTGTCCTTTAGAGGGGAATTGAATCAGACTTAGCTAGAAGAAAAAATGAGGTTCAGATTCAAAGATATTGAGGATAGGAGCATAAAAGTCCTTGGTTAGAAGATATTTTGAATTTTTTTCTTATATTGCAGCATTAATTTTGTATTGAAACGAAAACATTTTTCCATTCTCAACCAGATCTTTGAGCTCTTCTTCAGCTTATTTTCCAATACTGCAGCTTTAACACAGGTACTGAATCCTGCTTGTACATCTTTTAGCAGGAACTTTTGTAAGTGTCACTAAAACATAAAGAATCTGAGCTAGTGGTGATGAAGGTGTGCTGTTTTGGAAAAAATAGCACATTTTTGTGTGTGTATTATCACTTTTGAGCCCTCTCTTGGTTATCTCTCTTTGTTTCACACAAGGATGGTATTAGTAGCCTGGAGCAATCTCTTTGTGCCCTTTCAATCAGAAACACTTCTTGATTTGTATACTTATGTAGCACAGGCCACACTGAAGTGAGAATTTATTTCCTGAACAAAACAGATTTAATGTGAAAGGTGATCCTCAAAAGCTTCACAGCTCCAGTTGCCTTGGATAAGCCCCAAGAAAAGCAGCTGCTCTCTGAGTGAGTCTCCCACGTCTCAGAGCTGCAGACGAGGTGGGCAATGTTCTGTGCACAGCCCCCTCTCCTCAAGGACAATGCACATATTACAAGTACTAAAGGAGGATTAATGTGAAAAACAATAAACCCAGGCTTTCACTTCCTCATTCTGCATGGCATTGTTGTTCTGAGAATCTGCCCAGCACAGCCTTCAGTTCCTGCCCCTCACTAAGTATATTCTCTCTCTACCCACCTTTAACTTTGCAATCCTATGACTCTCATAAAGCCATAAGCTTTCTAAACTTCATTGTGTTTGTAGGGAAAAAAAATAACAACAACAACAAAAAAGAAACAACATCAGTAAAATATTCACCATCTTTTAGACCACGTAAAAGAATATGGCAATAAGAATGTTTATTGGCAATTTAAGACTGTTATTACATTTGTTCCTAAATTAATGCATGCAAAAATAGAGGGAAGACAGAGTAAGTAGCTTATTGTTTGGAGTGCTGAGAGCTGCCTAAAAGGACATTGTGCTGAGAATACTCTGCAACAGGAAAAGGAGACCCAGAGGCAAACAGCTATTATCTCAAGTAATCTTCAGTGAAGAGGATGTGTCTGTGAAATAACTTTTGAAGACCTTGGGTAATTCAATCCCTCAACCTCTGCTCACCAAGCTACTAGATCAGAAGAGAAATGTTCATAAACCCTTTTGAAGTGCACCAAAACATATGGAATATGGTGAATGAAGGATGGGTTAGTGTGTGACCTAATGATGAGATGAACAAAAGAGGGGAAAAACATTGCACCACCTTTTTGCAAGTTCCATTTATCCATGAAATAAAAATTGCATTTGTATTTGCATTTCCATTACACAGAATTGCTATCTTCTGATTTACCAGTACAATGGTATTGTTTTATTTATTTAAACTGGATGGTTTGCTTTCCACAGTATGACCAGCTGTGAGAAAAATAGGATTCAATAATGTGAACATTTCACAGTAAATAAAATACATTAATACAACAATATAAAAGCTGTGCTCAGCAGTTTCTCTAGGACAAAGTCTGTTCTAGAACTATGCATCCAGCTTTCTAAACACTTGGAGAACTATAAAGGCTACGTCTTGTTGTGTGAAGTAATACAAAAATATATAGAATTTCTGCTTAGGATTCTGCTAACTCACCTCTCCCCATTTGAACAGTTACATGTTTAATTGTCTGTTTCAAGCAGAATATTTCTGCATCTCTATTTCTTGCTCATATTCATTACTGTAAGCTTCTCTGTAAAATCTTGCATTCTTGAAGGAAAGCAAACAGTGAAGTTATGCCTTAGTTTGAAGGGTAGCAAAACCAAAATGAAAATTAAAACATTTGCCTGCTTTTAATGCCCCCAGTAATCCTTTTTCCCCTTGACTACTTTGTAACAGCTGCAATCTTTCTGATCCAGTATAAAGGAAAAAGAAAACCCTCTTGAAAATGCAGTGCTTGATTTTGGATAAGTACCTATTTTTCCTCAGAAATTACTTAACTGTTCATATGTTCATAAAACCACCTCAAACACTTAAGTTAAAAAAACCCACACATTGTGTTTGTAACTCTTTATATTATTCATTGCAATGGGGTAGTTCAGGATGATGAAATCAAACATTTAATCTCATTGTGAACTTATGTACATAAAGTGTTAGTTAGAGTGATATATAGGTATAACAGTGTTTTATTATGAAGCATTTTTGAACTCTTTTTTAATAGATAACACTTAAAATGATTGAAATTTTAAAAGCATTAATATTAAAGTCAAGCCATGGCTGACATTTTTTGAGAATATATTTCTGCACACTTCCATAAGCATCTGGAGCATGGAGCCATAAGCAAAATCTGTGGCAGAAAGGGATGGCAATCACTGTCATATTTTGTTTCTCAATAAAAATAAAAAGCACTCATACATTCTACACCTCTCATTTCTACAGTGCACACACACTGAAATACTCTCTTTATCTTTCTTGAGAGATACATTTTACCTGCTGTATACATCTAGGGTGAGATAAATGCATAAATTGAACAAAAAAATACTGTAGCTATATTTATATTTAGCAAGACAACTACAGCCTGCATCCTCTGCTGATGACAATTAGTATGAAAGAGTAGAAATTATAGCAAACAAAAAACTTCTTGCACATTATGCATGAGCATCGAGCTGATTTTATTCTAATGTTCCCCGACATCCTCACAGCAGTCAGAAAGCTTGAAATGATTAAGCATAACAAAGATCTAAATACTATTTTTTCTTTTCATGCCACTGGTAAATTATAACCTTAAAAACATTTGGAATTTCATTGGTGCCATTATTTGATGTTCTTAAAAAAACCCTGAGGAATTTACATATCCAGTTCTAATTATATATGATCTTTAATTCTATTTTCGTGCATAAAAATAGAAGCTTTGCATCACCTCTTCTGCAAGGGTGAAATGTAGATTTTCTTCATGTTATTGTGTTTAAACACCCCTTAAGTCAGAGCAGAATGGATGCTTGAGCACAGCCTTGAGCTGGGTAAGAGATGGCTCTGCTTCCTTTAATGCTCCTGCAGTTGAGATAGGTATCCTCAGGTGTGGGTCTGGACTCCAGGTTTTGGTTTTTGAGTTTTTGCTGGTTTTTTTGGTTTTTTTTTTTTTTTTTTTTTTTTTTTTTTTTTTGCAAGAAGCAACACAGCAAAGGTTGTAAAGCACTCACTTTGAAAATCTGAGACTTCCTGCAACAAATACTTTTTTTCCCCTGTTGCAGTATCCTCCTGCCCAATGATTCTTCTGCTGACAGTAAACTAAATATTGAACAGCCCTTCAAGGGGTTTGGCACTTTACTTCTGAGCTTTTCAAGAAAATTATAAAATATCTAATTATTTGAATAATCAAGGCAATGAGTATTTGATCACTAACATCAAAGATAAAGCTGAGGTATATGCTTAATATTGCATTACTCATAACACAAAGAAAGTTATAATTCCCTTGAAAATGTGTTTTTTAAAGGTTATTTGGAACAGTGGAATGGAGAAATACTGGGAATTAAATTATATATATTTATTTAATTATCCAAGACTTGCCATTGTGTCATTTGCCAAGCTGTTGGACGAAAGAAATCATGGTCAATTAAGGACATTAACTTCAAACTTGGATACAATACAATAATGATCTGAAGTCCAACTAGACATTGTGAATAATATTCATTTTTACACACATATATTTTTATTATTATATTTCTTATTACTATTTTTTATAATAATCCAGGCGTGGATGCTGGATTATCTGTTTAGTGTCAATGAAGTAATTTTGGTTTTGTTTCTGATGGAGATACACTGAAAAGTAACCACGGAACATTATCATTGCCACTCCCTGGTCATTCCTGCTTGCCTTTCTCTTTCCAGCATCCTAAAGAGAAGCCAATTTAGTCCTGATCTCCCCTTTCCCACACCATTCCTCAAGGCTCAGCACCCCAGCTAGCACTGATCATTAAAAATGCACTTTGACTTTGATGTGACCTAATGCTCAAGCTGGAGCCAGCCAGAAAACAAAGCAACCATTTCTATTTTAATATTTCAAACATACCTTAAGCAGTTTGGAGATCTTCCATCAAAAGCAGTTGCTGCCTAGAGAGCCACTGTCAACTTTATGAAGCCTTGTGCCATGACAAGTTGTTCCTATCAAGATGCCCATCAGATTTAATTAGCTGGTTGCCGATAATTAAAACTATTAACTACTATCTATTGGGACACAGGGAACTGCCAAGGCAGAAAGGCCACTTGATTGCACTTGGGCTGATTGAGGAGTGTGGGTTTGGACCCTTTCCTCCTTCTGCAGCCCCTGGAACAAACCCTGGTTAAAAAAAACCAAAGTGGCTCCCTCAGGTGTGTCCAGGTACAGGATTTCAGTCCTGAGTTTGCCACCCACCCCTTTTGCTGAGGCAGAGCAATGAGTGCCACACTGCACAGAGAGAGCCCAGCAACATGTTTAGAGTTCAAACCCACTTCCCAATCCCTCTTTTTACACATTTCACCAGTTTCTCCTTCACTTTGTTGTGTGTGTTTCCACTGGTGAGATCTCAAGTCATGCATCTCCCACTCACATTTAATCTTCTTTGTTAGTTAGATCCTGAGTACACCAAGCAGGACTCTGAGCTTCATTTATTCACAGAAATGTTATGTATTTTCAGCAATATATCTGAACATTTTCTGCTGTGAATGTCCTCCCTGTGCAGTGCTCAGGTGTCTGAGTGATTGCCCATGCTCTTTAGTGGACTGCAGACATCCTGGTATTAATCTGAGTAACTGCTCACCACTCATATTCTCAAGAACCCCATCACTTCTGCTGCACAGCAACAATATTTGGGCTTTTGACTTTCTGAAATGCATGTAGCAATATTTCACACCACGTGCTAACCCATAACTGCAGAAAACAGCTGCAGTTATGCACTTAAAAAAAAAAACAAACCCAAAACTTCTGTGTTTAAAAGCGACTTGTGGTCATTTTTTGGAATAAATTTTAATGGAAATGAAAATTCATAGCCCCCCATAGAATATAAATCTTACCATACCTTCTAAAAATTTACAGCTGGACAAAGAAAGCCAGGTCATTGCCTCATTGCCCTTAGTGACATCAGGACAGTGGTTTGTGGCAGTGTCATTTGGCCACCAACCCTGTCTCAAAATAGATGTGAAAGAAGGAAGAAGGCCAGCTGTGTTATGTTGCCCACATTGTCAGTTTAAAGAATAAAATATTGTGTGGGTTTCATCTCAATTATTAGATCTATAGTGGATAAATGATCCAAGTGAAAGGCTAAGGAGATGAAAGGAGGTTTATTTACCCAAAGAGCTCTCCAATTCTATGATAGTAGAATTCTTCATTGTAAAAAAACCCCACACTTTCATCTGAGGAACAATAGCACAAATTGCAGATATTCACTAGCAGAGACAAAACTTACTTTAAAAAAGGCAACACAACTACTATTATAATTTCTGCTGTTAAGAAATATTTTAAATTGTACTTGTTCCCAAACCTCCACTTGGAGATCAAAGACCAACTTTAACAAGAAATTATCTCTTATAAAAAAGAGGCCCAATTCTAAGGAATGCCTAAAATAAAAATGGGCATCCAGACAAAAATCTGTGTACAGTCAACTATCCTAGGGCAGCAAGAGCAACCCTGGAGTTTCTCACAGAGCTGCTGCTGCTCTCTTTTATCTTAGCATACCTTAAAAGCAGCTTTTCTTCCTGTCTGTGCCAGCTCTTCCACAAGAGAAGCTCAGCAGGAATCCTCAGGTTGTGATCCAGCAGCTGCCCATGGACATCTCAGTGCCACAAATCCATTGCTGATGGGAGAGAGGGCCCTGGTGGGGAGAGGAGTGGCAAAGCACAGCATTAACACACCCCACAGAAAACCTAGCCAAAGAATTGTAAGCATTCACATGAGATAAAAAAGAAATTTAAGGTAATTTAGATGTAGCTTGGCTAAAACATAAGGCAGGGAAAGCAGCCAGCAGATATTTTAAGGCCAGGTTTGCAGAGGAAATACTTAGAACGGGAATACAAAGAACTGTGAAACATGGTGTAAATAGGAGAGATCAAATGAATGGAAAATTAACAAAATGTATTTGACAGCAAGGTTGTGTGGCTGCTTCATTGTGATTTTGTGAGGGAAGCACTCCAACCTGTTTCACTGGGTGCAGTAAAACACAAAACGAGCCGGGCAAAAGCAGAAGAAAATGTACTGCAGAAAATGTAAAGTGCAGTGGTCAGAGGTGCAGCATGAGAGCATTTCCATCCCTTATGTACCATTTTCTGACTGTTGTTTCACTGTGATTCTTTTCTTTTTTCCCTCCTGGAGCCACTAATGTCCCATCACAAAGTGATCCCAAGCCTTGGGACAAACATCCAAAGATCTGCTTGGAGCACTGTTACCTCTGTAATTTACCTGTCTGTGCCATTTGTACCAAAGTCCTGCCTCTGGAAGGAGCCAGCAAATGGGGTTAGGTCCTGCAAGAAATAGCCAGAACTGCTCTGTGATAAAATATAAAAATGCAACCCAGTCCTGAGAATGTATATAATTTCTCTAGTCTATTTTCATAATTGCATAGAAAATATTCTTGAACATTTCAGGTAGATTATTAGAGAACACTTAATTTATGCTGCTAAGTACTGCCTTAAAATACTTTTACCAGTCTTCAAAATGACAAACACCTGTCTTATCATTCTCACCAAGAATAGGTTTTCACAAGACCATAATAACAAAATGATAATTTGTGAGGTTCTGAAAGAAAATGGGAGTAGTAAAAATCCTTACAGAATTAATGTTTTAATATCCCAATATCACTATAGTTTAAGAAGAATGAGGTTTTGAGAATGAACTTAAAGCATAAATCCCTAGAAGAGACTTTCAGAAGCCTAACACGTAAGTATTTAATTTTTAAAAAATCAGTTGTAAGGTTTTAAATGTCTTTGTCAATAGAAAAGCAAGGAGAGGATGTAAGCACACACTAATACAAACAAGAGCAGCTCTGCACTGGAGATATTTAGAGAACAGAATTCTTTGCCAATGTTCAAAGTCCAAAATTGTTCCATTCAGCATAGCAGTTTTATTAAAAACCCCTCAAATTAGACAATGGTTGATGCAAAGATCCCCCTTTGTGGAAGGCAGACTAGATGCTTAGTGAATCCTGGCTGTTTCCAGATGCAGGGATGATTTCCATGAGACTTCAATTTCTGGGAAATAGGGTGGTTTATCTCAAAAGAAGACTGTTTGTCTGATGAGGCCTGACCAGCCCATTTCTGCTTCATTTCTAAAGGAGGTTGCCTAACATTGGTGATTGTTTTATTTGCATAAACTAACATAAAAAGAAAATCAAGCTTCTACTTAAAAAAAAAAAAAATAAATTGCATAACTGAAAGCAAATGGTCAGTTGTGTAGGAAATGGGCAGAATTTTCTGATGGTGAGTCAGAAGTGCGTGCACCATGGCATGGAAAGAGATGCAGCCACTGTGGCTCAAGTGTAGCAAACACAGAGCTCCTGCAGCATCACCAGTTTGTGTTTCACAGCAAAAGCCAGGCAGGAGACACTGAGCTGTTTGATGGCTCACTGCTGTGCTCAGCCCGGGCTGCCAGACTCATTCAGAGCAACCTGGGTGTCACTGGCAGGTCCAGAGGTGCAAATTGCAGCAAAAAGCTCCTCAGTTTGTAGAGGTGAAAAGCTATTTCTACCCCAAATCTCTCTTCCTGTGGTGGGCCATGAACACCTGCTCAGCAAGTGAACTCCTGCAGAGTTCAGTGATGTCTCCAGGCTTTGGATCACTTTTATGCACTTGATAAGCAGAAATTTGATCTCTAGACACACCTCGGTTCAAACTACACAGATACTGCAAGGTGAGATGCCATAGTTTCAATTACTTTTCTTCAACTGGGTGTGTGTAAGAGAAAGAGCAAATAAAATAGACAAAACTGCTGTTATTCAGAAGCCACCCTGAGAAACAGGGAGACAGGGAAAGATTAAATGTGACAGGGACTCCCTGGAGGGCTTTGTGAGAGTTAGAGAGGACTTTTTTTAACCCTGGCACATCTGAAACTGAGAATCTGAGGCAACAAAGGAATAACAGTAGTTCAATAGCAGGTAACTTTATTTTTAATTCATCTGAGAAATGCTCTGGAAAACTATTTAAAGCACAGTGGAACAATATACAAATAATACTTCCTTGGACAACAAAAGAAAAAGGAAGGCATGCCTAATTTGTGAGAGGAAATTGCTGGAGAAGCTCAGATAATGCTGTAGCCTTTTGTTGATTTTTCTTAATAGTGACTATAATTGCAGAATGTGTCTATGTGCTATGAATAGATGCTGTGAATGAATTTCAGGTACCCTGCTAGTCAATTTTTCTTACCAACAAATGCACACCCCAGAAAACATTTCCCTGTGTGGCAAGTAGCATTTAATCAATATACTTTGCACAGCTGATGGAATTTCAGTGGGGATTCATTAGAGGCTCCCTTAAATGTGTATTTGGCACGGCTACCAGCCCAGCTGTGGGTCAGTCAGAGGAAGGATGAAGCCAGAGCCCAGCTGGAACACAGGTGTGCTGGAACAGAGGTATCAGAATTCTATCCACAACCAGAATTCCACAGCTGGACAGACACCCATGCACAGAGTTCTCTCTCAGCTTGGAAAAGTGGATGTGGAGCAGAATCTCACAGGTTTTGGTCTCTCCAAAATGAAAGGGGAAGCAGATCCTGTTTAACATGAGAATCGATATTTAGTGACTCTCAGTGACATAAAAACTGAATTTATTATTACCACATAAAACTGACTTCAGATGGCATAGCCACATTTGGTTCAGCTGATAGTCTAAGTAATGCTTCTGCTTAGTTGCCATTGTGCTTGAAGCCTGTCATTCTTCCCAAAAACAGCTGGGCAGTTGGGTGTTGCATGGTCCCAAGTGGAAAGGGAAAGACACTGAGCTTTCTTAACATGACTTGACTGTGAATTTATTTAATTGTGTTGGATTCCACTATTTTCGTGTCCTCTCTGGATGAGTTACTGCTTAATCTGAGTTGAAATCTAAGAAACCAGAAGTGTGAGATGATGCTAAAAATAATTTTTGAGGAATCTGACTGAAAATAACACCCTGTCTTGGTTTAGCAAAGTCATGTCTGGAGAACCGTGCTTACCACCTTTGCCAGGAGCTGAGATGGAGCAGCTGTTGAATGATGATTCTTGGAAAACCACACAATTATTTCAAATAAAACTTCTAACAGTTGTTATTTTAAGGTAATGAAAAAACTTTCAAATAAATTTTCTTAAAACTTTACTGGTTATATTCTTAGTTTTCCTAAGGTCCTTCCTTTTTACTGATAGTTACAAATACATAGAGGCTCTCAGAATAAATCTGCATGGGTCACCTGACTTCAATGGGTTCCTGACAACTGGAAGGAGTTAAATTTCCAGCCTTGTGATTTAGAGCATGAGAAGATCCATGTCAGGTCTGCTTTGGGCCATCAGCCACTCTCCAGCAGTGCACACCAAGGGAGAAATTACAAAGGATAAGACTTTGCAACTGAGGCAGAAATTACATCTACTAAGTCCTCAATGGAGTTTTTTCCTTCCATCAATTCTGCTGCTGGAGTTTTAACCTCAAATATATTTCTGGCTCATAGCCATGAATTTGACTAGTTGTTTAACTAGTCTAACTAAATGGATCATTAAACTGGATGTTGGAAAATGACCTTGTGATTGTCTGGATCCTGTAACCCCAACAGCCCATTTGCTGTCCTTTTGTTCTTCTATTTTGAGAAACAGGGAGCAATTCCTTTCTCCTAATTTCTTTATTTATAATTGCACAGACCTGTGCCATATCACCCCCAGTCATTTGTTTTCCAGCCCTAGGCTTGCTTGGCTGTTTCCTTTGACAAAGGAGCTATTCAATATGTTTGCTCATCCTTCTCCCTGACTGGAGTTCTTTTATTTTCTCTTTCCAGATGAGAAAAGATCTAAATAAATACTACCCAGAGACCTCTTACTTTCTTTGAAGACTGCAGTGATCTTTTTAACAGTGCTGTGTAAAAATGACATATGTGAAATACAATGAAATTTGTCGAGAGTTCCAACGCTGAAGATTAAGTAAATATGATTTTACTCTCTGTACTAAATCTGCTGATGAAGAAGCTAAATTCTGATCAGCAGCAGTTACAGTAACTAGCTCGCCTGCTTCTCTCATGCTTGGGATAATTCTGCCTTGGAGATGCCATTTGCTGATATCTCTTTGCCATGACAGATGTTTAAGCTGATACTTCCTCAGATGACAAGACTGAAAATAGACTTAACTCCATTTGATGGAAACCCCCCAGCATCAATGGAACCAGTGCAGACCTCGAGCCCTTTATCTTGCCTCTCAGACACTACTTTGGCAGCCCCATATATGATAATGTAAGAATAATTGCTTATTACATCTCTGCTGTAGCATACAAGCATTGTGTAATTCAGCATTAATGTCTGACAACCCAGCTGTCATCTTTCCAAAAATACTTGCTCTCTAACTACTGTAGCTGCTGCTGCTGCTTCTACTTCAAACCAAGGCAAGGGATTTTGCTCTGGGCCATTTTGACAGGGTGTTATCTTTTGAAAAGACAGATGTTTGTGCTGCAACTGTCTGGCGGTTTTAAGGCTCATGCACATGTTTCAATAAATAAGTGCTAAATTACTTGCCAGGTTCTGAGTTAAAAGTGGACTTCTAGAGAAATATGTAGGTGAAACCCAAAAGTAAGATGAGCATGCTCACAAAAAACAGTTTCAAGTCACCTTTGAAAAAACATGAAAAGCCAAGAAGCTCTGGCTTAAAGGCTTATGAATGTGAAAAGACACTTAGAATTTATAAAATAGATGGTGGTGTCATTTTCTGCCCTTCTCCATTTCATTTCCCAAGAGAAATACTTCAAAGGGAGGGCAAATAATTCCTCTCCTTATAAGGGATTTTATTATTTGAAGTAGTACGTAGGTCCTTATTGACCCAACTTTGATTTGTAAGCTGATGATGAAATTAATTTGGCCTTTGGTGTAACCACAATTAACTTCTCCAGAAAGGAGGTGATTCCAAGTCCTGCAGTAAAAAAGTCTCTTTGGAAGGAGCAGCCTGGAGCCTTTGTGTTGTTGGAGGCCTCAATTGACTCGTGCCAGCTGAAGTGGATTCCCTGCCTCTGGCTGCTCCTCTGCCCTGTGTGGAATTTCACCTTGGCAGATAAATTATGGAAATTCTCTCTCATCAGAATGACTGATTATTATCTGATAGGGGAGTTTAATTCCTCATTCAGATTCCCCACAATGGACCAAAGAAAGAGCTGGAGAATGGCACTGACTGAACACAGTCCAATAGTCTTTAGAAAGCCTGGTTAACCTGTCACTGCTAAATGAATATGTGTTGTGTCTCTGTGTGCTTTAGACTCTGTCTTGTATTAATAAATAGAAGTAGGATAAACTACTTGAGGTTTAAAACAACTTACAAGGAAATATATGAGACACTTCCCTCCCTGTGGTAATCTGCAATTTCTTCTGAATAAAGAGTGGGGAGGAAGAAAGAGAAAAGAAAAATAGGGATCCCATTTTTTAAAGTATTCTGAAAGAGTCTTCTGCTATTAACTTACCAGAATGTCAGTCTGAGGACTCTGATTCTGGGAAATTTGTTCAGTCAGATCACTTCAAGTCATTCTGGAATCAAAGATAAGCAAACATAGGACAAATAATTCAGAAAATTCATATGAAATGTGGGGAGCCAGTTAAATGTACAGATCTGAAATGTTAAATGTACTCCTCCTCAGGGACTTGCTGTGCCAGCCATGCATCTGCACTGCTCTGCATCCCATCCCCATCCCATATTTCCCCTTCTCCATCTCATCTCCATCCCACATTCACCCCTTCTCCATCCCATCCCCATCCCATCCCATCTCCATCCCTTCCTTCTCCATCCCCTCTCCATCCCTTCCCCAGGGGTTCCCACAGCTCCTCCAGGGATGATGACTGACAGTGTCCCAACAGCAATTCCTAATAATTTTCCAACTTTGACAATTAATAACTAATGATCCCTATATAATCAAATGGGATTTCAGGCCCATGGTTTAAACTCAATTTACTGCACTTTCATAACTGTAATTTTTTTTTCTCTTTTCCTTCCCCTGAAGGCACCCTCTTCATTGAATTCTGGGAGGTGAAGATTAAGCTGACAGATGGTATCAGCAGAAGAATGATCATGAGTTTTAAAAACCTTGATATTTTGGCTTAGTACACCATTTTTCATGCAAATACTGACATGGATATTAGCATCCAATTAAGAAAGTATAAAAGTGTGCCATTCTGTTACAGTTTACATTACAATCATTTAATGTTTCATTAAAAATACTAAGAAGGGCTGCTCTGAAAGGGATAAAAATCAATGATCTATATATCACTTCTGCTGCTTTGCTCTTCTGGCACAATGTGGCAGTGAAAATGGGCTATAAATGTCTTTAAATTATTCTGTTAATCCGAGTTGCTTTTTGAATTTTTTGTGTGCTGTCTTTATCAAAGGATTGATTCATATCAGGACACATTCCCTGGTGTTAAGGGAGTGTTAGTAACATAAAATGTCGACTCTTCTTTCTTTATAGGGTATTTCCAATTTATTTCAATAGGTTAGGTGATGTCTAAACATTCACCCTTTGTTATTTGGACAAGGACTGTCAGTGCAGTTTAAACACCAAAACCACTTGATTGTCTCACAGACAAATGTTTTTAAATGTCCTTTATTTACTGTTTAGTTTTGGTTTTTTTGAGAAAACCTATTTTCTTGACACTTCTACTGAATAATAACACACTCTGTTATTAGAAGAAATTCTCTGACTTGTTGAATATCACCACATTCACATCATGTTTTAAAACTAAGGAATAAATGGAAGGAAATTTCCCAGCCTCAGACTGCTGTGAAGTAATATATGAAATAACCTATCTTTATTATTAAAACCTCAAAATAATTATTTCACAAGAAATCTTTTCTCTGCAAACACTATTACCTAGTTAGCTTAAAATTAAAATAAATTTTGCAATGTCTTAAAAAGTTTTCCAATGAAATGCTTTGAACATTTTGAAACATGTCCCACAATGGCATTGGGACAAGAAAATTCAATATACTATGCTTATTTTCATAAATTTCAGGGATTTAATACGCTAGATTTTGTTAATTTAACCAAGAAAAATGTAATTCAAAAGGTTTCATCCAAGTACATGTACATTAGTTTTCTTCTTTCTCACAGACAGTGAAAAGGCATAAATCTCCTCCTCATAATATCTTTTATCAATGAACAAAATATGACAACAAAAATCATTAAAATCTCATTAAATTCTGGTTTTGTGAGAAACTTTAAAAATTTTGGACATGGAGCCACATTATTTAGTTAATTTTGTAAGTGTTACATCATGAGTAAACCAGGGGCAAAGTTGTATACACTGTGTTCAGAGATAATAAAATAACACAACTGAACCCTTCCCTCACAGACTGACCCTCAGCTTGGGGACAATCACCTGGACAGGTGTCACTTACCCAAATAACTTGATCAGTTTAAAAAGCATTTGAGACTAAAAACCTGTGACAATCCTCCTTCCTGCTTTGTTTTTTTCCCTTCCTATTAAAAGTGAACATCCATCCCAACTTTGTGGCTCTGCAGCTGCTGTATCCAGGCAGGATGGCAAACCCGGATGGCCCAGCCTGGAAAAAAGGCAGTGAAGGTTCTGAGTGCTGGAAATCAAAGAAACTCTGCCTGCCAAACAGAATTGCACCATAAATAGCAACAGCTGGTTGCAAGTATTGCTTGCAGATTGTCTTCTTTATTAGGAGATATCAAAACCTCCAGTGACAATTCATCACTTTTCTAATCCTATTAGCAACAATGGAAAAGTGCCAAGTCGTTTCTCTGAAATTTCCCTCTGCTTTCTTTACATCCTTAAAACACCCAAGACTGGAGTACAACCTGAGTCCAAGAACATTGGCTGGCTCTTAGTTGACTGAAAAAACCCAACCTTGTGCTAGAGAGGCTTTGCCAAATTGTTTTAGAGGACAACAGAACACCAGAGTTGAGATTCTTAATTGGAAATGCTGAGGCTTATTTGTTTTATTTCATTTGCACATGGGTTGGTGGCAAGACTGCTCTAAAAGGCCACACTTCACCATAACTCCTGATAGTCATTGTCTCAGACACCAAAATTATTGTAAATGCTTTAAGATCTGAAACACTGCCACAATAACCAGTAGCCTGACTGACTTTGCAAACTCCTCTTGTAAAATTTTCAGACCAGTGTTCATTTTTATGGTTGGTATAAAGGGTTGAATATTGTTTAATTTCATGCAATGGCTAGAAGCTAATCCTAAAAAACTCAAATTCAAAGGAGTTTATCACAGATAGGCAGCCAGCAGGACAGTTTACCTAGGAAAGCAAGGGATACTTTTACACATCAAATCTCTATTTGTCATTTCATTCAAAGAGCAAATATTTCAGACCTATTTTTCCAGAAGGTCAAAATACCATCATCTGAAAAAGCACGAAGCATCAGAACATTTCTTCTGAAGTGAAATATTTTGATATCTTTTCACAACATTGTTCCAGGTTTTTTACCAGTTCCCACAATGTATCATTGGAGGTTTTGTGGAACATTCCAAGAGCCATGTGGGAACAGAGTGTGGATGAGGCAAAAAATACCCCAGCTGTCTATTCTGTAAAAAATAAAGAATTTCAGGATTCATGCTACAACGTGTAGAACCTCCTGTGGTTTTTATTCTTCAGACACAAGGCAGCAGTTTTACAATGTCACTTAAACTAAGTGACCTGCTCTCCTCTGCTGGGATTCAGCCATACAGGACACAGAGAGGGCTGCTCCTCAGCTTGGAGAAAAGGATTTAATGAATACTCACTCTGTGGATCAGCCCAGTGGCAAGAGAGAGAGGTGAGCAAGCAGTGAAAACTTCCAGTGCCTCTTCCCAGATGTGTATGCCATTTATTTACCTCACACTGTATTCTGATATACAAAATTCAAGGGAGAACACATTAGAGAAGAACCAAACTAATGATCTGCAGAGATACTTGTGTTAATGCTATCTCTTTATACTAAAAAGATGGTTTTAGTTAAATGCCTTTGCAGTTCCCTTCCTGGGCACCTAAATGAATAAAAAGGTGAGAATGGCAATTTCATTATTTTAGGGACATATTTACACCTTAACAAAAAAGCTCTTAGGGGGCACAAAACTGAGATGCAAGAGCTTAAATTAATAGGAAAATGTTCAGTGGGTCATGTTTGAAATGAAAATATAAACTGCTATCATCTTCAGCTTAAATAAAAAACCTAAAAATGGCAATGAGATTTATAAAACAGCAGTCAAACTTTATCCCCTCATTGTATCAAAAGTGTGTTTCTGTAAGTTTTCAGGAATAAACCCACAGAAGTGTTTCTTGGACAATCAGGAACTGAGAAATTTGTTTCCATACATTGAATAATGGTTTTCTTTTGTGACAAATATCATCTCTTAAAACAAAACTTCAAGCACATACAGACACCAGCAACCTTGAGCCACCAGTCTGTTTAAAAATTTGGGGCTCTGATCTTAGCAATTTCAAAGGCATGCATTTTTAAGGAAAATTTAAATAAAGTTTATCCTTTGTAAGACATTACTTAAATTTACTTATGAATTATGGAGTGGTCAGGTTCTGGTCTCATATGCTTCTGGACGGTTTTCAGTGCAGTGTCCAGCAAGATGCAACTTCTCAAGACTAACAGAGAAACACAGGAAAATTTCTTCCTCCAGATGGTCCTTCTTAATTTGGCATTTGGTGACTGGAACAAAAAAACCCCTTAATATAACCTTAAAATAAAGAAAATTATGAAATCTGAAGTCAAAATTTAAAGCAATGCACAACACTGAAATATGCCAGCATTTGATCTAAGGATGCTACAGAATTAGCATAGTGAGCATATGTTCATGTTCAAAGATAACAGACATTTATGATAACCCTCCCTAAACTTAGCTCATCTATCATTTACATATTTAAATGTTCCATTTTTTTTTTTAATGAACTAAATCAGGGTCACCTTCATCATTTGTACAGAAATATACACACAGCTTTCATTTATATAAATGTTTAACTACAAATATTGCACCTCAATTTTTAAACAGTAAATCTGTATCAAATTGCTCATTTTCTTAGCCAACAATTTTTGTAATTTATAATTGTATTTTCTTGCTCTGCCTATGTGCCAAAACTCTGTCTGCAGAAATGCTACTTGAATCTTATTCCTCCAGACCTTAGTTGATTATTTGTTGGTTCTGTTTTTCCTTTTCTCAATAATCTTCTCCAATAAACTTCTTAGTGAAGTCCTCCTGGACAGCAGCAATCTAGCTGCTTTAAAGTTTTTATCAGAACTTCTATTTTTCCAGAAAAAAAAATTGGGAACTCATAATTCTAGCACAAGCCATTTCTAATAAACATTTCTGACTAGCTTACTATGAGCCATTTGGTATGGACAGACAAAGAGGGTGACCTACAGCATAAATCTCATATTGCATTAAAAGCACAGGTGAATGCCTAAAAACCCCCAATCACAAAATTATCTCAAGACATTTTGAAAGCATATTAAAAATGCAGATGTTTCTTTCTTTTTCCTTTTATATATGGTACTTGTGGGAACCATGGCGCTCATGAGAATGACACAGGAGCATTCACTATTTTACCTGAAAAGAACAGATTTGAAGTCATGCCTTCCTCCCAAGCAGTTGTGTGGTTTGCTGTGAGCAGTTACCAGGGCCTGATGTAACATTTCAGCTGTGATCATTTCTGTCTGATTTTTGGCTGAAACACAAAGCTGTGTTTCCAAGCTGGCCTTTGCTGTAGACACATTTCCATCCAGAACAAGCTGATCCTTCTGGTTTACTCACCTCCAGCAGGAGTCTGGAATTGGAGGCTGGCAGGGCTGTGTATGGAACTAAATCCTTCTTGAAATTGATGGAAAAAGTATCTTCATTTTTTTTTTCTTTTTTTCTTTTTTGCCTAGTGAGCTGTGATTAGGTTACAAAGGCAAAATTCTCCATCAAGATACAACAAATACTCTTATTAGCATGCATAAATCTCACAGCATTTGTATGAGAAAAAGCTGGACATATACTGAGGTCAATTTTGGAGCTGTGTTTGTGTTCCACATTTAATTACCCTCCACAGGCCAGGGAAGCTTGCCAAGGGCACTGCTGTAGCTTTTTACAGCAGGTTATGTACTTACATTTTATATATGAATATCTAAAGGTACTTGAGGGCACTATTGGAGAAGCAAACTGCATTAGCTGCTGTGCCAGTGGATATGCAGCTTCCATGGCTCCAAACAATGTTTTCTCTTTATTGGGAAGCTTTAAAAGCCCTGCATTCATTTTCACACTTTGGCTACACCACTAAAAACCCCAAAATACAGCACAGAGTGTTGGAGAGTGTACATTAGCTCTGCTATCATTCTTGCTCTTGGTTAAGGAACCCCCCAGGCCATTTGTCAGTGTTGTGAAGCTCCCCCAGCGAGTGCAGCCAGCCATGGCATCCAAGGTGCCAAGTGCTGGGGGTACCTGCCTCCCTAGAAAGGCTTGGGGCAGTGGATGAGCTCATTTCAGGGTTAGAGAAGCATTTTAAGGCTTTTTGCTGTTTCCATCCTCAGTGCCTTGCACTGGCTGCTGGAGGCACTTCCACCCTGCCAGCACTAACGGGGATTAGTTTGATTCCTTGCCACTATGGAGATTAGAAAATACACCAAAGCACATCCCAGGGTTGTGATACCTTCTGTACATGCAGTACCTGGGCTTTCAGAATAAAACAACCCCTCTGTGCTTTTCCACTCCCTCCAGCTCCTGGTCCCCTCTAGCACAGCCCTTGCCATTGCAGTTCTTCCCCTCAGCTCTCGCCTGCCTCTAACTCCACTTTCTCTGTGACCTCCCTGGTTTCCCCCAAAACCTGGGACCCACAGGGGTGGCTGTCCCTGCTCTGAGGTGGGAGCAGAGCAGCCATCCAGAGGGCAGCAGCAGCACGGGGACCACACTGCCTTGGCAGCCCACCCAGGGAAAGCCACTTCAGCTGAGAACAGAGGGACAAGAGCAGACACAGGCACCCAGGGGCTGGAAAAGCACAGGTTTTGTACTCAGTTTCCTGGGAAGGGGCATGTGCAGGTTCCAGATAAGAATCACTGAATCATTAAGCTTGGAAAAGACCTCTAAGGTCATCAAGAGCAGTTATCAACGTTACAGGATCAATCCACCACTGAACCATTTGCTAAGCACCTCATCCATGTGTTTTCTGAACACTTGTTATGTGGCACAGCTACCAGAAAGGGAAATATTTCACATCAGGGTGTACTGAACAATGTTTGGTATTCAGCACTCTACAGCCCATGGTTCAGGGAGACAACACCATTAAAACCAGAGGTTTAGACCCAAATGAATGTTATACATTATATGGGAATCCCCAGTGAGACAGGCCCAAAGGACTGCACTGAGAATGGGTTAAAATTTAGCCTGGATAATGATCTTCTGCTGCTATTAATCTAGTATATGGCACAGGAATACAGCACATAAAGTTACAGATTTTTCTTTTCTATAATCACAAAAGCAATAAAATGAGATATTCCCAAGCTTCCTGCATTCATATAAATGAAAAACAAAATTTTAAAAACAAAGACCTATATTTGAGTTCCAATTTTTTTCAGGCAGGCTTCAAATCTCAGAAGTGTAAAACAACAAAAAATTATCTCTCAACAAAAAAACCTGCCTTTCATTGTTCCCCTTTCCACTTAGGGCCAAAAGTCTGCTGACGTTTAATTCATCTGCATCAAATTAAGTTTGGGTGGGAGGCTGGGTTTATTTGCTTTCTTTTCTCCTAGGAAAGCTGACCTGGTTATTGAACATATTTCTGTTGTAAAAATACCTAAAATATAACTTCCTTGGTGCTGCTATTTTCCCACAGATTGCACAGTTCTGCACTCCCAGGTTATCAAAATCTGCTTAAATGAAAACTTTAAGTGGGAATGTAAAATTAAAGAAAAATCTTTGTCTCATTCCCCTGTTATGAAGACCAGTTTAATTATTATTTAATCCGATAAATAAGAAAATATTAATTTTGTATCTAGTCATTAGATTGCTAAATAATTACGTATTTGGCTTAATAATTTAGCTGCCTTCAATCTACCAGTCTTCATTTCTCTGCAAGAGCATATCATAGTCTTCGTCCTTTATCTACTAAATATTAAACATTTTGATGTTTGCCTGGTGCCACCCTATGTTCAGTGTAGAGTTTTATTACAGAAGAACAAAATGGGGCTTGCAAATGTAAAATCTCCCAGGCTGCCCTCGGGTAAGTACAATACTTACATGCAAGAGTTATTATAATGAATCTGATAATTATACCATACACAGAAGGCAAGGAGGAGGATGGTGCAGGAGTGCACTGCACCAGAGCTGTATTTCAGCTGCAAGAGGAATGAAAGTTTAACTCTTGTTTTGCTGAATTCAAGGAAAGATTTGCCACAGAGAGCTAATGAACAGGCTGCTTCTCTCATAACACACTCCTCTGTAAACACCAACACTTGGACTAACTTCAAAGTTGGCTCTTTTAAGCCTTAAATATATGTTTATGCAAGCAGCCACCATTTTCTGCACTAGGTGGGAAATGCTGCAAATGTTCGTTGAAAAAATAGCAAAAGCTCTTGCAGTTGTGCCAGCAACAGACACTTTTCAGCAGGCATTTGATGGAGCTTTCAAGTCTCATTGGTGCTGTATTTCCATGTTTTGAGGTTTCAGCAAAGTGATCAAAATATGTATATTACCGTACTTGAAAACAAAACAAAACAAAGAAAAAAATGAAAAAAAATACTAAATACATTGAATAGTTTGCATTTGCAGCAAATTACAATTCATGATATTCCTGCCTTTGTTTTGTTCCTTTTCTGGCTTCTGAAAAGTAGGCATGCTGCTGCCTCAGTAATATTTACAGCACATGGTAAAACTGATTTCTCTGTGATCAAAATCCCTCATATTTTACTTCCCTGCTTATTCTTAAACACAATATTGCTCTCAGTTAGGCTGCATAATAAAAGCATGTCTAATAACAGCGACTTCTTGTTTGTGCTCCTCACATCACTGACATTTAGAGCATAATTGTACAATGGCATAATGGGGCTCATAGAACATTTTCAATAACAGTAGATGGTCACAGTTTCACTCCCACCTAGTATTTCTACTGCATTATATATTAATTATACCTTAATTAGAAAATTATATCAACTAGAGTAACAGAGTGCGCTGCTTTTGCCTGGGATAGAGATAATTTTCCTCATAGAGCTAACATGGGGCTGTGTTTGGAAAGTGTTGATAGCACAGGGATGTTTTAGCTATGGCTGAGCAGAACTTACACTGGCAGGGCCTTTTCTGCCCCTCATTCCCTCCAGCAGCAAGGGGGCTGGGGGCACAGGGATTTGGGAGAGGGCACAGCTGGGAGAGCAGCCCCCAAGTGCCCCAAGGGTGTCCCATCCCTGATGGGGTGATGGAACCTGACTTTTTGGGGATGGCTGCACACCTGCCTGGACATGGGAAGTGGGCAATGAATTCCATGCCTTGCTTTGCACTCTGTGTTATTATTTTCCCTACTGAAGTATCTTTATCTCAACTCATGTGTTTTCTGCCTGTCACTTTTCTGGCTCTCTCTTCAGCCCCGCTGGGGAGCAGCAGATCTGTGAAACTGAATTGCTGGCTGGGGTTGAACCATGACACCATGAAAAAGTGATCCTTTCTTGAAACACAGCGTGAGCATTTTCATCTGCAAAAGGGGCAAGATCAATATTTAATTACCTCAGGAGGAGCTGGGAGAGCTGCCCAAGAACACCGTGCAAAGGGCCACTGACCAGTTAAAGAGAGAGCAAATGCTGCTCTTATTTAAGATGTGTCAACACCTCAATAGGAAGGTGTGACTTTTGCAGCCCAGCCTGTGAGACAGCTCCCCTGGGCAATGGGGACACTGGTTAAGCAGGGGCACTCTGGTATGGCCTTGAGGAGAGGTGAGAACACGAGGCACAGGCGTGGTGCTAAAGCACATTCCCCCTGCTCTGCTGGTAAAGGTGCCACGAGTTACCCAAGGCTTCTGTTGTAACTTCATTCTGCTGGCAGGACTTACCTTGATATGAATTTCTGGAATAATTCCAGATGTGTCATGCACATAAGAATTGGAAAGAAAGCATTTATTGAGCTACATGGTTTATACACTGCTTTGTGTCCATAAACTAAGTGAATTATTTCTTATGTGCTAAAAATATTCACTGTGTCTCAGATGCCATATACATAGCAGAGTAAGACAAAATTTGAAACAAAATAAAAAATATTTATACATATCATATTTATATACTTTTGAATTTCTTCTCTTCCGACTTTGAAACTGTGTTTTATATTTGCAGTTGAAACATTATGCTAAACTCTCCTTGGCACACAAACTCATATCCTTTTACAAGTCAGTTGGCTGCCTTATAGTGCATCACTCTATTGGAAAATCACAGCTGGTGAGAACTGGCACATCATGGAAAAATACAGAGCATTTTACAGATATTTTGAATTCTGAAGTGGGCAGTTGGGGAAAGACAGTGGAGAACCCTTGTCAAACAAAAACTGCATATGCAGAAACTTCTCTGTGCCAAGCAACTCTGGATAACTCAAGAATGCTGCCTGCAGACAGTACACTGATAAATCAGTGTGAAATCCAGTCAGATCTGAAGGAAAGACTCACCTTGGCATGCAGTGATCATCCTCCTGCCCCATATTCATGTCCTGTGAAAACTTCAAGGCACTTCCATGTGTGGCACACCCCAGGAGCACTGGTGGGCAGCGACTTCTTGTCTCATTGCATCTCAGATGGGATTTGCAGCATTTAACATCTAACAGGGGATATGGTGGAGTTATCTGTGCATCAAGAACCTGAAATGAGGGACAAAGCAAAATATCAGCCAAAGTCTGGTCAGAAGCATAAAAACTGAAACAAAGAAGGAAAGCATTTGGTCTGCATTGCAAGAAATCAATATTCTCTAGTGCTATTTCTTAGTGGCAATTGCCAATTGAGTTATGCTTGGAAGAGATGTCAGAAAATCATAAGCCTGGTAGGAAAAGGGAGTTGGCAGTGTTGGCTGTGAATACTTCTAGTCCTGTCCTACAGCCAGCAGTGACACTACCAACACCAGAAGGTAAAAGTCTTGAGTCTGGCAATGCAGTCTAGGAAGACTGGGCTGGTTGCATCTACATAAAAAGTATTATAAGGGCAAAGGCTCAATAAATTGATCATTTCTGGGGAAATCTTCATTCACACAATAGCTGATGGTCACTCTGCAGATCCACACAAGGACACATTGTCACTCTAATGCCTGGAATTCAGCCTCTTCCCCCAGCAAAATTAAGCTTTGAAACCACCAAGATTTATGATGATGCCTCAATGAAATTTTGGCAGAGTTTATTTTAAAAAGAGGTCCCTGACATTACTAAGCAGTAAAGCAAAGCTTTACTTCTTTACTTTAATGAAGCAAAGCTTCATTACTATTAAAGGTAAACTTCCGTGCGCCCAGGAGGCCAAGAACATCCTAGGTCAAAAGTCAACCACCTTTGGGCCAAGTGATGACCTCCAAAGAAACAAAATCCTTAACTGCCTCTGACAGAGCTCATAGCAGCTTTTCACAGACACCAGGAGCAGGACACTGGTGCCTGTAAAGCTGTTTGGGTACAGCCATGTTCTGTCCTGTTGGACAGAGCATTTCAATACAGAAAGCCTTTCCCTCAATGGAAAAGGCCCTGAAAACAGAAACATGCATGTGGACCATTCATTGTAAGAACAGTTAATCATAATTGATCCTTACACAATGAATAGTAAATAAGAGTTTTTATTAATAATGAATAATAAGACTGAATTATAATGGTGTGTTTATTAGGCTATCAATAATTAACAGGGATTTGCCATTTATTGTAAATACTCTTGCTCTTTCTGTTGCAGCTTTGGATGGCACAATTTATATGGTAATTTTATATGAAACAGCACCAATTACAGCATGGCTATTACAATAGAGTAGAAACAAATGATGACTTTTTCATTTTATTCACTTTCAGCACAGCCTGCAATGTAAACATGATCTAGAGAAGGGAATAAAGAAGTTTTGAGCAAGTGTAATAACTATAGTTGGCAATTTAACTTCCCCCAGGAAATCACATAGCAGAAGTAAATACAATGGGACACAAATGAAGGCAGGCATGGGCTGGAAAAAAGGGTATCAGAGTTTGTTAACTAAAAATGCCACTAGTTAAAATAAAAGTTTGCATTTTTAATCATTGGATTACTTGAAGACAATTTCCACTAAGCAAGCTGTCCACGGCATTTAATAGAGTCTTGAAAATTTCAAGAAACACAGCCCATCTTTAAAAATATTTTAAACCAATTCTACAATCCTGCCAGAATCTGCAGCTTTGATATTAATAGTCAGTGTTTTCAGAACTGCCTTGGATGAACCTGGGTGGCACACAGATGGCAAGTCATTTACATGATAAAAAGGAGAACTGGCCCATCTCTGCATCCCGAGGGGGTGCCGTGACCCATTAGCAGAGAAAAGATGACCTTTACTGAATAATAATTGAGAACTATTACTAAGATAATTACAAAACCAATTGACTGCCAGAAGGCCTAGACCTTGGCTCTCCAATTTATATAGCAACTGCTGGTTATCTGTACAGAAAAAAAAGACAGGCTTAGGGTTCACAAACACCATAACCTCAACATCTGCCTGCCATCTAAAGATAATGATCTGGTATTAATTAATTAGAACAGTGCAGTCATTGCAGAGGTAAACTGCATCACAAATCAGACACTTAACATAACCTGAAGTTATCATGTTTCCATCCAGCCTGTATTGACAGGAAGAATGCTCTCAGGTAAATTAAACTGTTGCAGGTCACAACATGAAAATGAATTAAGTCAATTCTCTTTAACAGGGAACATGATTGCAACTCTGTGCTGGGTGCTGTACCAGTTAACATGATAAAAGCTTTTTAAAAAACGTTTTGCAAAGTGCTCCTATCATATCATTTCCTAGTGCACTCACCTGCAACTGCTTTTCCAGTTTCCCTCCTCTACAGGAAGGAGGAGACTGAAGTTATTTGCCTTTGTTAATTTTCAAAAGAGGGATTTCAGGGAACAAAACTATTAAAGGGTGGTGCCACCAATTCTCTGTGAGGGAAATCCTGGGCAGCACTAACAATCCATGTAAGATTCTCCTGGGCTTCTCCCATGTCTTCTGCAGGCATATGAGATATAAAAAATACAGTCAGCACACCATATGTGTTGCTGATTGGATTTCCAAAATTATCCTTCCTTACATTTGAAGGATATTTTGAAGCAGCTTTCAAAAGCAGAAGGATTTAACAACTTAGTGCCAAGTTTCACACCTGGGAACTGATATTTAGTAATGTAGAACATCAGAAATACCTGGAACTCAAAAATCATAGCTAGCCCTCCTTCTTATGATGGAACAGCTGAAATTACTGTGACAAATGCTTTGGATAAAATGTTCTTTCACCTAAAATCCCCTTCTTGATTTTTAACTCCACTACCAAGTCCCATAGTTGGGATTCTTTGAGGACTCTCCACTAAAAGGAGTGTTACAGGTAGTCATTCTTCAAGGGAAATAATTTAAGTCACAGCATGAAATTTATATAAAATTCAATTCACATTTGAGACCTGTAGTAAAAAAGAGCTGCCAACACTGACAGAATGCTTGTTCTGCATGACAGAAATGCTAATAGAGACAATTTCTTACCCAAGAAGTACCTATATAATAGCATGTGATGGGAAAAGGAGATAATGCATTCAATTGACAACAAGATGTGTGAGTTAGAATTCAAATTAATGAAGAGTTTAAAAAAATTAGCATTAGCTGCACTCTAAGGTGAACTATCTATTCCCTACTAAAAACATGTAAAATAGCTGGGACACTTGCTCTGAATTTCAGGAGTCCCACCAGCTGCCAGGTCACACCCACAAAGTGGACTGATTTGGGATTGAAGGTTTAGATAAGTCAGGATTGATTGATTTATTTTTAAAATTTTTTTTCTTACAGCTCTACTTTTCAAGGGGAAGTGTTTTGGGGGAAGTAAAGCACCACTGGCATTTCTGTGGGAGTTCCTTCTTCACTTTGTCCTGAGTGGGACAAAATCTGGATCAGGAGTGCATGGAGTTAGGGCTGATAGCAGCACTGACCATGAAAACTTCCTTACAGACAGGGTTTGGGAAAAGCCAATTGCCAATGATCTATTCGTATTCAAGTTTGGAGTAACCAAAGCATGGCATCCTCAAGACCTGGCATCAGAGCTTAGGACAGTTTTATTCTGGTGTAATGCCTTTGTTTACAAAGACCCTGGCTTAGAAGACAGCATAGTTTTATTAAAAGTCTTGGACAATTTATTCCTCTGAGCACTCCAGAGTCACAGCAATTTATAATATTTTTCTACCGACCTGATATAAATAAAATCTGAAAAAATAGTGAATATATGAATAGATGAATATATCTTCTAGGAGAAAGGACATCAGTGGCAATCAGAAATAGGAAGAAGATAAATACTCTATGAGACAAAGTGAATCAAGCAAAAAAGTGTTTGAAAGAGTGGAATCACAATCTGGTAGGAAGAGCTGCTGGAGGAAAACTCAACAAGGCATAAGAAGGAAGAATGGGGATTAGGGCAGAGTAGCTGCACACATTTTTGTATTAAATCAGCACTGCAACAGTAGCTGACACTCCTCAGAAAATAATCCTCTGAGTTCCTTGATAGGGCATTTTGGACACAGTTTATGGCTTAACCCCACCCCACCAATTTGTCTGAGCACTCACTGTCACACATCCAACCCAGTGCAATTTCTGACTCGCTCAGGGAGAATAGGGAACATTTAAATCACTGTGTCCTTGGAAACTGGAAAGCATCTTGCTCTGGGATCGGAACTGTTGCAAGTGTCTGGTGGGGAATCTGTCCACAGGAATTGACACTGAAGTCAGTCCATTCTCGGTGGGTTACGTATTTGTGCTGTAATTCATCTTAGAAAGGTTTGGGGTTTTGAAAATTTCCTGTCAATCACCCTATTCCCATCAATAATCCCTGTGATATAACAGGTTTTCAAGCAGTTTTTTCTGAAAAGACTTAAGCTGTAGGATGGCCCTTATGCAGCTTTTGACTGTTGTAATTGCAGTAGAGATCAACAGAATTGGATGCTGTTCTGTCATCCTTGACTGGGCTCCTGGTGCTAATCAGGAGTTGGAAATGGCACATTCAGATGGATTTAGAGACATATAGTATGTGACAATTCAGCAAAGTAAAGAGCATTGTTTTGAATTCTTAAAGGTTAGTGATGCAAGCTGCAGTGACTAAAGATTTTTGAGCCTTGAAAGAAAACCAATTAGGTGTAGGAAACAAACACATGGCAGTAATGTAATCTATATTTTCATACATTTAAGGCCAGGAGAAGAGATTAGTTCATCTACACTGAGTTTTTGTTTCAGATGCTTATATTCCATGCAATTACCTCTGATATTGAGCCCCCCATTACTTGTGTTCAGGCAAAAAATAACTTTCAGAAAGTATATAGACTGTGTTTGAAAGTCCCCAGAGATGACGCCTACCATTTTCTACTGCAAGTTAGCCTGCCCCAAAGTTTAATTACCATCTCTGTGAAACAGAGAGAAAACAACAGTGCTTTATTTCTAATTTGAAATTGTTTTGCTTTAGCTCCAAGCTACTGGTTCTTGCTATATGTTTCTTTGGTAGATTAAAGAATCCTGTAGTATTTCATGTTTTCTTCACAGAAAGGTGTTTATACAGGCTTAACTTTCTTTTTTTATAAGCTCAACAGAAATCTCCCACTGGAAAGCATTTTCTCTGCCCTCCAAAATCTTCTTGTACCTCCACTTTGTACATATTCTTTTCTTTTTTTTTTCTTTCCTGCAGCACAGTTAGCAGGAACATTCCCAACATTCTGCTATTCATCTGTAACGGTTAGAGACTTTAATATCACCACACTGCTTTAAATTCTGTTTTTATCCATAACCTTAAAGGAATTTTTACCATAATGAAAACTGAGCAAATTTTACCATTGAAATCATGAGGGAAAAGAGATGAGGCATTAAATGCAAGCCAATGTACTGAAGGAAGCAAAAATAATAGGTCAGATTTAGAGCCCAATAGACCAACCTGCAGAGCAAGCTGTATAAGCAACCCACACATTACAATTTTTTTTCCCATAGTACTGGAAAAAAGCATTGCCTCCTTACCTGAAAAGCATGCATACATTTTCAACAAATCATATCTTGGAGTGATCTAGAAAGGGAGGAGGAGAAAGATAACTCAGTTGAACATATTATGGCTATGACAGAGCCTTGGTTTTCCATTTGATATTATGATAATAATGGTATTTTTCTAATATCCCAAGAGCTGAAGGAACGACCAAATAAATACCCTGCTCCCCAGCAGCCAAATGCAGACTTTGAAGGTGGTCACACAATTAATTACCATTTCCTAAGACTTTTTAGAAACATGAACACTTCAGCTTTTCCTGCCATAAAAAGTTAAAATACAAAATTACTGGGTGGGAAGGTGGAGAATTTGTAGAAGCAGAACAAATTCTGAAGCTTATGAAATCACAGCTTAATTTTAAAGGAATACAGTCAATCAAAGAAACATAACAAACAATGCAGGTAACAAATCTTGTTAGCCATGAATATGTTACACATTTGTTAGGATGACCTTGGTTTGTGTGACACAAACTGGGCACCAGATGGACAGCTGCCTGAGGGAATTATTTTTTCTGCCAAAGTACCAATATTCAAGTCAATTTTCATACTTACTTTCTTTTGTTCTCATTCTTACGGATTTGGACTAGCATAAGTTCTTTGTTATTTTTCATAATCATTTTTCTCCTTGGGCATCCTTATGCTTATTGGTTTGTTATATTGGTCTCTATCTGTGCAATGATCTGTGTTTCTATGATTTCCATGGATTTATTATTCTTACAAGAATCAGCTTTAGTTCTGCAACTGTCATGCTTCATTTCTGTTAGAAATCTTAAATACCTATATATATTTCTTATGGATTATGAGTCACAGTCCACAAGTATAATTCTGAGCTTATAAAAAATGAAGTGATGTGTGACATACAAACATGACATATAAAACATTTTAAAAAGACCCTTAGTCTACTTTTATAACCTATAACTGCACTTCTAGCTAAGCACAGCTGCCAGTCAAAGACTTAAATGCTTGGTTTTATCCCTCACATGGCCAACAACACAATTAAGTGAAAGCAAACGAGTAACCCCCCAAATCTGACTGAGATAAACAAAAAAAAAAACAATTAGGGATCACTTTGGGATTATTCAGAACACAATCAAAGTTGAAACAACATGACAACACAGCCAGTCTGCTGTGAGGTGCTTTATTTGGGGAAAATAATTTTCTGCATATCCAAGTGCACAGGGTCTACCCAAGTGCAGCCCAATTATCTTTTATAAGCTGAGTAAAGCTGAAAGTAAGGAAATTAAAGTTTTAGGAACAGTCCAGATATGGTATGAAATATGCTTTTCATTTAGGATAATAAAATCATGTTCACAAAAAAAGCACTGAAAAAGATGGCAGAAAAGGCAACAGAAGGTGTAGCCATGCTGAGCAATGTGCACATTTAGTTTGTTCATTTGTTCAGGTGTACAGCAAGAGGAAAGCTCATCACTATGCCAACCCTGGGGCACCTGCCTCATTCTTCTCAAGGTATTTTGGAATCCTGCTTCTATGAAGAAACTGTGACTCATTGTTTCATTGGAATTTTTATGCCTTTGCTGTATAAAAATACTGATTTCAGTGATTGTTCATACAACAGTCTGAGCTTTTTGAAATCAATCTTTTCTTATAATATCCAATAACAGCTTTTCCCAGCAGGCATATTTAATTTTACCAAATCCCACATCAGCTGAAGCTCATTTCTTTCCACATACAAAGCTCAACAAAGACAAATTTCTTACTTTGTGTTCTGATTTATTGAGACCATAACTCATTTTTGACCAAAGAAGCAAAGCCAGAAGTCAGTCCCTTTATTTTTCATTAAATTGACCCCAAAACTTCCTCAGTGCTGAAACAGCCAGTCAATAAAATCCTAACTAAACAGTTAATTTGTATTAAGAGCTGAGAAAAAGGTATGCATACCACCAATATAAAGCATTTGCAAGCTCCTATGTTTTTGCTGCTGGCATATTTGCAGATCATTTGGGTGCTGAGTTGAACTTCAGCACCTGCTCAGGGACAAGTCTCCAAACGCACTCCTTTTTCTGGGGAGAAAAATACAAACTCACATAGTGCTGGGCCTAATGAGGCCAAGCAACCTGCACACAGCAGTTGGAGAGTGAACTATAAAACTGGAGAAATCACTGAAAATTAATGTTTATCTTGAGGCAATAGCTGAGGCAGATATAACCTCGTGTCATTGTGCATCCCAGGTACTGCAGGAACAAAAGGAATCACCTGTCACCATCTCACAGTGCAATGGTTTCCCATCTCTTTCTGCTTTCCCTGCCTTCTGCACCAGTGCACAGCCCCGGGGTAAGGCTGCTCAAGCAGGAGCTGGCTTTTCCCCAGGAGAATCCCAGTTTAAAACCCATGAAGACAGTCTTTGCTCAGTTCATGGCAAAAACAGTCTACAGGGCACAACGCATTTGACAACCATAGGAAACAAAAATCAGATTATTTTTGCCTCTCCAATAGTCTGTGTTGGGTCAGACTGCAGCATTGGTTACCATTTTTTTCAGGAGGAAAGCAGCTGGAAGGTTGTTAATATTGACTGATTTTTTTGCAGTAACTTCTCATTTCACACTTTCTGAGCACGAAATCAAGCCATTCCACAAAATAAAAAATCTGATGATGAAACCCATTTAAAACAACCTTCTGTCTGTTGAAGCAATTGTTGAAGTTAATTAAAATAAAGCACCCAACCTCTGACAGAACAAGATGGTGGCCTCTTAGATTTTGGTTCCAGCACGTGCAAGGAGCAGATTCCAGGGACTGGCTCTGCTGCTTGGATGCAGCAGCCACTCTCTCACACCAACATGAGGCATAAAGCACCAGGCTTGATGCTCTTCTAATGGGATTTAACATGAAAGGAAAGCTCTCAGGTACCTCTGGTTGCTATGGAACCATTGACATTTTCTGTTGGAAAGTAATTTGTCCTCAGTATAGTACTAAATTAGAAAGCAAGTAAATGGTATGTGTGCAATATTGAGGACTCTAATTGCTTTTGAATGCAAGGTAACACCACCTGAGCAGACCAAAAAGCTTAATGGTGCATCTCCCACAGTCCAAGAGCAGCAGTGACTCTGAGATGGCCACTCTGGGGTAGGAGAGCTGCCTGCCTGACATCCACACCCTTTTCCACCAGAAGAGAATCTGACCCAGAAATTATTGAGCACCTTCCTGTGAATTATGCAGTAGTCAAACAAAGATTTCAATAAATTCCCAAGCACCCAGCTAGGTGAGACTGGGAGGTTTCTCAGAAATATAATTAAGGAAGGTCAGAAAATGAAAGGTGAAGGTTGGGAAAGGCCTTTAAGATCATTGAGCCCAATCATTAACCCAGCACTGCTGGGTTCCCCCTAAGCCAGGTCCAGCCGGAAAGGAGCAGGCTGACAGGTAAATAAGAGCAGGAAGCTGAGCAGACTCCTTGGATCAGGCAGACCTGCTTCTAGGAGAACCTAAAAAAGCCTCATTCCAGGATCACCCCAAAGTTAATACCATCAGCACAAAAATGGCCTTCAAAAAGTGTCTGGAGAGCCCAGCATGAGTGCGATCCTAACAAAAGATTTCATTTTCACATTCCTCTGGAATAGGCTAATAGCTTCCATTGCAATCAGCAGCTCAGGTCACAGACCTGAGTGTAAGAATGATCCTTTCCCTAAATTAGTTATTGGCTGCCTGGATCTCAGAGAAAAATCAAGTTGTAAAGGTAATCAGGATAAACAAATAGATACCATTATTTCCTCCGAGCAACAGGGCAGCAAGATGTGTTTAGACATTAAGAACTACACAGCTAAACAATATTATTGGGTCATAAATATAATAGGACAGCATGATTTTGGAAGTTTTCTTGGGTTTATATGAATAATAATATAGAATGTTCTTTTGTATTTCTTTCCTTTGTGCATTGAATTTGGTGTGTATTACCTCCACATGAATAATGCAATCTAGCAAAATTGATGGCACAGTTCTTTTGTTAAAGCAGTTATGAAATGAGAAAACAAAACCTACAAGGAAAAGTTATGAAAAAAACAACATTTCTCCAAGAATAAAAAGATGAAGTTGCCTGACCGTTTACATTTGTCTCCTGTGTCATGAATATTAGATCAGATTCTTTTTATTAATCCATTGATAGTTCTGTAAGGCAGCTCATTTTTGATAAACTCTGCCAGGGCTGCTGTAAATACAAAAAAGATTTATGAATTAATTTTCATACGTAAATGACAAAATCTTTTGATACATTTGAAATATGTGCCTCGCAGTGAAAATAGATATATGGGCATGCATAGATATGTATTAATTTAACATTCAGATCAGCTTGTTCTTTTAGAACACAGCTTAATGTCAACTTTGTTTTTCTGGGGGAAAAGCGGTAAACTAAAAAGGTAATTGACATTGAGGGCATACTAAAAATGAAAGAGATGGACAGTATGTGATCTGGGAATTGTCCTGGACTAAAGGTGTAGTGGGTTTTATTTCAAAAGCATTTCTGTTTTCAAGTACCAACGGGTTGTGCAGCCAGTATGCTGTTAAAACACAGATATCTACAGCTCATTACTGTTATTACTTGAATTGTCTTTATAGATACAAGGCTCAGTCATGAACCTCTTAGGCTAAAAATAGCACAAAAAAACATAAACTCTAAATCAGTCTGCAATTGAAGTGCCCATGTAATGCACCACAGCCCTGAGGATCTGCATAAAGCCAGAAGTACATCTGAGCTCCACATTTCTGTCAGCAGTAAATCCCAGAGCTGGTTCAGCCCCTCCATTTCCATCCCTTGCAGTGAGACAGGGACTGTGATGGCCCTGCCAGGACTGTCACTGCCTGCACATGCTGAAAGGGCAGCAAGCTGAAATCAAATTTTTCATTTCCCATGTACCACAGCAGTGACTTGTGTACCAGGACATCCGTGCTGACACTGCAGAAGTGTGGCATCCTCCTCCTCCTCTGCATCTTTCAGGCATTTTACAGAGGAAACTCAGAGTCATTCTTTAGATTCTACAGATGAGAAGGCCAAGGTACAAAATCATGCAGTGACTTGCTCCAGAAAGATGGATGTCTTGTCTTCTCCATGGATCATTAGTTAATATAAAATAACACAAGCTTGCATAGCCCCTTGAAATGAACATTTTTAAGTTCTATAAGTGAAAGAAAGAATTAACCAGCTCATTGCTAGAGAGAAAATGAGGCAGGGATGATAGCCATGAGGTTCAGGGATGATAGCCATGAGGTTCAGTCCTGTATCACCTCTTTTGTAATCATTGTTCCTGTCTGGCACTTTGTTGTGTGCTCTCTTTATGGAGCACACACTGTTGTTGTGTCCTCTGTTCTATTTGTGTAAATTCCCTGGAGAAGAAGCTTTTAATTGTGGTACCACCCACAGGCACTACTGATTAATTCATAATAATCACAGAGTAAAAATATATGCAATATCCTGTGAGAAGAAATAAAACAGATTGAACCTCATAATCTGCTGTGTGCTTCATCCTCACTGTCTGGGACCAGAATAAATTTCAAAAGCACAGAGATCAGTTTAGCCACCCTTCCTGGTCTGTAGTGTGCCCTCACACTCTCTGCACCAGGACACACTTTGTGCTGTGAATTATTCTGCTCTGACATTGTTTTGACCTAGTGTTAACATTCCTATAACCTGTGGCTTGGTGTAGGGGGGTCAGGCCAGAGGCCAGCAGGGTAATGGGATTTGTAATTCTGAAAGATCTTGTTCCATCATATGAAATTGCCACACAGTGCTCCTGCTTAGCAGCCTGCAGTCGTGTACTAGAAAGCCAAGTAATACCTGAGAGTGATGTAAACCAGCTTGAGCTGCACTAAACCTGGGGTTACACCTGATGTAGTAACCCTGCATTGTTTCAAATAACAGCATAACACATCCTACAGAAACAGAAATGCCCCTGTACATGAAGAGAAAGTAATAGATACACCTAATGAAAACACTTAAATAAGAAAGTGAGTAAAAACTGGTAGATGAGTTAAACATATTTGCAGTCAAATAAAAAGCTTAGATATACTAATTAAAAGGTTCTTTTCAACATGTACTGTATATTTTATATCAGCTGTGTCCTGAAGCCAGACTACAAGTCTACCAATAAAGGCATTTGTCATGTGCTTACAGAATACACCCCCCAAGCTTATTTGGATTACATGAATCCTTTTAAGGTTATACAGAAATGTGGTGTCTGCAGGCAGACATGTTGACAATCCATGTCCAGGAGCATTAAAAATAAATAAGCAGGAGAAAAGATAAATACAGAGAAGGATTTTGTATGTCCCAGTTAATGCAGCATGTCAGGGAGCTGATCTGTCCTCCACCAGCCCACAGAGTGAGCCATATATTATTTCTTAGTAGTAACAGAGACAAGTATTTCATTATGACTCTTCATTATAGTCTCACAGAGACTTTGCCAACTGTGCATCACGTTCTCTTGCTCTGAAATATATTGGCTTAAATTCCTTTAGTTGTAAAGCTTCCTTATTGACACTATATTTCTTCTGTTTATTTACCTCATTACTCACTTATGTTACTCTTCTCATGTTAGCCTTATATTGATAATCTAACTGTAAAATTGTACAAGCCATTCATGTCAAGACCTGTTCTTGTAGTTGGTTGCAAAAACTGAGTAAGAAACTCTTAGCTCAAACCAAAATATCCCATAATGCAAAAGACATAAAAAGCTTGTAAAACATATGTTAGCTTAATTGCTAGCCAAGATGGTGGAGTTTGCAAAGTCTTAAACTCTTTAAACAGACATTAATAAGGAAAAAAAAAAAGTAAAAAAGTAATGAAATACACATTGATAAATGTTATTTTGTGTTATCAGAAAAAAATTACACTTTTATGAAAGACAAAAATGGAAATAAATAAGAAAGGTATGAGAAATTAAAAATAATTTGAATAAATCTTACTTCTTTATTTTCCTGACATTCAAATATTTCTGTTTGTAGGTGATCAAGAAACCAGGCACATATTTTGTTGACATCAATAAAACTACTTGGGCTAAATTCTGGTTTAGTTCATGTCAGAATGCGGCTCACCATCAACTTCAGCAGGTGACTAAATCCATTTCTCAGGTGACTAAATTCAACATGTGCAATACCCTCAGGACATGGTATTACCTGCAAGCAGAGTCTGAGAGATGGAAGAGGTAAAAGCAAAGCTCTGATGAGGTTTGGGCAGGGTGGGCTTTCCCTACACCTCACTTAAGGAAGCAGTTTAATTCTAATTTCACCACAGCATTAAGGAATACACAAAAAAGCACATGGGTGAATTACAAAATGCATCTCTCCTCCCAGTGTTCCCAATGTTATTTTGCTGCCCAAGGAGCTCTAAAAGGAGCACAGAGATAGAAGGGGCTGGGAGAGCTGGAGCACTTCCATTAACCTATTAACTCACCGCCCCCCAGGCCTTGTTCATCATGGTGCCTATCAAAGTGTCAGTCTTTTCTATTACCTTCTCCTTCAGAAGATGTCTGTCTATCATTGTCATGCTCTTCCAGCAGGATTATCCATCATTTTGGGTGAAGCCAAATCATTCATTTTCATGGCTGTCGCTGTTAGCGAGCTGGGATGGAAAAAAAAAAAAGTGCTTTATTCAACAAAAGATAAATGATGGGATTTCACTCTTAATCATTTTCTTTTATTACTTAATCCAAAAGGTTGGGAGGAGGCTCTGCAGTTTATTATAGCACCAGTCAGAGGCACCATTATATTTCAGGGTGTAGCAATACGTCCTGCTTTCCAGCAGCTTATAAAACCAGCCATAAACATTAACTCCAGGCAAGAGTTTGTCACACTGCTCTTGATTCAGAGCAGTGGTTGACTCCTGTGGTTAGCACTGGGATATCCCTTCCAGGGCTTTTCTGAGTTAGGCTGAGATTGCTGGAGCTCACCATGGCTGGGTGTGATGAGCTGCTTCTGCTGGACCAAGGGTGCCCTGCTGGGGATTTCACCATCTCCAACTCTGCCTCAGTGTCAGCTCAGAGCTCCTTGGTCTAGGTTGCTATGATTTCAATTATGTCTTGCTTTCTTATCAACAAAATTTTCAAAATTAAATGCTTAAAGCAAAATAATCATGTTGTTTAGCCCCATCAGCCTCAGCCATTAAACAAGATGGATAGAATAATACAAGGTGAACCTTTGAGAAGTTTGGACATAATTTTTTTGACTGGTCATGGCCCTAAAACACTTTTCATTATCTACATGGCTACTAAAATTATCAGAAGAATTTGTACTGAAATATGTAGATATTTCAGAAAATGTATTAAATAAGGCAAACAGCCCAAGTTGCACCCTATTCCATATTAATGTCCCGCAAAAGTCAGTCTCAAATCTTGATAATGTACAAATTAAGGGACTTTTGTAAAGCAAAAGTAACAGTCTCTTCTTTTGGCTTGTTGAAACAACTCCATATTGAATAAATCCTCATCAGTTCTCTTTTTTTTAACGTGAATCTTTATGTTGACTCTTCAGTCACAGGAAACTAAGATCCTATTGCCCCTGCTCCTTCACAAATAACCACTAAGTTTACATATTCTGTTTCCCACCTGCCTTGGCTTATTATTATTATTAATACTATTATTATTACTATTACTACTACTACTTATTATTATTATTATTATTACAAGTTTTAGAGACTCAGTGATTCTGAGATAACTTCTGCCATTTTAGATTTGGTAAAAATTGTCTGCACATTCAGAATTTATTAGCCATTGGTAGGTAAACAGCTTAAAACAGATTAGTCATGGGCAAAATACTTGAAATGAAGTGGTAATTGTAGTTGCTGTAATGATGGGAAACATAAAATATTATATGAAGGAAGAAAACATCAGAGAAATGTGACACAGTAAGGACAAACATCCTAAGCTCAGTTGTGTGAATGCCTGGACACCCTAGTCCTGGTGAATTTCTTCTTCTGGTTCTGATTGAAAGACCAATGAAATAAATGGGGAATCACCTTTTCACTGGGATTTGGATTAGGCCATGGGGAAGAGAAGGAGACACAGGCTAAGCCCACATGGTGTCTGGTGTAAACTCCCCACATTCCCAGCCTGCTGGGCACAGGAGAGCTCCAGAGCTGAGCCCCCTTAGCAGGGCACTGAGCCCCAGCTCCCAAAGCCTGTGGAAGGCAGAGTGAATTATCCTGAACTCAAAACAGCTCTGCTGCAGCCACAGGGCTCCTGGCCAGCTTGGCACTTCAACCAAACAAACATCACATCTGCCTGCTGAAGTGCTCCAACATCTGCCTGAAAAATCCCACGTAAATAAACCCATCCCTGTGCAGCTACAGTCATGGAGCATCCCTTAAAATTCAAATGTGACTGCACTGCAAAAGCCTCTAAATATTTGTACAGAACTAGAGCTCAAGAAATAATTACTTGGCTAAATCTTGATAGTCTGGAGATGATGTCTCATTACTCTGCAAAGTCAATTGCTCAAGTACTACTAAAGACAACACTTGAGAAACATTGAGTGTCTTCTCATAATCACATTCCCAAGAGCTGCATTTGTCAGTGCTGTCCATAAGTGGTTCCAGGATAATTGTGCTAACCTAATAAAATCATATGTCAAATTCCACAGAACACTTGAAAATCAGAGCTCTTAAAATGCAAAATTTGTGGTTTTAAAATTAAAACTTGTACTTTTTTCCTTCTCAGCCTTCCTTCTCTCCCCAAGAATGTGTGTATGCAATATGATGGATGTTCATTCTATAGCATCATCAAAGGATCTGTAAATGTTCTCATTATGAAGGTGCTGATTATACAGCCTGTGATCTCAGCATCCTGGTCCTTTCACCTTCCTCTCAATGGAGGGTGAGGAGGTTTTCTCCTACAGATATCCACAGGTACCTGAAGGGATTAATCTCAGACTTTTGAACCCAACGACTGCCATAAATCTCCTGCAGTGCAATGTATTTTCTGAGAGGAAGACAACTACATACTCCCTTTCCTAATTATATTTTTTAATATGTTCTGAGAATATTTGGAATTCTTCCCTTGATTCTTTCAAAAGTTCTTACATTTTCCTTACTTTTGTTTCAGCAGTAGCACTCAGTACATAGATACCTACACAGTAAAGAAGTTCACCAAAATTATTATCCAGTTTTAATACTATCAAGGACAATAAAGCAAAACTCTGCAGGAGCTGGGTTGGATACATCTCCATTGACTCATCAAATTAACCATACTCCTGACAAGCAGAACGAAGTGAAGATTCCTAAATTCTCCAAAATCATTCCCAATCCTGCCTAAAAAAGCATCATTCCCGTCTCCAGCTTCAGGCTGACAATCCCAGACACAGAATTCTACCACAAGGCACTAGGATCGGGTCTGCTTTTAGTTAATACAGTAACAACATTCATTAGGGTAAGTAGTTTGCACCCACTGATGTGCAAGAGGAGTGGAAACAGTGTGGGATAGATAAATGCTGGGTGAAGAGCTGGTATCTGCACCCATCCTGGCCCATGTGCAGTCAGACCCAGTGCCTCTGCATGGGATTTTCCCACATTCTGGTTCCAGACTCTGCACACCCAGATCCACACACCCTACATACACATTACATGCAAAAAAAGCCAATTTTTTAGCCTCAAATAAAAAAAAGAGACACAGCAGGTTTTCTAGGAATCTAATTTTCTTGCCAGTTAAGTAATAGCTATTGGGCTGCAATTGGGATAAATGCCAGGAAATTTCCACCAAAACTTTTCATAAGATCTGTTCAGTTCTCTTCAAAATGTAGGGGGGAACAAAATCTCAAGGAAAGCTGCCTTTAGTCAGGGGTGTGTATTTGGAGAACACTGAGGACTCACATTTGGAGGACACCAAGGGTACCTTGCAGGGCTATGATCCTACAGCACCTTGGGAAAATCAATGCTCATCAAAAAGGAATTCCCATCTGCAGCCAGAGCAAAACAGGAAAGTGTTACACTTGGATTTACCAGACACGTCCCACACATATGAAGATCACAGATGGTAAAGTTTCAATCAAATATAGGTGTTCTGGGTATTTGCTGCTACAGAGTAAATAAAAATCATATTAAAGTAGACAAAAGAAGCTGACAAGGAAAGTATTAAACTTAAGCAAACCCAGCAATGATGATAGAAATGGATGTGCATTCTGAATTTCTGGATTAATTCCGTGGTTCCTATAACCTAGGGGAAAAAAAGGCAATTCATGAATAGCTTCAAAAGACACCATTTCTATAAAGGAAACTCATGGATTTTTAACTGCAGCTCATAAAAACAAGGGACTATAGTCATTCACTCAGCTTTTGAAACTGCTGGTTAGAATGAGAGCAGGGATGGATATGGCCAGAAGGGTCTCATTTCAATAATATTTAAAAGAAATCGAGATTTATTTCCCATAAGTAGAAGAGATGCTTTTTCCTTGTGATGCCTCTTATTCTGCCAACTTCATGAAAAACAGGCAGCTGAAATAGCAAACTTTTTTCTTTAGTTATGAGTACAAATTCAGTTGTTCACTGTCAGACATTTAATTACAATTAGAGACACTGAACATCAGTGGAACATAATTTCTCTTTGCTGTTCTAAACAGATACAATAAAGGAAGCAGAGTCTTCCTTTTTTCAAATACGCCTGAAACTGAGCTTGTCCCTGATCAAAAAACAGACTTGATCCCCTCTCTCACCACTTTCCTCAAAAAGGTTAGAGCAAAAAAATGAAAATCAGATGAATCACTACTCTCAGCCATGAGCCTCATGTACAGGTGACACAGGGCCATGCATGTGGCCCTTTTTAGGGTCTGACAAAACACAGCAGCCTCTGTAGGAACTGATGTCCCCATGGATGGGCCTCTGAGAGGGAGAAGGGAATTTTCTTTCCTCCTGTCTTCAATTTTTCAGCTGAGAAGCTGCAACTGGGACACAGCACCAGCACAGGCAAACTTCCAGTGTTTATGTAAATGAGAGCAGCAGCTATTGAGCAGGCTGTGAGGAGTTTCTAGGAGCACAATCAGAGCAATTAAATGCCTGATGTGGCACGCAGGGTGTGGGATGTGTGCACACTCATCAGCACACGCTCCCTGTTTGACAAATTCCCCATCCCTGAGCAGGGACCCACCCCAGCTGATAATGGGGGCTGGCAAGGTGTGCCCCAGGGAGTCACCTTCTGAGCAGCCTGGGAAAAAAAAATCTCGATAAAAATTAAGGGAATGGGAGGGATCTCTGCACGAGTTTTGTTCCTTCAGCTTCTCCAAAGCAAATTAGAGATCTTGCTCCCTGCCTTCAAGGGAGTTTTGCTCTTCTGTTTCAAAGTTCCTTTGAGTTAGTCTCAATGGTGGAGTTCTTTGAAGAAGGCTCTAAAACAGTGCCCTTTATAACTGAAAACATAAAGCTCTATATTAAATTATTTTCAACAAGAGACTCAGCTTATCATGGTTTTTTCTTTCTTACTCCAGTATTCTACTTTCTTGTCAGTAGTTCTATTTCTTTTATTCTGCTCTAAACTATTTTATTTCTGTGGTGTTTCTATACAGCAGCCCTAGTCATATTTTACTGTCATACATTTTTACTACATTGCATAATGCTCTACAAAATCATTTTATGCAACACTTGGGTGTATCTACTCATAATACTTAGATTAGGTTTTCCCTCTTATTGTGTATTCTGCCTCCAGCACAGTGCAATGCACGGGGATTGTCAATGGGAGGATTTCCATTGCCTTAACTGAGAGATGAAGAATGCCTGTAACTGCTGAATTTGAAATTTGTTTTGGTATTTTGCCCAAGTCTAAAGAATTTAATTTAAAAAAACCTAAAAATCAAAAAACAAACAGCAAATTCCCTCTATTCTTCAGGTAAGGTGCGTTGTTTTCTTTTTCTTTAAACACTTTTCTCCATTGTTAATGTACTGGTGGCAATGGAGGATTAAAAAAAATAATCTCCTTTCCTCCCACCACCCTCCCATTCATTTTATAAACAGGTGGCAACTACTGTAAATTTTTGTCATTTTTCAAATAACAAAGCAAAACATTCTAGAGCAGCAAATTCTGAGAACCATTTAGTTTGTTCCAGTTGTGACAGCACTTGTTTTTAATTTTGGGGACTTCCAGTTTAATAAAGCTTGACAAACAAGACCTGGTCATTCTGATCTCTCTGTAATGCATACCTATAGGTAAATCTGTATGGATACACTGATGGGTGAGTTCCTGCACTGATATGCACATCCATTTATACATTTTTATCCTGGCTTCACACAAATTTAAACTGTTTCCATTGTGACATGACATTTTTAAAAATCAGTAAAATAATTTGCAAAACAGCTTACAGTAAGGGACGGGGGGGAAGCAATAACTACAGCAATCACCTAAGTTGGGACCAGCTTTTCAACAAGTAAAAAAGTGGAGTTTTTCAGACTCCTCTGCCACCATAAGTATGACTTCCAGCTAAGAGTATTTTCTAGCTGTCAGATTCCAACCTGTTATTTGTTGCTGTGGAGAATTTTTCTGTCAGCCTCCCTGTCTGCTTTTCAGGGGGTTACTAAAGAAAGGTGGAATGAGAGGTAAGACACATCCTTACCTTTGTAAAGTAAGTTATTTTTCATAATTCTAAAAATAAAAATTCACCCTAGGACAGACACTTAACTGCCTCCATCTCAGTTGCAGCTGAAAGTTATGGAGTTGTGTGCCAGCAATATCTTAACACTGCAAATTCACCATAAAAAACAAATTAATGGGCTTGAGATGTACAGACCCACAAAAATCCTAATAGGTGATTTTTTATTTTTTTTTTTTGGTAGCAACAAGCCAGGTGTGACTGCAGTGACAAAAGCAGATGCAGAAGGTGGAGAATAAGGACAGATCTGCTTCCTGTGTGCAGAAAGGTTGGGTCACTATCAGGGACACAAGGCAGAAGCCGGAACCAGCTGCAGTCCAAGCTCAGAGCATCATGGAACAGAGCACAGAGGGTATTGGGATGAAGGAATTGTGTGTGAGTAGGGCTGGTGTGGGAACAAATACACAAACAGCAGGTCTGACAGCTCACAAGGGCATGGCAGGAGGGAGAGGGCCAGCAACAGAGGGTGGGAGCAGCATCCTGGTGTGTCAGAGGTGCGGTGGAGCTCCTGTGCCCTGGTAGATGGAGAGAAAATGTGAGTTTAGTGGCCTTTGGCTTTTCCTTCTCTTCCAGTCAGCCCCTACACTGCACACAGGCTGTTCACAGCAGCACGGCCTTCTGATGGAGCTCAACAGGAAAAAATACTGAGCAACCACCCAACATTAACAGAGAAATAACCCTTCTGTGACAAGACCCTCACACCACAGACATATAGCAATGCAGAGCCAGGGCACAGGAACATTTTACATACTTTATTGGGAGGGACAAGAGGCAGCTCCACTGACAGAGCAGGGCCCTGGGCATGCTCAGCCTCTTGCTTCTAGAAACAGGGACCTCTAAAGCCACAAAAGACCTCATTTATGCCTTGCAATCAGATGAGGATAACTCATAACCTCAAGGACTACTGCAGAAGCCAAGGACACCATGCTGAAAGAAAGACACTGGAGTGGGTCCTGTGAGCCCACTGTGATTTACTCTATGAACTAAATAAAAACACCGCTAAGGGGGAAAACCAAAGAATTAAAAATCAAAACCTCAGGCCTTGAGCAAACCTTACAGATAGAAAGCAGACAACTTGATTTTGGATAATAACACGTCCTCCATCCTCTCCCTCCTTCATTAACCTTTATCTTTTGTTATTAGCAGTCTTGGCACCGTGGTGCTGAGCTGAGCCCAGCAGGCTGCCCAGGCAATGACATTTCAGAGATTGGCAGAGCAGCACAGCCCATGTCAATTTAACACTATCTTGAGTTTTTAACTTCACAGCAGGAGGAGAACTGGCCTGTTCCTTTGGTACCTTTGAGAGGGAGATGAACAAAAATGGTAGTGGGGGGTGGCAGCATGACAGGGAGACAGGAACTTAATTAGAAAGAGAAAACAGACTGGAAAAATATACCAGTGACATTTTGATAATCTGGAAAGCAAGCATCACATCTCAGGCAAAACATTAGATTATACATTCTTTTCTCTCTAAACTCTACCCTTGTGGAGACCACAGGAAAATAACCTGAAGGTTTTTTGGCTGCTGCATCTCCCTCTTTCATTGAACATTGGCAGTCCATGATAGGTTACTTTAGACAGAGATAGGCATAGGACAAGACAGGACTGAAAGAATTCTTTGAATTCATGCCTTCACCCCAAGATTAAAATGATCATTAAAGGCCATCTTTTATTAGCCTGTCAATGTAATGGTTGGTTCATACTGATGAACCTGCCATGAAAAATACTCACCTGCCCTTAAAATTCATCTGTCAAACAACCAAGCTCTCTGTATTCAGCTGGAGACAAAGCTTTGTCAAAAGACTGTAGGGAAATAAAAAATTTAAGTTCTTTGGGATTTTGACTGCTCTGATAGAAACAACAATAGAGTAATAACTATTACAACTGTGTAACATTTATATCATCAAAGGACTTATCTCAGGTGTACAAGCTCAACAAGCAAGAAATCTGTGGCAAAGTCAAGAATTTTATTTGGATATCACCAAATTCTAGGAGAGTTTTCCCCTCAATACTAATGTATAAATGAATAATAACAAATCCTGTGTAGGGATGTTTCCTTTAAAGATTAAATCAGAGCTATTATGGCTGGAAATAAAACTGTCGGGACAAGCTGTAGGGCCTGTTGTCTGCAACATGAAAAATACTAACTATGTTTTAAAATAGTAAGCTAATTTGAATTTTCCTTATGTCTTATAAAGTCACAACAGTGAAAGAAAAAAAATGAGAGAGGAGGAAGAAAAAAAGGACAATATTTATTCAGCAAAATGCAGTGATAACTGTAAAAGACCTGTTTACCCTCAAGCCTCAGTTTAAAATTTACCAGATTCTCCTTATGGACCATGAAGAGTAAAGCAAAGATGGAATATCTTTGCTATCAATAGTAAGATCAAAATGGAAAAGGGTGGTGAAAATGTGACTTCAATGTCCTAGAAGCATTTAAACAAAAAATATTTCACTACCAACAGACATGGACTTGAAAGATTGAAACTTAAAAGTCATTCACATAAAACAGTGTTCAAAGACTATTAGCCATGTCATTTTCCTAGCACATTTGCACTATGAATGAAAAATTCTTGCTTTTAAAAGAATTTATTGCATTGCATTGCATGTTTTCATTTTAATTGATGGTCCAGTAGTATGTCTGCTTTTCCCTTTCCTTTCAAAACAGAATTGTTTAAGCAGACAGAAGTTAGACTCAGCTCTTTTGATTAGCAAAAGCTGTTGCCTCCAGTGTTCACTAATTGCTTTCTTGTAATGCAGAGAAGGAAGCACATTTTTTTGCATGTGAGTTCTGGCTCAATTAATTCTTTAAGTGACTTTTCAGTATGTTTTCAGAAAATACTATGGAAATAAGGTATTTTCTGTCTACAGAACTTACATATATTTGATATATTATAAATGGTTTAGGCCTAAGGAGGGTTTCTGTAGCACTGCTGACCTAGAACTGAGGGAGATCTTGAAAAGATTTTCTGTATGATTCTGCACTCCAAAGTGTCTTCAAGAAATGAGGCAAAACAAAACTCCAGACTTTGCAAGTAGAGTCCTGGTAAATGGTTACATGCATGTGCTTACATTTATATACAGCACACAGGTACTATTTTCCAGCTGCTGATATTTATATACAGCACATAGGTACTATTTTCCAGCTGCTGAGTGAGAGCTGTGACAGGCTCCTTAGTGAGACAGATCTGCCCTGTACTGCTCTGCCATTACCTGCCTTGGGAAAGGGAAAGGGAACTGCTGCTCTGATAACGCTGTTTGTTATCCTGGGTTGATACAGCAGGGAGGGATTGAATTATTCTCATTTCTTGTTTATTTCCCACGGATTTGCAATAGGAATATTCTGCTGTATGAGAAGGAATACCCTCCAAGGTCAGGTGTGAGCTGCTGGCCTGGGAGCGAGCACCTCTGTGCTGGAGCCAACATGCACTCAGTGTAAGGTCCCACACTGCATAAACCTCTGCTGTGCCTTGTTTTTGGACGGACAAAATTCTGGATGTGAACCAGAAAGGTGTTGAAAGGAGCAGGTCTCAATCCTGAAAAACCTCAGAGCAAGGACTGTGGGGTGTGCTCCACCCATCTACCAGAGGTACCATGACAGAGGGTCTGGATTTCTCCTGAGTCCTCTGAATCTCACCTGGGGTTTGTTAAGTCAGAGGGCAGACCTGGCCATAAGAATTTCCACTGTTTTTTCCCTGCATAGGAAAGAAAAAATGAACACAACAGCTCATTGGTCAGACAGTTCATTTGCCAGGAGAAGAGTGAAATGTTCCTTCAGTGATTTTAATCTGCTTGAAAAGTATGTGTTCATACCAGAACCCCTGAGCTCTCTATTTCCTCTTACCCTTCAATGGATATTTCTTGTTAAGGTTCATTTGCTATTCACCAATAATTTTGCCTTGCACCAGAAAGGATGGCTGCACTTTACCAAACAGGAAATGTTCTTCTCAGAGGGATAACAGCTTTCATTCCCATCTCGTCTTTCAAAATCCAGATACAGAAATGCAGAATTGCTTTTCCTGGGGGCTGTCTAACAGTGCAGCAAGGATGTAAATGAAGAGCCACGTTTCTTAATTGTCCTGAACATCCTGAACATGCCAGCTGCAGCTCCATTTTCTGTTCTGATATCCAAATTACAGCCTTGCAGAAGCCATGTTGTTTCAACACCTCCTCCTCTCCTGTGGGCAAAGCAACTCACACCATATTCCAGCAAACTGCTGGACCAGTGCTCCAGAGATAAACAAAAAGGTAACAAAAGACACTCCAGCCTATGCTGATAATGCCAACTATCAGTTCGCTATAATTATTGCATTGCTTTTTTATACAACCCTAGTTTGTCTTTTTTATTGTATTTTTCCTGCTTGTAGTAGATCACATCTCCTCTAGGATGAATGCCACCTGCTCCCTCCTGTCTCAGCAGGACAGAAGCTGGTCCCCAGTGAGGACGGGGGACTATGAAGTTAAAGAAGCAGAATATTTTTAGAGAAAAGTGCTTTAGAGAAGACAATGGTCTCAGTATAAACAAAGAACAACTTATACAGGGATAAAGACTGTAAAAACCAGAAAACAATTGAGGGGAATTCAGCTGAAGAGCCAGAACCAGCACACAGACCCTGACCCAAACTCTTGTGGTGCTGTATTGATAGCTCCTGTCATCACCAGCCCATGAACAATGAGTGCACAAGGCACAGCTGGATCCAGCAAGGCTCCAAAGCCTCTCTGAAACACTTCCTATGGCACGAAAGAAAAAGAAAAATCAACATCATTAACAACTGATTATGGGTTGTAGGTTTATACACAAAGCCTGCATACATGGGCACATTTCTTATTCCATGTCTTTGACACTTAATATTGGCTTTCATACATCAATAAATCCCTGCTGTATACACATAAAAACCACTAAAATCATTACAAGAATCTTTAAATAGACTGAAACCTCTGCTGAGCTATTAAGGCAGAAATAACAATGCAAGCTCTTACTTCTGCTAGACAAAGCAAACCATCTGATTGTAAGAAAAAGAGACCTTCACTTTATATGAAGGGAGGACAATGAGAGAAAGGAGCAAATGCAACTTGCCTGAGAGCCCAGGAAGGGGTGAGCCCCATGTGAACAGGGGACACTGCCCAACCCTGCAGGGCTTGGGGCCTCTCCCAGTTTAAATTTACAGGACAAACAGGCTGAATTGTCAGAGTCCACTGGAACAACACCCTTGTAGAGGCATAAAACAAATACTGCTCAAGGATGCAAAGTACTTCAGCAGATGAAAACAGTCCTGCAGTTTGTGTACCTATTTACATATACCAAGATGTGATATCCCAAAGACCTTGGGTCTGGAGTTTCTGTTCCACTAAACAGAACAAATCCAGTGTCCCTTAGTGAATCTGTGGCCTCCAAGTCCCTTATAAAGATGGCCTTGAAAATTCTAGTGTAAAACATGATATAATACAGGTGTAAGAAATTTCAAGAAGGTTTTCAAAAGCCAATACTTTCCACAATTAATATAAATAAAACAACAACAACAACAGCAGCAACAATAGCAACAACAAACAACAGCAATAATAATAAATAGTTATGAAAACCTAGTAGCAAGCACTCTATTGAAAAAGCAAGGAACTATACTGCTTTGGATCCTGAAAGAACAATAGTTATTTATGTAAATTTGCACTGCAGTAGTTATTTTTAAATACCAATATACTTGTTTCATATTTACTGCTACTTGCTCCCTTTAGAGATTCCAGTAACTGAGTTTTTATTATTGTAAAATAGACTTTAATTTTTTTGGCTAATTCTAAAATAAGTGTCTGAGTGACAGAAGGATGTGATTATGTTGGTAGAATACAGTTTTCTGCCTCCCCAAAGTAAAGATTTCTACTGCTAGCAGAGACTGCATAAATGAGATGAAGGATGGAGAGTGATTACACCTGTTGTAACTAATTTCCAAGTAAGCTTCATGTTAGAAGCTGGGTTTCCAGGGAAATGAGCAACCTACTACAACACCAGGTCATTTTTCTTGTTTCACATGGGATATTTGCAGCATAGTTATACAAATTAAGTTAAAAACTAAATGTAAATACATCTGTGCATGTTATTTTAGGAACCAGTGAAATTCAATAGCTCAGATTCTCATCAACACAGAAAATATTTCAGTAAAGGAAGGAAACTTAAAGCTTCCTGTGTACAAAATTGCTCCCACCTAAAAATATCCCCTTCTATATAGAGACTAAAGAATAAGTTACATCTCCAGAGATACTATTGAGTATGTGGCAAATGCCCCTGCAAAAAGCCCCATTTTAAAACAGAAGCAGCAATAATTCCATGAATTATTATTATTATCATTATTTTTACAGGTATGCAGAGCCTTGCAGGTGCCTTCCAGACCCATTTCCCTTACTGTCACCAAGGTCCATCTATCTGCAGATGCTCCTATATAAGAGTGGAAACAGTCTCAGCCCATCTAAGCCATTCCAGAAGAGCAAGAGAGCAGCAGCTCACAGGAGGAGGAAAATGCAGCTGTTCAGGAAAGGAAATGAACACAGAGATTTTACCTCTGGTGAGAAAATCCCTTGCAGGAGACTAAAAAATGATAGAGAATACAATGAACACATCTGTGAATAGGAAGAGGACATTCTGTTTGCAGTTTCTGAGAAGTATTTGTGTTACCTGAACAAAGTTAGGTGCTCAAGATATCTGCACTGTTTTTGGCAAGAGGGGAGAACTTCCAGGAGTGAAAATGTAAACTTAGGGAAAAACCCCAAGTCTTTAAAGCCAAATGTAGCTTATTTTCTCTGAGAGACATCAGAGAGAATGGCCTGGAAGCAAAAGCTGTGGGGTGGAGTCCTGTGAGCTGCACAGGCAGGAGATCTGAGTGACCTCCCCTGTCAGCCCCCCTGGCCCCACAGCTGTGTGTGCCTGGATTCACCAGGTCAGCAGCAGCAGCAACTCGCCTTTAAAATGTCTCTGTGGAACATTTTAATTAGTTTGGTCTTTTGGTTTTTCTAAAACGCTTCTGATAGCACAGTGTACACTAAAGCAGTGTTATGAATGCCTAAAAATATAAAATCTAATTATGGTAGCTCTGCAACCAGAGTAATGAGAAGCAAGTGTGACTGATAAGAAGTGAGACAGGCTAATGAGCTGAACCACTGTAGTTCAAAGGAAAACAGAGGTCTAAAGGAAGCACCTGTGGTATTGCTTGGGGGAAGATATGTGGACTAGGAAATAGGAACATACTGCATTTAAAAAGATATGGTGCTAAATGGATACACAACGTTGTTAATTATTAGAGCAGATACTTAGCATATGGGCAAAATAAATTGTTAATAAGGATGTGTAGGACTGAAGATGATTGCTAACAAAAATACAGCTGGTGTAGTGAACAAGAAATTACCTGCTGCAGATAAGAGAAAGCTGTGACTCCAAGTGCTTGGAGTCATCCTGCTGGACAGGCAGAGCTCACTAAGGCTGCATGGCCACCATAGCCAGCCCTGTTTCTGAGCTGTTATCCTGCCTGAGCAACCACACACGGAGTGGCCAGAGAGGCAGAGCTGCCAGGATCAGAGACAGGGAAGAGAAGTCAAAGCAGACATGCTCTGGCCTGAATGAGAAACAGAAACAGTGGGACACAACTGATGATTTTGCCTTCCTTTACGTAAAGAACATTCTCTATCACATCAGTGAATGCATCCGCAACTGCAATACATTTCCTGCTGGACTGTCAGCATCTGGCCTGACCCTTTGCACAAATGCTTGCCACCAAACAAGACAGTTGCCCAGTGAAATATCAGTAAATTTTCTGTATTCATCTAGACTTTCCCAAGCTCAACAATTACTGATCAATTTATACTCTGTGAGAAACAGTGAAAGCAGAGCATTTAGTAACAACTTCATTGCTCTACTGCTAGTAACAACTGTATTGTTCTGCTGCACACCAAAATTGCTGCAAAAGCAAACAGCACTTTTCTGTGTTTGTTATAGAGAAGATGGCAAAAGCACAGGAATGTTCTTCCCATTCTGCTATAACCAACACCTCACAGCAAGTTTTGTGTCTGCATGTCTGAGCCTGAGAAAGACATCTCAGAGTTTATCCTCCCACAGAAGTATAGAATCACAGAATCCTTAAAGACCTTAAAAGATTATCTTGTTCCATTCCCCTGCCATGGGCAGGGACACCTTTCACTATTGCTCCAAGCCTGTCCAGCCTGGCCTTGGACACTCCCAGGGAAGGGGCAGCCAAAAATTCTCTGGACAACCTGTTCCTTCTACCCTTGGATTGTTTCTGTGTGGTTAAATTTTCCATGTGCATACAACACTGTGGGGATGGGGCGAAATATAGATCCTTGAGGAGATTTCCTTTGCTCAGTTTATCCAATTTGCATTGACAATAACGCTTTTTCCTGGTCTTACTGGTCTCCTGAAATGTTTGTCACAAATTAGATAATCAAGTATTAAACAGTGCAAGTATATTTGTTTTAGTTCTCAGGTTGTGATGATGAAGATCTTAACCTTATCAAGTATCAAAGCTGTAGAGACAGACCTATTTAACAATATTCAGTAACTTACTTTCTTACCCTGCTGCCTCCACACTAGTATTTTTAGCTGAGTGCTGATTTTCCAATCTGTCTAGGCTGTCATTCAAGACATGGGGAATACCAGAAATGGTGCATTTGCTTTTGACAGTACCCCAGACTGTTTTTTAAAAATAACCAAGGAAAAGACTTTACAGCTTTGTTTGAAAATATTAAATTTCCATAGGGATCAATAGAGGTGCTTCCCATATGCAATTTATTCACTAACAACTTCCATGGTTTTTATGAGACTATTCACCTTCCTGGTTAATAGAAAATCTGTACTTGCCATGGCAACCCCTGTATCAGATGGCTCTACAGTAATACCCTGGAAATATACCATAGATTTTTTCAGTCTTCATAATCGATCTGGTCATAAATGTCACAGTAACTTGTCATTAAACTCTCCCCTCTAGCAACTCTGGTAGTTGTTTGATCCCTCCTGCCTCTCTGCCACGCTGTTCCCAGTGCACAGCTGCATTGTTCTGCATGCAGCCTTTTCCCAAAGTTGTTCCTTGCCAGGTGTGCCAATCCTCAGTGATCCAGGACTGGGGAGATGATGGCAACAGGGAGATTCACACACCCCTGCTGGTTAGAGCAGTGATCACCTCCAGACTACTCTGATAACCAGGTGCAAGCCAGCAAGGGGAAAATAAAAATAAAAATAAAAATAAAAATAAAAATAAAAATAAAAATAAAATCTTGCCATTTAATAGCAGCCTAAATTATTTGCCTGTGTTCCTCACGTGACTCCTTGGGTTTCATGTCAGGTTCACCAGCTGATGCTGTAGATGCTGCCCTGGGGAATAAGACAGACCTGACCCACACCAACAGCATTTGAAAGGAATGCCCTGTGCAAAGTGAATTGAGGAGATGGGATGGAATTCAAAATTCATCAGCTCCTGACTGTCATGAGACTCCCAGGGCATTGCAGGCCTAATTCTTGCTGCCTTGCACTTTGCATTGCAATCGGAAATGCGAGTGTAAAATGCTATCACATCAAAATTAGCAATGCATTGACATCGACTGCAGAGAGGGAAAAATGCCAAGAGAAGGGCAAATGTTGGAACCTCAGAACTAGGCATGTATTTTGAATAAATTTTTTGTAATCTGGAAATACAACCAGATGGAAAATCTGCTACCAGACAGAGGTGACATTTTGATCAGGGTGAAAGTTAAAGTCAGTATATACAAGGGGAAAAAATATTTTAAATTATCTGAATGAACTAGGAGCTAAATGAAAATTTTATGCAATTCATTTAGGAAAAAAACTAGGTAATGGTACTGCAGAAAACTTCACAAAACTGGAATATATTCTTTATAAGAGCACACACTGCAAAACACTGCACAGGAAAATGAGGAGGTTGTGGTAGGTCACACTCTAAAAGCTTCTGAAATGTATGTAGTACACTGTAACACCCCAAAAGCTGTGTAGCAGAAGTAGAACAGATTTCATCTGCATATCTGGGGGTACTGATTAAAGTCCAGACTGCTAGAAGTATATAATTTTTAGCAAAGCCTTAATCCAAATGTTAGATTCCCCTCATCTGATTCTTTCTCACATTAGCAGTGCTGTGTTATCAATTGCAGCAAAGATGTTCTGGAGCCAAGCCAGAGTCATTCAGGAGGGAATCAGATCCATTGTGTGCCCAATGCCCTCTCAATGGACGACTCATTACACTTACATTAACTAAGAGAAAGATTACTAAATATGCAAAATTTTAAATTTCCTTTACTATATTTAGACCAGTTGTATTGAATCTACCCAAGATTCACAGCATTTAGAAGAGAGACACTTTCCAATGACAGAAAATAAAAAAGTTCCCAGCTGGAAAGCCTTGACTTTGTTTGAATCTTATAATTTAAGGAATCATTTTCTAAAATTACCTCTTGTACAGTAAAATGACAATGATTAGGCTCGCTATGTTACAGTCTCCTGCTGTGCAAAACATTTACTCAGTGGGCTCAGGATACAAAAGTAGCTGCTTTACAAATAATAACACAGCTTAACTATCATTTAATAGCTTCAAAAACATCATACTAGTTACAAACCCTTTGGAACAAGGACAACTAATTTCAGCATCTCAGTTGTTGTCATGATTAATCAATTTCTAATGCTGGTGGCTGTTTTGGTTTGTTTCTTTGTTTTTAATTGCTGGAAATTTTTAATTCCTGGTTCAAACAACTTAATTTCACAGTTTTTTAGATTAATCAGTGATCACTGGAGGGGGGAAAAATTATTGAAGTTCATCAGAATGTAGCATGGAGAATCAATGTAATTTTGCAGATAAGCATTTTGATTCTACCTTCCTGAGCAACATGGCTTTCAACTCTCACACCTGAGTGCAATATTGGGAGGATTGTCTGGCTATGTGACTTTCAGGGACTCTGTGCTCAATTTACAGAGCTGATCTTCACTGCCAGAACTGAGGCTGTGTCAGCTCCAGGGCTGGTGTGCTTACAGGGTGGGAAAATAACTCTCACCACAGCAAAAGTCATCTCCCAGCTCTGAGGTTTCATTTACACTCCAGGGAAATCTGCCTTCCCATCTCCTCTGACTGCCTTGTGCACTAATGTCTCCTTTTGGAAATATTAAAGCACACAGACATCATTTTGGTGAGGAAATTCTGAGAAAAGTGATAGCAGGAATTCAAACCCAACATGAGAGCGCGAGCTACTTCTCCGATAAAATAAATCTGTGAGGAGATTCTGTTCTCTGTTTTCTGCCCAGAATTTCTGCTTGTTCATACAGAATATCTTGATGGTCGCTGTGAGACCGTGGATGTGGTGAGAGGTGCTGCCAGGGGGGTGTGTGGTACCCAGCCTGGCAGGGGCAGGGTGCAGGAGAGCCCCAGAACTGCCCTCACCAGCACACCCCGGCTGCTCAGATTGATGAGAGCTCTAAAACCTTCATAAATAAAAACTTCAGCCTTCAATAAGTCAGGCAGACAAAGCAATGGGGTTTCTTTCACCCCTATTTGAATGCAAATCAAGTGTTTGACCCAATAAATAATTGTGATTTCCCATTTCCTGCACTCTGAGGGATCCAGTGCTTCCTACCCCATTAAATGAGATTGTGTTTAGGGAACCTCTATCCAACAACTAGAAAAGGGGATTTATCAGGGTCATTCTGTCATCTCCTCAGCATTTTTTCAACCATGGCATTTTACCACTGCCTTTTTGTTTTACAGTCTTCCTAAGTAAAGGAGAGAATAAGAGATATTTTCTTGTGGTTTTAGAATCGCACTTTTTTTTCAATTTAAATATAAATACAATCTTACCTAAGCTCATTTGCAGGACCAGCTCTGAATTCAAGGTCCATCCAGACATTATTTGAACACCCAACAATAAATCCCTGATTCTAAGCTTCTGTGTGTCCTTACATTATCTGTAATCCAACCAGCAATAAAAATAATCATAAATTTCTTCTGTGAAAACAAAAGTACTGAGAACATTTGTAAAGGCCAGAAACTCTCAGATTGAATTTCATACTAAAGCCTTCCCTCACAGGTAGGGCATCCCAACTCCTATAATTAAAAGTGCCCACATGTCTCCTCACACCAGCAGCCTCCCTCAGTCTCTCCACCAGCTGCAATCCTTTCTCAGTGTTTTAACACTGTTAAACAAGATTATCTCTATCAAGGCAGTCTTTGTTCACACCTCACCAAATACAGCAGCAGGTTCAGCAAGGCAGTAATCCATATGAGACACTGACTCACTTTATTCTTTGTTAGATAACTTAGCACAGAATCCTCAGTGGACCCTTTTCCAAACAAATTTCTGCACTGAAACCTACCTGGGGATGCTCAAACTCTTAATTGAAGCATTCTATGAAATAGAGAAAAGCATGAAGGTATTAATGTTTTATTTAGTCTGAAATGAGTTGTTTCAGTTGCAGCTACAGTGACATCAACCTCTTTGATTCTTATCTCTCTTTCAATTGCTATAGACTGGTTCATTTCTACTGCTCTACTCTGATTTGATATTTATCTGATTTAGGTCAGAATCTGGCCTAATGGGATCTTAGGAAGAGTAAAGCAGCCCAAAATTTACTCCTGACTGGTCTATCTCTCATGCCACTGAAAATATGCCTATCTTTAGTCAATGTATTTCATATTTCTGTAACTTTATTTCATTTTTAGAGATTGTCATTGTCATTCCTAGCAGCTTGTCCCCCAAAATCCTTCAGCTATTTTGACACTATTAAACTGTTAATATCTTGATGACCTCTTATATCTTATAGTATTGGCTTTAAAAACATGAGGCAAATGGTCGTGCCTTGATGCTGAGAAAAGCCAAAAAGCATCAAAACATGTGCAAGAAATTAGATCTGTCACGGAAAATAAAAGCTGCCACCCAGTACTCCAGAATTACCTGTATCCTAAACTAGAAAAATCCAGCATATCCATCCCAGTGAGGAAAAAATACCCAAGAACCAGAGCATCTAAAGAACAAAAGAGAATCCTGCATCTCTAGTTAGTTCCCTGTTCATTTTGAGTTTATATATACTCAAGGGACTATTTCAGTGTTAAAACATAACTCACAGAAGACACAGGAGATAAAAGAAGCTGAAACATTTTGATGGAGTATTTCTCAAAGGGAAAATTTGTTTTTGAAAGTCTCTTTTCAAGCCTTCTTTAAACCTCTAGGTCCTGTGCATTGTGCTTTTCCGTAATTTTTCCCCCAATTTTGATTTTCACTGCTGTTTTTACAGGCTGTGAACTCTCTCGAGCATTTCAGATCTACCTTCTTCATCTTTTTTTAACCTGAGGGCTTAAAAACTCTAGAAAGTAAAAAAATATTTAAAAAATAAGCCTGGAGATAGACAGAAGAACAAAAATGGCCACAGGGTGTCTGGAAGTAAGTGGGAAAATAGATTATTATAGAAGAAAGAGAAAGGGGGTAACTCCAAGAGAAGAGTGCAGTTACCCACTATTTTCATCATCCAGAAGCAAAGTATTTAAGGGCAAAATTCAGATAAAAATTACTCTGAAGTTGCTTGGATAGTGAATACATTTATAGACCCATGAAGAGGTTCTGTTATTCCATCTTTTGTGCCTCTGAACCACGAATAGCCATATAACTCCCAAACAAAAAAAATTATAATCCTTCATTATCATTCAAATTTTGTTTATGAGAATTTGTTCTTTGAATTCTGCAAGAACAGCCATAATCACCTGGCTGGTTGGGGACTAATGTTCCACATCCCTGTGGTTTTGGTGTCTGGGACTCTGGGTCTGGTTTCCCTGGCTCATGCTCCTCTGCTTCAGCTTCAATCCGGAAGCTTTGGCTTTACTCAGATGTTGAATTTTAGCTCTCAACTCCATGGTGAAAAGCTGCAGACCCAGAGATTTTGTTACAAAAAGCAGCACTCTGGAATTGCTGCCTCCATGCTGGGCAGCCAAGAAAAGGCCTTGAGGGTCTGCAGCGCCTTGCCAGTCAAAGATGTTGGATTTGAAGGTTACCCTTTCCTGCAAGGCTCAAGAAATCATGTTTCACACTGGAAAAGACAAGGAAAAGGAACAAGGAAATGATAGTGTTTGAGTATTTTTGAAACTGTTTTCTCATGTAGTCTTTTCAAAATACTACATCTTCTAATAGAAAAGAACTTAAGAGTTTTCAGGAACTTTAGTTAAAATTGACTAAAATTCAAAAGGCCTAAGGTTCAAAAACTCATTTGTTACTCAGCCATCAACTCCCCCTGCTCCTCAGCAATCAGTTTCACTGCAGGTTACTGATACACTGCCTTGATTAAGCTAATGATGAAATGAAGATGGTTTCTTTTTTTGCCTCTATGCTCAAGTGTAGAAGGAACACGTGATAGCTGTAGATTATTTATTATTTGGAGGTGAGGGGATGGCAATCAGTAACTGCACAGTTTGTGCAGATTATTCTCCTCTAAGGTCTAATGTGAGCACTATTTGATTATTTGACAGATCATTTCAAATGTGACTGTGAAAAAACGAGGAATGACTCAATATGGTTCAAACAGCTTGTAAGCTCTACCAAATTAGCTTTAGGACCCCAGCATTAGAAAACTAACATAGGAGTAAGGCAGATTTTCAAAATATGAATATCAGTAGTAATAACCAACAGTTTCAGAGATATTTTCTTCTTGCAAACACACAAATGATAAAAAGGTATGCACAGAGCAGGAATATTATGGTAGACAGAGTAGAAAGCTGATCTCTTTTATAACTTTTATCTCTTTCATAAATCTTGGGCCATCAGCAAATACCAGAAAAGCAATTTTTGCACAGCTCACACCATGATGCACCAATGTCACTGCTCATCCTGTGCCCCTTGCTTTACCACATTGGGTGTTTGGGCAACCCCTGACACTGAGGCTTTTAAACATGAAAAATCTACTCCTGTTAATCTTAGGGTGAGTTTACTTCTGAGAAATCAGACATAACCAATTTTAAGTCCCAAGTTGTCCAGTGAAGGACAGATAATGGAAAATTCTGGACTGCTTCTACTAAGAGGTTTTGTAACTCAGTGGCACACTTCCATATATTCATAAATAATGACTGACAGCATCTAACAAACACAAGAGGAAAAAGGACAAGTGAGTCATAAGAAAACCCAAGTTCATTTTCAAATTCTGCCAAAAATGCCTATAATGGAACCCCCTTTTTACCCAATTACTTCACTATTTTAAATTATATAATATATATATACACATATATAATTATATTTGCATATTAGTATATAAAATTTATATACAATATATAGTATATATTATATATATAATATGTATATATAATTGTAATAATAAATATAATTACATATTTTAATTGTTATAATCATGTTTCAGTTATTCTATAATTTGGCTATTATATTGTTATTAATATGAACTAATAATATTACTTTACAATTATTAATTAACAATATTAATATATAATATATATAAATACAATATATAATATAAGTATATATAATTATATCTGTATATTATATTTGCTCTGCACAGTATTAGTGAAAGAAAACCTGGTTTGCTTATTTGGAAGAATAGCTTAAAAATTTAGTTGTCTACAGTAGTTAGATCTAGAGGTGTTTCAGGCAACATATTACTTGGATTATCTGAAAACTGAGATTTTTCACAAATAATGGAAATCTGAATGAATTTATATGTTATAAATCAAAATATTTCCAGTCATTGTCTCAAATATAAGCCCACTAGGGTCATAATTCCAGAACATGCTCACAAGAATACATAAAGAAATAAATAAACCTGGTAAAAAAATTGACTAATTCATTTCCAGTGGGGAAAAAAATGTTCTAGCACACATTCACAATTTAGTCACCAAGAACACTGATTTTTAAAGAATGTCACGAGAATGAAGAAAGACACATATTTCCATTCTTAAAATTTTTAAATGGAATATCCTTGCGTTCAATGCTGATTTACTTTTTAAAATGTTAATAAATTTATCCCTGAAAAAAATTCAATATTACCTAGCACAACAGTTTGCAAAAAGTTAAGATTTTCGTAAGAATTTCAGACTGAAATAGCTGAATATCACAGAAGCAAACAGAACTGTAATTTTTTGCAACAAATCACTTCAAGACAAATTTTGAAAAGATTTCAGTCTGAAAACATAGAGGAGATTAAATGAGCAGGTGAAGGGCAACAAGTACCATTGAGCTGCTTCCTCCTGAAACACGGGGCAGAAGCATGAGACTGAAAAAAGAGGTTTTCAGGAGTTTCTCCTCCCGTATCTGCTGGAAGCGATGCCCTGCAGAAGAACAGAAAGACTCACATGTCCTGCGTCTTCCTGACCCAGATTTTTTTGAGATGATGCCAATTTTTCAGTGTAAAATAATGGGGGATGAGGGAAAGGGAAGGAAAACAAGCCCTTCTACATCAATGCAAGGCTTTCAGGGAGATGTAGCATGAATATTTCATGCTCACAGTCTCATCTATATGCTCAGCTTCCCAGCTGACACTATGGTTTCCATGATGTCCTTATAAAAATGGAAATGAAGAGCACAAATATAAAACCTCGTCGACTTACTTGGTGCAAGAGCTGCAAAAGGAAACCTACTTGTGAATTAGGTTTACAAAAAGAAATGAAGATGAAGAATTTCAGCAGCATTTAGGATAAAAAAGGGCAATCTAGCAGTGTATTTAGTTTGGGATGAAAACTGAGAGTTTTAGAGGTTTGGCTTAAAACAAAACCCAAACAAACCCAGCAAAGCTTCATGAAAAATTGCAGACAAACAAGACCTTCAGTTTAACATTTCTGAAAAAGAAACTGTCTTTATTGCCACTACATATTTTTCCTGCTCTGTGTAAAGCAGAGTTTGATCTTGGATAACCTGGTCAGAAATGAACTTTGACCTGATTGAATCAAGCCTTTCTAGTATGTACAAAAACCAATATGTGCCATTTAATCAATAGAAAAATATAACTAGAATAAAAATACCAAAAAATATTAACCAGCAAACACATCTATGTATGTACTGCAGAGCCCTGACCAAAAATATTAACTCAGATTTAATTAACACATACTAATGCTTGTATCTGTCTCTGATTTTTCACAGGAAGCATTGCAGAATATAATTAATGTTCCAAAAATAGATGCAAGTTCAGAACACCATTATCATGAAGAATTTAATTGGTCTTCCTATTCTATGAAGTACAGCAAAATGCCATTTTTTCAGTAAGTTTAAGAATGAAAGACTCTCTTTCCAAATCTAATTATAGATATTTTAAAGGTGAGTCAAAGCTAAGCAGAGATAACACCTGCATTGGAATAAAATATCCCTTTTGGTGTATTCAACTCACAGTAATTATCAAATGAGATGAATTCTCAATAAATGGCTAACAGAATGAAAAAAAAAAAAAAGAAAAGCTGAATATTCTTATTGTAGACACTGCATTGTAGCAATTTCCCACATCCATCTCAATCTGACTCTGAAATTAGTGGGATAGATGCTTAAAAAAGGGCAAATGGAGCCAGAGGATGTCCCCTAACTCTGCCTGCTTTTGCCTCTGCTGTGTCAGGACAGATTTGTGGGTGCTCTGCTCTTTGCCACCTTCTCCTGAGGAAATTATTGCACCCCAGAGTGCCAAGCCCTGATCTTGCCAAGCCATACCCAACAGTGGAGTGATGATTTATCCACAGCACTATTCTACATCAAGCAGTGAAATAACATACTACTCTTTTCAAATCCCTCTAAAATGGTATTTTGGCTTCAGTAGTGAAGGAACTATAGCTGCCTTAGAATTTTCCACCAGAAATTTTATAACCATTCTTTTCTTCAAAATACTTCAAGCTGCTGGCGTGCCTGTAAAATGGATTGTCCTTGAGAGATGAAAATGGAAATATAAGCATGGTGTAGTAATAGAAACACAAAGAATGATTCTATACTTCAAGATACAGACACTATTCCTGTAGCACCGTACCTGGGCTGTACAAATTTTTCTGACAAATTGGAGTATTAAGAAAATTTCTTGTGCAGTTTCATATATAAAATAAAAGTGAGAAGAGGGTAGGTTCCTGATCCTAAAGAGTTCTTCAGGCAAAGGCAGAACAATATTCAGATTTTAAATACATCCATCTTTTATGTTTAGATGTAAAGAACAGATATTTTGTGTGGATAATTGACTGTTAAATTGGGCATACAATTGGGCTTCATCATTTGATGCCTTGAAAAATCCTCTTTTCTAGCTCAATTAAAAATTATGCTGGTTGATAAAAGGAAAGTTTATCAAATTCTAGTGGCTCACACTAGAGCAGGTTGTCACACCAGATTATTTTAGAAGGGGATCTGTCATTTGAGGGTATCAAAACCTCTGTGTCCACAACACACAGACTGAACACGTCAGTGAAATATTCTCATAATGCCATATGGATTCTAGAAATCAGCCTTTGCAGTGCTGTGTCTGATGCTTGACACCAAAAATTCACATTCAGTTGACCTTGGGGTTTCATTTTGTCTAAAGTAGAGTTTGGCTCACTGACATGAGAGGAGACAAGTCCCCATCCTGAAAGGAAAGGCAGAAAAAGCTGTACAGGTGTCCTCTTCATGTCCCCACCTCTGCTGAATGTAATTACGTTGAGACTTTCCAGATAATTTCAGTAGAGTAAAAAGAACAAACTGTCTTTAAAAAAAAGAAAAAAAAAAACAAAGAAAAAACATGGTGAATCCCAACAAGATCCTGAGCAAACAAAATATCATCCCACAGGCTGCAGCAGGACCTAAGTATCCAAATCTCACCCAAATGAGGGCACAGAGAGCAGAGCGGAAAACCCCAAATTCTTCATGTAGGGACTGAATAACTAGCACTATGTATTCACAAAGGACAGCTTGTGGTGTCATAGCAGCTTTGAAAATAACTTTGCTTTTAGGAGAAGCATGCAGAAGACTGAGAGGAAAGGGAGAGTGGGCACAGAAGGACCAAAGTATATACTGTACAAAATCAGAAATCACAAAACTAACCTGTCACCACTATATTGTCTTTAGAAAATTCCAAGAATCTCTTTAAATGCCTATTTATTGCCTCTCTTGGTTGCTTAGTTCAATAGACAAGAGTACTGTGTGCAGATAAAACTGTCTCCCACATATCCCTCCTGTCAGGTAGGAGGATAAAAGGAAACATGAAAAAGGATCAGCAGTGTAAAGTATGGTTTGAAAAACAATGAAAACAGGCTTTAAAACACCACTGAAATGGAGATTAAAGAAAAACTCGGTATTGTCTGGAAGATCAGATCTTTGGTGACCATTTGACAACCTGTGATACCATGAGAGGTCCCAAAACACTGCCTGGGGTGGTGGGTGCTCTTTACTGAGCAGGGGTGACCCTGGGTCACAGAGAGCTGGAGCATTTTGTGTGTGCTCACAGGTCCATGGCAGGGTGAGGGACAGACCCTGGACTCCCGCTCCAGAGCACTTTCCAGGGACATTCTGCACACTTTTCACTAGAACTGATGACAACCAGGAGTTCCCACTGAACCACAATCACTTTATGCAATCTATGAATGGTATCTCAGATAAAAAATGCTTTTTCCCCAAAAACCTGAAGTCTCATTCCATCATTTGCACCCCAGAAAAAGGCACACAGTACCCAGCAAGTTTTCACATTAGCTCAGTATCTGCATTGGAATCACCCAGATTGCACCAGTATTTTTGTCCAATATTTTATCAGCTCCATATTTAGACCTAATCTGCCCAGTAATATTGCAATGTGATAAATCAATACTGTGACCCAGCTAAGAATAAAGCATTTTAAAGCTTAAAAATACTGCGTTACTGTAACTACAGTCTCTCATGATATTGTTAGAGGACATTGAAGGAAAACATAGGTGAAAGGACAGCACTTTTTGTTGTAAATTATCTGATCACAGCTGCCCAATAAATCTGGGAGCTGTGGATATTTGTTACACCTGAGAACAGTGAGAAGAAAGCTGTACAGTGCCTCACATAATCTCTTACCACCAGTTACTAAAACCAGATGTCATTCTGACAATGGGCTGGCTGAAGCTAAGATACTGAACCTCATTATCACACAGAAGGCTCCTGAATTACCTTCAAGATGTGCACGAGGAGTCACAGAGCACATTGGTAATTACTTGTGCCCCAGCAGTGTGGTGTGTTTTACAAGGGACAGTCAAGGACTCCAGCAGAATACCTGAAAGGACTTGTTTTGATGTGTTGCCAGTTTAGTTGAATTTAAGAACACATACAGGTAAAGAAAAAAAGTTCAATTATCCAGTGGGGATTTTATTCTAAGCTGTGAGAAGATCTGTAATTAGATTCTTGCCACGCCTGACTACACTCCTGGATTTTCCAATTTAGGTTTGATTACCTGATGATTAATAAAATTTCAAATTTCAGTTCTGATCTTCCTCCACAGTTTGCAAGTAGGAACAATTTCCATGACTGCAGAAGAAGCTCAGCTCCTCCTCAGGAGGGGCAATGCTGCTCACAGCCTGCACTGAGAGCAGCTGTACAGGGACTGGCAGGATCACAATCCTCACTGTTCATACCCTCTCTTTAGTCAGTAAAAGGGACTGCTCACAGCTCTAAAATATGCTTCCAGTTTCATTCCTGTTCCTTCCTGCCCCCTGGAGATGCTCAGGAGACATAAATTTTTCCCTAACAATGGTTCCCACCACAAATGTCCCACCCTGCCGCCTAAATGCAGACCTGGAGGGAAGCAGTGCAGCCCTCACCAGGTGAGCCACAGCCTTCAGAGAAGGAAATCCCTGCTCTTAGGAGCAGCCTTTGGGGCACCCTCATCCACCACCACATCAGGAAAATTCTAAACCAGTCCAACAGCAGACACTTGAAAAATCAGGCTAAGATAACTTACGACACCAACCACCACACTATGACAGGTAATGTCAAGAGACATCACTATTTTAGTTGCGTGACTGAGATTTTACTTCATGCCAGGGGTAAGTGCTGTGCAAGAGGCACGTTGCAAAGAAAGACTGATATCCTCAATTTACCAACTTTCAAAGTGTTTGCTAAGGAACACAGAGATGAACATCAAGCAACATCCCTGAAACTTGTGATGTTTGGAATTGCAATGTAACATTAGCAAAAGACAGTAAAGCAAAGGCATAAAAGGCAAATTCTCCCTAGCATGTTGCCTCTTTCAGAAGACTGGCTCTCATTATGTTGAGCCTCCTGTTCTCAAGTTAAGAACCTGAAAAGGCTATTTTGTGCATAAAGAAAGAAAAAGGGACTGTGTTTTTCAGCTTAAAGATGATGAATGCATCATTTGCTGTTAGAGGTAATGAGGATTTCAGTTGCTTTTGGCCCCTGTAGGATTTTCTGAGCTTTGTCAAATTGAACAAACAACAATCTATATTAATGAACAACTCCAAAGGCTTGGATTAGATGCATAACTCACATTCACATGGAACAGCACCACCATAATTCGTTCATGTTGTTTGCAAGAGATGTAGGCAGCAAACAGACGTGCCCTAATGCAATTTTAGCTCTGGCTGCACCATAATTCTGCAGGAAAAAGCCAGAAGCCTTTGGCTGAAGGACAGATTGCTGCACCTTCACCTCCTGAAGGCACTGCAGCACACACCCTGCTCAAGCCCAGCAGAGCTGAGTGAGCCTGCTTGGAAAGGATGGAGCCAAGGACCTGAGGAGAGGAGACAGCCAAGGACATTGGAAAATGCAGCAGCTGGAATGTGGCCCAAAGCAAACTTCCATGAGATGATTTCCAGCATAATCACCACCTGCAAATGAATGATGAGCAGAACCCCACCTCCTCCCACATTCTGAGAACAACACTTGGCAAGAGCGCAACCCCCAGGGGTCAGCAGGTGGGCTAACACCCCAGCACCAAATTTCAGCACTAATCTTTACAACTAAAATAATCCTGTAGGTTCTGCATTTATGCTGATAGAGGGGTTTAAAAGCTGATATGAAATACAAATGTACAAAAATGTCCATGCCAGACACTGCAACTTCCCAATTCCTCATCCTCCCACAGCTAGAGAGCAATTTCTTCAGCCTGCAAACAGCACATGCACCTTTCATCTCAGCCTCCCCTGCTCATGCCACATTCAGAGCTGGATCCTACCAACACTGGCGTGAGATCAGGCACCTGAGGAACAGCAGCTGTGAGCCTAGCAGAGTAAAAGTCAGTGATTTAAAAAAGGTGAAATAAAACTATTATCCAAAAGAACAAAATCCTCCCCAAGGAGAGGGAGGCAGAATTCTGATGTAATGATAGGTCTGCATGCACACTGCTCTGGAACTGAGTCCTTGCATGACAGGCAACCAAATAACTTGGAAGCAAGTCAAGCCCAGAATACTCTTATTTTTTTTCAAGTCACTTATTTTGCATAGTACCACGAGAAAAATGTATGCCCCACTGTTCTCCCCTTATTTTCATGTGATCAACTGGAGTTTGTTATTCTGGGGAGGGGAACAGAAGGAGAAGGAGGTGGCTGACGGGTTAGCAATTTACAGATCCATATTTCTTTTATACTGCAAGTATGTTCCATTTGTTCTTAAAATATGTAATGATCTAAAATGGGGACAATTTTAATGAATTGGGTTCATAATATTTCATATCTTGCTGCCAGACTCTTAGTCAATCAAACTAATGTTATAAAGGAACAGCCAACAGCCAATTTTGACATCCTTTAAGCAGGTCAGTTATAAGCCAATTAGCTCTACCTACTTGGTCTCCAAGGTCTGAATAAAATATAGCTCATTTTGATTAGAAGCACTACTTCCACCAGTGTGCACATGCCTTAAAATAGACAGCAAAACTACTGAAAGCCCCGTGGAATTGTTAGAGGAAGTCTCGATCCTACTGAAGTCAATTACTGTAATACAATTTCTCCTGACTTCTCACAGGTTATGAGAGCTCCCAGATTCACACAGTGTCATTGCAGCTTTATTGGATAGCAGAAAAACTAAGTGCTGCATTCATCAGAGCCCTTCCATCTGCTGAATACAACTTTTCTGCAACATAAGACAAACTGAAAGCATCGGTCTTGGATCACAGCAAAATTCATAGTGAACAAACTTCAGCAAAAGGAAGTCAATCAGAATTGCATATGCACTTCACATTAATTCCTCCTGTTTATTTTAACGCAACTTTCACATTATTAATAACTGTCAGATCCTTCTTGACTCGTTTGACAAGAAATGCAGTTACTAAAACTGGGTTAAATAAGACTTATCAAATAATTTCAACAATGAGCTTTGCATTAACTTGAACTTACAGAATTTATTTTATTAACAAGTCTTTTTTTTTTTATTTGTTAATGTTTAAGTGCTGTGGATGTTTTTCCCCAAGAATATCCTTATTTATGTCCTTAACAATGAGTGGATTTTGTCATTATTTGCCCCACTCTCCAATAAAATATAACCATTTTCTTTGAAACCATACTGATGAGAAGGGAGTGCTAAAAGATTCTTGTTTTATGTGTAGTCACACAAATGCCTTGCAAAAATATTCCTGTCATTCACTGCATGATATACTTTATGTAGCCTGAATTGAAAAAAGCGCATCTGATTTAAAGAAAACACCACCTCCAAAACAATAAAAAATAAACAACAAAAAACACGACACAACAAGCAAACCAAACAGAAAAAAAAAACAAAAACAAAACTACCAACATCTGAAATCTCCAGCAGCACAGAGAGAATTTGGCCTAATTTGTTTAAAAACCTCCTATCTGGGAAGGATCCTTAGAAACCAAACTGCATCTGAAACCTTACTATCTTCCTATTATTTAAATACACCAAAAAAAGACTCTCCATATAACATACAGGCGTTAAGTCAGGTTTTTGTTTGTTTTCTTTGTTTCTGCACAAGCCAAATTCACAAATAACAGAACTTTTTGAAACCACACCAGCAGCAAGTCCATCCTACTGTGTTTCACCATGTTTATACTGTAATCATACAGCCAGTGAAAAAGTTAGGACAAAAGGGGTAAAAAAGTGGGGAAAAAAAAATAAAAAGGAAATGGAGAGAAAGATGCATGGGTAATAATCCAAGGGCACAAGCAGCAGTAAGCCCAGGATTCAGAACCATCTAGAACTGCCAAAAAAGCACATTATGAAAAGCTAGAGGGGCCTGACACCCAGCTATTGGGACTGGCACAAGCCAAATGAAGCCAGGTGGATTCCAGCCAGGCTGGTCTGGCCAAATGCACAAAGACATAAGTTTGAATCCAACCTAAGAGGATTTCTATGACAGGAGCTGGAATTAAGATCATACAAAACAGCAGAAATGTAATATTGAGGTTTGTAAAATTCACTCATGCTCAGGAATGTAAATAAGCTCTACTACAGTAATTTAAAATAAAGATACAACTCTTACAGTAAATAAATACTAAAACCAAGGAATGAAAATACAACTTTCTTCACTTAATGGTTAATTATACAGCACCTAATTATTAAAATTCTTGATAACTGATGAAACGAAAGAATTGCATCTGTCTTCTGAAAATAAAATCTGTCATAAACATTTTCTTCAAAACACCACTTTTTTAATTTCCAGATGGTTGCCTGTCCTGTGTCCATTACCCTTTTGCATTTCCACTGAGCTTTAATTAGAGTTGAAGTAGGTCTTAATTTGCTTATTAAACATCATAAGCAATTTAAAACAAAGGGTCATAATTTTAAATGTGCAGGGAACCAGGAAACTGCATTTAACCTATATCACAAAACATAATATTAAATCCAGTCATGTATTTTTTAAGAAAAAAATTTCTAATAATTTTAAGGTATAAATTAATTTTTGACTGAAGCTGGGAAAAGTCTGAGCTATTCTTGAAAATGAACCAAGGGAGCAAAGGGGATGTCAAGTACAGGAGGGCATGTATGCAATTTGCAGTCCAAGGTGCTTGTACTCTAATGGGTACATCACAGGTGGAATGGCTGCAAGTTGTTCACACAGGAGTGATCATTATTTCCATCCCAGAAGGATTTGCTTCTGAAACTTATCCTGCCTGTCTATACCAGCACCTTTGGTCTCCAGCACTTATTTACCTTCAGGATACAACTAAAGTCACTTGCAAGCCACCTATATATAAATGTATACATATTCTAATTCTCCTTCCCTGCTATGGAAATGTCAGAAATGTATGCACTGGGGTTTTTTGTTAGCAGGAGAATTTTTGACATCTCACTTATTGCTTTGTTAGTGTCCAAGCAAGGGATCTGTGGAGAAGGGTATTTACTACAGGTGCCCTTTTTTCCCAAAAGGTTATTAATTAAAGAGAATTAAGCGCAACCTAAATGTTTGTGCATTTTTCATTGAAGAACCTTTCATAAGCCTTTGTTTCCTTTTTCTTACAAACAGCTGTCATAGCATCATTTCATTAAGTGATCAGTTTTTCTCTACTCACGCACATTCAACTGACACTGTAATTGCTGGTTATTGGGCTAATGTGGAAAAAATATAATTGTGGAATCAGAGACATGGCTTAAAATGAAATATTTCACATGAAGGCAAAGTGACATAACATTCAAAATCTGATGCTTTAAATTAGGTACCAAATCCCCCTACCTATGACCTGTTATGCAAATGTTTAAGTGAAAAGCACTAATCAGTATAAAATTAAATATCCTTAACTTTTGCAGAACAGGGGTTGTGTTCTGTTGTTACATAACTCCATAAATTACTTGCTTTTTGACAGTTCTTAAGTCACTTATTTTAGTATCTGAATGTAGCTACAGGCACATAAATTTAAAAGTGTGATAATACATTACCTAAGGCCAGACAGTGAATCAATGTCTAAGTCAGAAGAGGAACCCAGGAATCACAAGTACCTGTTGAAAGACAAGGTGACACAGCTTAGTGGAGAAAAAAAATAAATTCATCTACTTAGTGGAGAGAAAAAAAATATTTCATTTCAAATATAAAGCAATTATGCTCCCCAAACTGGAATTTTCTCCTAGAGATAATCTTAAACACGTTGTGTATTCCTTTACCATCACTCTTAGAGAGGGAGGTGTGGAAGGATTAAAAGCAAAAAAGCCAAACTTGAAACTCAAAGCATTCTTCACTAGGATTAAATCACTAATTGCCTGCACTCTTCTTGCAGTGGTCCTAATTGCGTTGTAAATAAGAATATGTACAGGACCAGCTGAATTACTTACACACTTTAATTACCCTGAAAAATGCTTATAAGTAAAAAGCCTATAGGAAGTCAACAAAGTGGCTTTGTAATTAGTTAAATTAAAGTTGAGCCAGAATACCCCCCCCCCCGCCAATATGGAAAATTTCATATTTAGAATAAATGTATTGCAAAATCTTGGGGGTGTCAAGGTGAAAGCAGGTTATTAACTACTTTTTACTTTTATGAACTGCAGAAAAGATTTTTTAAAGTGTTCAGTCCCTCTTTCCCCACCAGTGAAACAATTATTCCCCAGCAAGCATTAATGGCACTAGGAAAGCAGAGAGCTGGGGAGTACCTGGTAGGGAATGTAATAGCTTCAAGGACCCAAAACCTAGCTGACATGAGAAATTTGTCAAAGGTTCAGTGGGTTTTTTTCCACATGCTTCAGTTTCAATGAACCTTCTCTTTGAATAGAGGCAAAGGCCTTCAGAAAATTTCCAGCCAGATTAACAAGATCTGCTTCTTGCTTTTCAGACAGAAGTCACTATAAGAACATTAAAACTGCTGTGGCTCATTGTCATCAGCTGGAGCAATGTGAACTGTGAAGAGATAAAACCTGGCCACTGCCTGAGCCTGAGATATGAATTTCCATAAGAATTTGGTCACTATTTCTTTGATGAGATGAGAAAAGGAAAAAAGAAAAAAGGAAAAAAAAAGGAAAAAGGGAAAAAAAAGTATTTTCTGCTTCTGTATAACCCAAACGTTTCTAGCCTCCCTTGAGTCTGAAATTGCTCATTCTCAAGTCAGACTTGTGACCCTACAATTTGGCATCTGTGATTCCTGACAGCACCCACTACCAGGAAACATAAGACTTACTTAAGATGCCAAAAGATCTTTTCTGTCGTTCAAAGAACATGCCAAATAAGTGGAACAGCAGTGATTTTTACATAATGCTGAACCATCATTTCTTTTCTCTGTGCTACATTATGTATTTCCTTTGCTATCTGATAATAGCTAGAGACTGGTAAGCTAACTAAATCCCAAGTCTTTACAGAATTCAGCAGGCTCTCGATACATCCCAGGAGAGATGTGGAAAATAATGCTTCACCTTCCAGAAAACGGAGTGCAGTCTGCAAGGTAGGACACGGGAGGTGCAGGCTCTGCATTTCAAAGCAGCACATTTGCACATGAGGCATCACCACTGATACAGCACAGCAGCCTCAAGGTTAAACAACCCTGGTGCTGGGAGCTGAGGAAACTGCTCTGAATCACAGCTGCACTTCCCTGGGAGTGAACTGGAGACCCCCACAAACACAGAGCACTGAAACAAGCAGTCGTGGAGGAACAATAATGTTTCTGATATTTCTGTCCTTCTCCAAATTTGTAACGGATAAATTTTCATCTCGTGGAATCAGTGAGAAAGGATTCACCTTGTTTTCTTGAAAGACGGAAGGAGTGATGTTTTCTTGGAAATTATGTCTTACCACCTTTGGAAAGCCCACTCAGACTGAAAAAAACAGTGCAGAGTGTTAATCAGTGCCTGACGAGGAGCAAAGGCAACATCATCCTCCTCAGGTGGGAATAAAAATCTAAAAACATTCTACAGTGGCAAAATGTAAATGAACACAGAAACATCAGCTGCTCTGAGGGCTGGGACACCTCTGCTATGGAGACAGGCTGGGAGACCTGGCTTTGTTCACCTGGAGAGGAGAAGGCTCTGGGAGAAGCTTTTAGCACCTTCCAATACCCAAAGGGAGACAAGAGAGCCAGAGAGGAGCTTTTGACAGGGATATGAGTGATAGGACAAAGGGAAATGGCTTCAAAGTGACAGAGGGCAGCTTTAGATTAGATATTTTGTAGAAATTCTTCCCTGTGAGGGTGGTGAGGCCTGAGAGATCTACCTTCATGCTGAATTTAGCCTTTTTAAGTCTGCTAATTTTCAGTTTAGAACAGCAAACAAATTGGATGGCTCATATTTGAACACTTCCCCTTAAGATATTTGTTTGGACTGAGTCCTCAGAATACACTGGGACTCCCACCAATGTAAGCTGCATGTGCAAACTGAAGGCAGCTCATAGGCCTGTGAGATAAACTGCTTGCCTTTTTATATCCTGCAGCACATAATCTGAAAAAAAGTGCTTTGCTTCTTGCAATTGAAAACTGCAGTGTCCATAACATTTGAATCACATCTTGTCACTAATCCTAATTATAATTCCATACTGTCAGAAGTCTATTTAATAATTCTACTTTGATAACATCCAAACTTATTGACCTCAGGCAACAGACAGTGAAGTATTTCAAATGTATTTGGATGCTCCAAGGCACCAGGTACTTCAGAAAGCCCAGGGGAAAGTGATATTTGTGTGCTGATAGCGGCTGGCATGGGAGTCCACCATTCCCCAGAAGAACATAAAGATGCAGGCACAGCTGGACCTTAAAGCAAACCAGAAAATTTGCAGTCTTTCCTCAAAAAAAAAAAAAAAAAAAAAAAGAACAAAAAAAAAAAAAAAAAACACCACAAAAAACCCCCCCAAAAAAAACAAAACAAAACAAAACAAAACAAAACAAAAAAAAAAAAAAACAAAAACAAAAAACAAAAAACCAAACCAACAAACCAAAACACAACAAGAAACACAAACCAAAAATAGACCCTAATTGCCAATAAAATGATGCAGTTGACAACAGAGGCTTCTGCTAGATGCAGCCACCAACCAACTGCACTGGAACTGTTTGAAAGCAATCACCTCTCCCCCTCAGCAGGAGCATACTCACAAGCCTGACAGTAGAAAATATAGAAAACAGCAAAGAAAAAGAGGTATGAATAAATCTTTCATCCTGGTAATTCCAGTAGATATCCAGCAGATATGTGGAAATTCAAGACTAAATTTGATAATAATATAAAAACTGCCTTCTGTACCCTAGACAAAAATCTAAAGTCTAACACACACACTTGTGTTTTCTGAAAGCAGATTTGTGTTGTCTCAGGAGATTGCAGCATTTAAACGTGGAGTGTTTAGCTTTACAACTAAAAACCAGAACAGGGCATGTCCATAGAGCCCATTTTTCAGAAAAACAGATATTCAGCACTTGCAGTAAATGAAGTACAGTTCAAAATATCAGAGGCCAGCCATTGATAGCCATGGCAGGAAATCCTGACCTAAATATTCATCAAGGTAACTATGGGTCTGCTCCATTATGATTCAGTATCTGGTGCCCTTGCCACCACAAGGAACATTCAAAAGGTCGCCTAAGTCAAATAAGTTTCGAACAATTTGGAAACTGGGGTGAACAGATTGAGTGACTCGGAGGAGGGAGGATTCTGTTTTTAAATGTGATGGTTCCAGTTGCCATTTGTGCTCTAGATCTTCCATTCAAACCCAAAGTCAGCCATACAATGGGCTTCTGTGGGGTGGGCTGTGACCTACACGTATCTCAAGTACCAGACATCTTAAACAGCCACGCAATTCCATGAACAGCAAGGATCCAGATACATTTACATTAACTTCAGATAGAATCCTCTTACAAAGCAAACACCAGCTCTTGTGGGATCTGTTCATCACCATTGCCAGAATGTCCTGTAACATGCACCCTGACTCTGGCTGTGCAAGCTAAATTTGCTGTGATTAGTAGGGCTGAAAGAAAAACGGCTGCACTAATATCCAAGCTGTTTGAAGAGAGGTTTACTGCCCCCAAAAGAATCATTTAATTATAACACACCATTTTCTTTAGATCTACATATAAAAGAGTTAATTTGCCTAAGCATGCACCAATGGGGCTAATGGATAAAGGTTTTTATTAGGGATGTGCCAAATGGTTCAATAGTTATTTGAATACTGTAGAGACCTCTCAAACATGTAGCTTTGGTGAGCAGTAATCCTGTTCAATTAATGGGTTTATTTCCTTCACAGATATTCTTTCAGAAGCGTTCCATCATCCATGCAGTGCTGTTCAGAGACAAGTTGTAAACATTTTTTCTTTACTGGTAAGTTCTAAGGACATGATGGTGTTTTTTCAAAATGCTGTACTTGATATGGGAAGAAACCTGCAGAGGAATACATAAAAAATGCTGTACAAATTCTCTTTGGACCTGAGTTAATTGGTGATAATAATATTGTTGAAACCAATGAAATCACATCAGCTTTCAAACAGTCTCTAGCACTCCCTTCTCCACTTCAGCTCTGTGTGGCAGAAGGTGGCACACTCAGCATCCCTTCCAGCAGCAGTTCCCAGACACAGCCATTAATGTGACTCTAAATCTCCTGCAGCAAATGCAGCTCTGGTGTCTGTGCATTGCTGCTCAAACTGCACACCTCCACATTCATCTAGCAGCTGTCAGTAATAAATTTTAAAAAACAACAAAAAAGGTTTTCTTTGCCACACCCACACAATTAAAGGAAGGCACAGCACAGACCAATGCACACATTAGCAGACATCACTGAAATAACACTCTTCCCTGAGTGGTCTCCCCTGTGCTGCTTTTTGTTTCTGCTGATTGTTTCTGAACCCTCTTCCTTTAGCTCCTCTTTTCCTTCAATCTGAACTCTGAACAATTCCCCAGACAGGGCTGGGGAAAAATGGCAGTCCTGATGTGGCCATCACCCTCCAGCTGTTACCTGTCCTTGAATTGTGTCTCTCTGCCCTTAACCTTTATCCAGATGGTTCATTTGAATGTTAGAGAGCAGCATTTGTATGAATAGAGCTACTTAGATACTCTTAAGGTCCCCAACTCCAAAAGCATTTCAGCACCTATCTATCATTGGTAAAAAAGGGTCTGGTAAATATTTATACAAAGCTGTCTCTAGGAATCATCTATTACATTGCTTTGCTTGTGTTACATTATAAAGACATATTAAATCTTTATGTAAAAACATTTTTCCTATACAAAATTATCTTTGTTAAACTTATAACACTTGTGAATTATCTGGTCTAACATTTTTAAGTTACTTTGCCATGATTTTTCTCAACCTTTAACAAATGGAGTTGCAAGTAAACAACGTGAAATTCTGTATTAATTTCCAACATGCATTGACAGAGAATATGAGCATCTGAATAGGTTAAAAGCTTGATGTTCCCTCCAGGATAATTTTTCTATCTCATAAATCCTAGGCATCATGGCTCCAGCATTACATTAATTAAAAAAATAAAAAGATGTCATTAACTTGGGGATAAATATTTCTAAAATTAAAGTCTATGGATTCCCATACCTATACTCCTGTGCCTTCCTCTCCCTCTCTGGTTTTTGTCTGTATGATCAGGAAATATCTCATTTTTTTACTGTCCCGCAGTTCCTGCCATTGATACAGATGCTGAGAGCCACAGAGCTCCTGCACACAGGGAAGGGACTCTGCATTTGCCCAAGGCTCCATGCTGGCATTTCCTCTCTCTAAACTGCCCTGGCAGCAGTTTTGATGTGATATTGTGAAGCAAAATTTTAATATTCTTCAACAATTAGCAACATCAAGGGGGTGTTGCAGACACCTTTAGCTGCCTAAAGTCAATACCACCACTGTGGTGTTTTAGTTTCTCTGTTTTTCCTCTCCTTTTATTCCTTAGTTCTCCAGTTCTGAGCTCTGGGGTCTTTTTCTCCTGCTATAAGCACAATAACAAAAGGAAGGCAGAAGTCATGACTACAAAAAACAATCAACATTACAAAATTTACATGGTGATATTTTTACAGTGGCCAAATGATTGCTAATGACATCTCCAGAGCTTCCCGAGGTTCCACCAGTCAGGGGCACAAGATTGTTTTTGCTTTTTTCAGTAGAGAAGGTCCACAAAGGAGGCACCTTGCTCTTTATCTATTAATGAACTTTGCAACTTGAGATGGAGGAAAAAGTACACAGGTTCTGGAGACTGAAAGTAATCATCAAAATAATACTTCTGAAATTGTTTCCCTAAATTATGTGATAAGAAGACACAGATAGAGCTTTGTCCTGTTTACCCTTCCTAGTAAGGCTCTTTTATTTCCTAAACAAGGGCATCATATTTAAACACAGCAACTCTTTCAGCAGTTGGAATTGAATACCATTGAATACATTGACCTTTACAAAGATTTAAAAATAACCTTGAATGTTGTCTTGCATTAGCTTTCATTATTATTCAATTGCATCTGATGAGCTGGCAGTAATTTCCACTCCTGGTTGCTATTGTTTCTTGTGGAACAAACACCTTCTTATACCTACAGGGCAAACTATATATGGAAAAGTGCATAAAAACTCCCTGATAGAATTCAGAGAAAACATGTCAGTGCAGCAGGCACTGGTCAGAGCAGCACCTCACTCACCTACTTAAACAAATTTATAAATTTCTGCTAATTTCTGCTGTTTTTGTCCTCACACCACCCAATATTTTTTAAGAACATTTACCTAATCAGAGACATATTTTCTACATACACAGAATTCATCTATGTCCTTCCGGAAAAACAAAAAAAAGACAGCTGAAAATAGCAATAACTGAAATCCTTTCAAGATTTTATATTTTTAGAGAGACATAATACAGGTTTGCTCCTTGTCCACATTTGTATGGGTAACACCTGTTTTCTCACCTTCAGTCTGCTTCTACTTGCCCCTCACCATATCTAAGTAAGTTTACAAGTGAGTGAAATATATTGCTCTGAACTACTTTTTAGTCACTTAAATACCTTCAAGGATCACAGACTGAACTGACTATTTAAAAAACCCCACAAAAACTCACAGGGTAGGAATGTCCATTATTCTCATTCCACCAACATTCTCAGTGATTTAGAGAATTTGATGTAACTCCTCTCCAATGGTAATTCCCACACAGATATCCCACCTTTCTTGGGTGGATGTTCAAATATCTGCCAGGAAGGTAGCAAGTCCTGCTCAGCCAAAATTAGCAGTAAGTGATTAGCAATAAGGAATCTCAAACAGTCTTTCTTGAGAACCTCCCTGGTACTTTGACCCTTACAAGGCTTTTAGTATGATATAAGAAAAGTCATAGGATTTTAATTCTATTTTGAATGTTATGCTGCTACAACTGTTAAGAGGCACGGTCATTTTTTTGAGCTAACTGGACTCTTTGGGGAGAAATATGTGATAGCAAAATGCAGCTTCATTGACATGAATCCGCTCACAGATGCTTTTTAAATCCTTGATGAAAGGTGCGATAAATAAATATTTTTTTAAATAAAAAACAAACAAACAAACAAAAAAACCCACCCAACCTGGCTCTTTCCATTCCTTGTTGTTTTTCTTTTGTTTTGTTTTTGTAACTTTTAAGTAAAAGAGAAAGATAGAAAGCACCAGTCTTTCTTTACCTGACAATATATATTGCAAGGAAGGAAATGATGGCTACAAAGTTAAATTTACCTCCCTGGTGTAAACAAAGTAAAGTAATTGCAATAAAATAGATTTTCCTCTACCAACACAGTCTAAGTTCTGACTTCAGTAAGACTCTTGCAAACAATCCTAGTGGTCTGCACTAATACCTTAGCAGATCCCTCAGGTTTAGTCTTGAATCTACATAGGTATTTTATTTACCCACGTTCTCAAAGAGGAGAACTTCAAATATAAGTAAACATTCATTTTTGTAAACTGCCTGTATTAATAATTCATTACACTGCCATCAATAACTTAATAATTCTTTTCAAACTCTTATTGTGATGATGTGAAGCTAGTAATAAAGCTTTCTTCCTGCCAACAGTGCTTAGAAAAATAATTACTCCTCACTTAAATCTCTTTTCTGGGGAGCACCCAGGCTTCACTATTCCATGTGGGGAGCAATTTTTGCTTATACCTGGCCTGCAAGAGAACATGCAACAGCCAGGTAAGAGAAGGCCTTTCTGCAAAAGCCCCTTTCCTATATTCCATTTCCATTGAATAATGATCCCACTGGAGTACAAAATGTTCTGTTCTCTCCAGCTACCAAATAAACTGGGGAACAAATGCTTCATTAGAGGAGGAGCTCTTTCTATTGATGCCAGTTACACTGAAGAGCCATCACTGCCCACTGGTGTTAGCATTATGTCAAAAATTCACAGAGGGGTGCACATTTCTCCTTCACTCCTTAAAATGCACAATCAAGGCTGGCAGCACCTTGCAATGAAGAAAAGGGGCCATATGTCATTCTTTACAGGCTTTGCCAGGTACAGTTCAGGTTTAAGCTCTCCAAAGGACAATTGTTGTTGTGCCAAAAAAACCCTTTTCTAGGTTCTGTCAGTAATGCAAGACCTAATTCCAAACCACGCTATTTATTTTTATTCTGCAAACACAAAATTACTGTTTTCCTAAATAAATCTTTACGTTTCCCTCATGTTTAACTGGAAGGAGCTTATCCAACATTTTCCAGGTCATACCCAGGCCCTAGGTTACTGGTGTAAGAATAATGTCCTAGCTGAACACGTAGAAGTTGTGTGACTGAGGACACTTGAAATTCTACCAACAAAATTATTTTGCACAATTTCTGTGCTAGGAGTGGTTAAATGCTGTTCCAGAGGACAACAGGAGGAACTTAGCATTACAGATTTGTCTTGCTGGGAAAGCATTTGGGATGATGCAGGGCTGCATACACGTGTGTCAGGTCTGTTTTGATAAGGCACAGGAGGCATGGGAGCAGAGGTGAATGCTGTCCCTTGTGGCTGCTGCTGCTCTCCTTGCTGCCTGTGCAGCATCTCCAAAAGTGTGTGTGTGTGTGAGGCTGTACTCACAAAGCTGTATTTCGACAGAGATAATGTGCAAAGCAGCAAAGTGCTAGAAAACTCATCTAGGTTGTGCTTCATCTGAGACTCCAGCTCATCTATATGCTAATTCGGACGGGACACAAGCTGGATTCTTCCAAAGCCGTGCCCCTAATATCCTTTTTAACACATAATTTAATATTATGTTTTGGGGACAGGCAGTAAAAGTCAGTGTGCTGTGTTGTTCTGTAAATCCACTGATTGCTTCTTTCAGGGATATTGCACCAAGCCCTGGCTTCTCAGCTGAAAGGACAGCGAGGTCTGTCAGCCTGAGCTGGCTCATTGTGCTCCTGAGCCACGCACACCACTGAAGAGCATTAAACAGCACTCCACAGATGCTAATATAGAATAATAAACATCACAAAGGTATGAGGAAGTGTCTATTTTTACGCTGGCAATTGAACCACTTACCACTGAAAAGGCCATTATTTGCATGTGAAACTTACTCTCTAACACTTGTTATAACTATGGAATTCTAGACACCCATAGCATAGAAAAAAAAATTAAAGAAGAAACAAAATGAAAAGAAAAAAAAGTGCAAATTTGTGAACTAAACTCTAAAGAGTCCAAGAACAGGAAGTATTCAGCTCTACATTTGAGAAGAAGATGACAGAGTTCACAAAAGCAGATGCACTGCATCTTCACAGGAACCTGGCAGAGCGGGCCACATGAAGCTGGTAGACACATTAAAATGAAGAATAGGTCTGAGCTTCAAAGGGAAGAGAATCACTCTCAGATTTACAGTAATACTGTCATAGAACATCATATTTAAAGAAGACAACATAAAAGGAATCAAAATACATTTCTTGAAGTATAATAGCCTTTATTCTTTTACCTTGGATGTGGAAAAAAATGGAAATAGGAGAGGCAAATGACACGAAACTTTCACTGGCTTGGGGAAGGTGGTCTACCAGTTTTAAAAACTTTTCTCTGGCTGAGAAAATTTAAGATATGCATTTATCAAAGTAACTCTGAACACAGCTTAGAGCCCATGGAGTTTGCTTCAAACACAAGAGACACTTTTAAGCAGCCAGTGCACCATGTTGCTTATCTACACGAAGAGTTGCTACAAAGCCCAAGAGAGAGATGCTGTTACCTCCCACCTGAGTGCAGCTGATTAAGCATGTCCTTGACAGAAATTGCCTCTCTAAGTGACTTTTAGCTTTCAGGAACTTAACCAAACTAAGAAGTCATCCAACAGGCAACAGGGTAGGACAAAGAAATTACAGTTCTTTCAATTTTCTTCAAACCTAACTCTTCAAGAGACATTTGGCAACCCCAGGGAACAAAAACATGAAGTCAAATGATTGTACGTTGCAGAACTCCTCATCTACACTGCCCCTCTCATCCTCTTTCTTCTGGAGTCACAGGTTCAGCTACAACCCCACCAGAAAGATGGGAAGCATCCACTGGTGTGCCTGGTTTATCTTTTTCTTTCCTCCTCTCTAGCAAGTGCCCTGCAAGGTAGACTGTCACACACTTCAGGAGAAACAGAGGATCAAGGACTATTATATTAGGATGTGAAGTGACTGCAGTCACACAAAATTCTCTGTGAACAATGTCATGAGTGCTGCCCATGTCTAAACAGCTCAGATAAGAGCTATTTTCAGAGGTTTTCATTATTTTTATGTTTTTTCCCTGGTCACACTAGGAAGATGTCTATTTTAGGCAACTGATACTTTATTCAACCTGGTTCAAAGTAGTTATTTTGAATTATTTTTTTCACCCAGTTACTTTTTTATTGATAAGCCATGCACAAATCTAAGGGCTGTGTAAAAACATGGTTCTGCCAATTACCTTGGTGTGCATAGCTACTCTGAACATCCCAAAAGAGTGGACCAGACAAAAGATGTATTTTGACCACAACCCTGTATGTGACCTGCATAGGCAGAAATGTCTTTCAATTTGTGCAGCCTAATAGCCAGCACACAGGAGAAAACATCAAAACTGGACAAATTAGCAAGATACATGTGAAACCACTAAAGAAAGCTTTTTAATTAAACAGCTAACCTGCTGATTGACTTCATCTGGTCTGGATTTTAAGTTTGACAGTTCATTCAATAGGGATATTTTTAGATGCTCTTACATCTCAATTTAGGTTAAAAACCTGTTTTCTTAAGTCATTGAGGCATCTGATATGTCAGATTTAATATAGGCCAAAGTCTGTTGCTAACCCATGTCAGAATGCACAAGCCTATGTGGGGTACTGAAATGTTGCCAGCTGTTTTTCAACCCTCTGTGTGCAAACTGCAGTCACCAAATTTCAGCCATTTCAGTGGTGACTGCATTTTCTACACCGGTGTCATTGTCACAGTTCCATGTAAGTTCTGCAGATTTTTTATTACCCCTCATGTGTGTCCCTTCCTATCCCAAGTCTTTTTTAATTTAGTGGAACAATTTAAAAAATAATTTGTAAGCTTGAGTGTCAATTTTAAAAGTTAACTTCTCTTTTGTTTGTTGGTTTGTTTTTGTTTTTTTTCTTTTTAATCAAACAAATAATGGAGGACAAGGACAAACTTGATGCAGATTCTTTACAGATAATGGAGGTTTCACAGTAATTTTTTTTTCTTTTCTCTTAGTCTGCCCATGTTAATTTCTTTAAACTTAACCTTGAGGAATCATTTGTTAGGGAGTAAATAAACTCTTACAAGAAATGAGGGGACTAATGTTTTCACTGATATTTTCCAATTAAGATATTGCAGAACAACCTGCACCAAAGAGTAAAATCACTTAAGTGCACCCACAGAAATGGGCAGGACACCAGATGAAGTCTCATTTGAATTCAGATAGAAAGTCTTGAAAAATGAAGCCTTTGTCCCTGCTTAGCCCTGGTGTAACAGAAATCAGGTTGAATTGTATTCTGAACCTAAAAACCCAAGTGATTCACAGACTATTTTAATCATAAAGTATGCAATGCTAAGAAATTGTAATCTGATAAGGTTATGGGCTCTTTCTGCATTGGAAAAAAATAAAAAACAATAAAAGAAGCACTTTTTGGTTTTGAGGTAATTTGTCAAATACATTAAATTAGAACAATGGGGTTTTTTATTACCTCTTGGTTTTGGTGCACCAGAGTTTTATTATATTCAAATCTTTTGAGTCGTAAAGATTGGAGATAAATACACATAACTGAATAGTGTTAACATATTATCTCAAGAAAAAATAAGCATTTCTTTTCATTTTCCTGTGCATTCCACCATTTTTCTTCTTTAATCCAGTAAAGAAACTGAAGAAATATGTCTGCTTCTGTAAATATCTCATTTCTCTATCCCCAATAGATTTTGTGTAATCCTGAAACAACAGCTACTTCTGGTAAGAAACAGAATGACTAACAAATTATAAACATAATAAAACTATGCAGTACTAGAAAAAAATATATCATTTATTTGTTCACTGGGTCCCCAGGGCTTTTCTGTTATAAAAAAAAGGAAAAGAAAGACAAAAGACAAAATAAACAAACAAAAAGCCCTGGTTTTTTTTTGCAACCAAATAAAGGAAAAAATATTGAGCTACATGTTCATTTTCTAAAATTAACAAAGTGCATTTACCAGTTGACCTAAACAATTCTTAAAAAAACCCTAAAGCCAAATAGCTGGGTAGCCAATCCATATATCCATAACAATAGACAAGGTGCATCCTCTGGTTAATTCTGAAAAATACCAAAGATTTTTTTGCTATTACTGGAAGATGTTAATGGCCACTATCTAGGAAATCTGTGATCAATAAATATTATCAGAGACCATTTTGACTCAATTGGGGGGTGCTGAGAACTCCTTTCAGTTCCAGGGGAGCAATGAATTCTCCTTACAGCACAAAGAGACTAAAATAGCAGCGCAGGTTAATTTTTTCTCTATTTGGAACTCTCTATCCAGGTTATAAATGTCTATGGCGTGCCTTCAGATTCCATCTTTTCCTCCTCACAGTCCCACTTCCCCGTGCAAAAATCCTCCTGCTCAGATCAGGATCTGGCTCTGTTCATTGGAATGTTTCAGCTGCTTTCATCTTCCCATGCCACCATTTCGCAGAGGGGCTGCAGGGGAGCAGGGCCTGAGACACACAGGAACCCCTTTTCACCCTTTTCCACCTCTTTCTGAGGATTATATCAACCACTGCTGTCTCCTGAAAGCTGCCCTGCAAGTTGTTAGGGAAACTCACACAGGTTCTTAAGCCAGTGGAAAACCACCCCTGACACCAGGGCAATCAGGGGTGGATTTACACTGAATGAAAGAGAATTCATAAGGAAAGATGTTCAAGCATAGGTGAAGCTTACAGACCACACAGAGTGCAAAAATCACCTGCCTAGACATATTTTAGGGTCAGAAAATGAACAGGCAGCAGGGGGAAAGCTATCACAGATAGCTCAAAGGAAGATAAATAGAGAAATTAACGGAGAAGCAGACCCAAGCATGGACACCTTCCCCTGGGCATGAAGGGAGCAAGAAACCAACTCTGCAGAACTTTGTACTTTCAACCTCCAGTCACCAAAGCATCTGCACATAACTCACAAATTCAGAGCCATTCCTCCCACTCTTTTGAAACAGCACAATATCTATTTTGGTCCCATTTTAGAGATAAGGGAAACAAAGCATGGACAGACTGAAGTAAGCTCCAAGAACCTGCAAACATGCTTTCTGTCACCCACACATTTAACCTCTTTGATGATAAAAAGTCTTTGGCAAGAAGAGTCTAGTTCTATTTTTCAATCCCATCATGTGCTTGATATAAACAAAGCTATAAAGCCCTGCTCCATTGATTCATATCACAGAGGTAATTCTTAGCCAAGGGAATAGTTTCGTTTCTCTTTATGCAAATGGCACTCCTTGCACAAAACTGAAAAACAGGGCTCCTCCTGGCAAGGCAGCCTAAACTCTTTTAGCAAAGCAGCAAACCAATTTCCTGAAGAAAGCTGTTTTCTGATATAGAAGACCAATCTTCAAATTATATCTAAGTTTTCAGATGGAAAACATATACAAGCATACTTTTAATCTTGGGGTGGTTTTTTGGTCAAGGCCAGAATTTTCAAAAATCTCAAGGATTTACAGAGTCATATATTGATTTACTTAGGCGAGAGACCATGTGCAGTTATTTATATGTGAATTTCTGCATTTGTCTAAGTAGCATGGAGCTGTTTGCTGCTGTGCTCCAGGAAGCACTTATGTTTCCATGGAAAATTTAGTGTTTCTTCAATGCAGTTGACTACTGGAACTAAATTTATAGAAGTGAGATTCTCGTCATCACAGTGGATAACAAACAATTCCATTTCCTACCTTGCCCAGTGCTTGATATTCAATACCTAATTTAAGCCTTGCTATTCCAGTCTCTAGTCAGATTGTCTATTAGAGCAATTGTGCAGAAAATCATTGAGAAAAATGGTTTCCTCTTCCATATACAGAGTCTTTGCCACCAGAGGTCAACAATTAGTATACAGATCTATTATTAATTTTAATTAATTTCTAGAAATAATATTTGTGAATATGATTATTCACAATTTATGAGCTGATATTTAAAATCTGCGAAGTAGCCCATTTGACATACCTCATAAATTACACAGTACATTATTAGTTCATGAGAGGAGAGCATATGACTTAGAATAGATAGTGTGAAATGCCATATATATGAATTTGAAATTCATCCTCTATTAATATTCTCTAATTAGTTAAAACTTGCTGCTTATGAATTTCCCTGCCAGCAAAATCATGGAACATATGCAAAAAAGCAAAAACAAAGAGAGTGATAGCAGTTTCAAAGCAAAACCTTTTGAAATTCAAATCATTATTTGTGGACGGATTAAAAAAACCCCAAAAAATCACAGAACTCAATTATCCTGTAGATGGAGAGGCTGAAAAATGCAGGGAGGATGGTGACTCACGCTGTCTGAGGGACATTCAATGGCTTCACAGTTAACACATATTGAGTCACAAGGAGAAGTAAGTTTTCATTCCCAGTCTCTCTCCAACCACAAAATTGCTGTTTCTTCTTGCTACATGCACGAAGAACACAGATATCCAATTATTGTTAATTTGTTTTGGTTTTACATGCATAGTTAATGCAACCTTATTTATACAGGGCAACCAACTCCCTTCAGGTATACATAATTTCCTGTAGCATTCATATAATACATCGTTAATTTTAAATCTATAAAATGCATTGCATCCTCAGATGATATAAGAATCATCCTACCAGACAAAATTAACCCTTCCCCCAAATATTATATCTCAGTGAACATTTAAATAGGCATTTTCTCTTTTCCACCAAGGTAAATCCATTACAGATGCTTAGGATTGCGTGAACAGATGAATCAGACAAAACCCATCAGAGAAACACAGCAGGCAGCAATAAATGAGCAGAGATCATAGAAAAATCACTGAGGCTGGAAAAGACCTCTGAGATCTTTGAGTCCAACTGTGACCAAACACCACCTTGTCAACCAGACCATGGTACCAAGTGCCACATCCAATCTTTCCTTAAACATCTCCAGATGCCATGCTATGGCCTAGGACGTGCCACAGAAATAAAGTAGGAAATACAATAACTACTGTTGTAACTAACATCACTAATAATAATAAACTAGACACAGAAATCTGTCTTGTACCCTACTGAACCCTTCTGCTCTGTGTACAGGAGGCAGAACCTCTCTGCACTGTTCTCCTGCAGCATTTCAGAACAAACTGGGAAACAGGAGGGCTGAACACGACATTTGGACTCAATGCCTGCATTTAAAAGCTAAACACTTCCTCTGATCACTATTTATTGTTCTAATATCAATACTCATTGATATGGCCTCCAGAAATATTTCATTTTCCTACTCTAGAAATCTAAATCGACTGGTGGCTGCACTCATCTGACAGCCCATATGAACTCTGGAAATTCAGTGTCTGGGGAGTTTCAGAGAGCAGCACTTACCCATGTGGCCATCAGCTCACTGCTCTGGACAAGATTCGGCTGTGCCAGTTGGATTCTGCCACGGTCAAACTCCCGAGCAAAGTGTGTGGGGAAAGCACTGGGGGTTGATGTGACAATCAGCCTCTCACCTCAGATGGTGAAACTGTGATTTGAGGCTCAGAGGTGATGGTTGAGCCCCTGAGCACCGCCCAGAACACCTGACAGACCCTTCCCTCAGGGGGCTCTGGGGCAGTGCTGTGTGACCCCCCCTAAAGAAGTAGCTGAAGCTTCACCTTTATCCCCAAGAGGACAGCTGCCAGTACAGGAGATTCAGACTCCTGAAAAGTCAAATTATGGTAAAACAAACCTCCTTCTGTCTTTGCCATGCAGCACTGGCTCCTTCTCTTGCACTCAGTCTCACTGAAGGAAGCTGAAGTCCCTGGTGGGTGCTGCTGCCCACCTTGTGCCCTGCCCGAGCTGCTCCACCTTGGATTTCTCAAGTTGTTCTCAGGAAAAGCTCCTTCCCACAGCCCTGCAGAAAGAGCAGCTGAGACAAGAGATACAGGGCAGTTTTCTTTGTTCCACCTGGCCTCATTTACTCTTTCAAACGTGCCACCAAACAGTCACAATAAGCTTCAGAAAAACCATTTGGGCTCTCGGTCACATGGCATAAATCAGAAGTCCTGCCATATAAAGAAATGCTAGGAAATCAGCAGAGAGGGCAAAGGCAGAGGCAAATTCAAGGGTAGCAGCTGCACTGGCCACCTGAACACATTATTTTAATTTTGTGTCTGCTCAGCTATAGACTTGGCTTCCTCTGAGAAATGTTGTATACAAATGTCAGTGCTCTCTACTCCCCAGTTCCTTTTGGTGTATGCTCTGCCATCTGAGCAGATACCTGTTCATTTAAATCATTAAATGCAAATTAGTCCTTGCAAGTACAGTGGCTTATTGAGAAAAAAAAATAATTTGAAAATGTAGTCCTATGCAGCTTGCAGATATAAGGCACAGTATATTTTTATTTTAATGTCCTTAAAGATAAGCATGATGGTTCACAGAATTATCCCTTTTTCTCATTTCTAACCTACTAATACCACGCTCAGAAAGTACTTCCATTAAAAAATAGTCCCATACTTCTTTCTCTCTGGGGAAATATAATAGTTTGTCTGAAGAACAACAGTTTGTTAATTATTTCACCATTTATCATCAATATAGCACACTCCCATCCCTTGTGGTCAATAGCACCATCAGGGAGACCCAGCTTAATTGAGTAGATATTGACAATCCCTTTATTTAAATTGAGGCATGTAGAAGTAATTTTCAAGCACTGTTGATGGCATTTGGGTGATTAACATCTCCAGGTGTCTTTCAAAATCTCATCATTATTTTCCCTAACAGCCTTCACTGGGATGAAACCAGGACATACTGATTGATCCTGCCTTCAGTTCTGCTGTTAGCATGTTCATCTCCTCATGCACACTGATCGTTTAACCCTGCAGCATGAGGACATTTGAAAATGAAATAAAAAGGTCAAAAAAGGTGACCTGTGGGAACCTTTATTACTAGAACTGATCACGTTGATTGCACAACATCACTCCAAGGTGGGGTGTTTTGGGGAGTCTGATGTCCAAACAAACTCTGTTCCCTTGTTTCTCTGCACTGAACACAGGACCCCTCCAGACCACAGCATATCCCAGCTCTCCATGAATTCTGCAAAGGTTTGCTGGCCAGTCTCTCTGGGAAGTGTTAGGCTGTACAACAGCCCTGCACAACAAACACTGGAGTACAAGCATTATTCAACTTGATGGACCCTTTAGATATTGAATGTGGAGCCTGTGCCAAAGCACTTCTTATTTTCTTTCTCCAACTTATTTCTTATTTTTCTTCTTAGCAAAGAAACAGCAAGTGATACATCTTTAAAAAACACAACCACAGGTTTAGCTAAAGAAGTCTAAGACAGGGATCTTCCCTTTGCATTGTTACTCACCCTTGGGGCTTCTGCCACCCACCTGCCTGAGACTTTTTTCTTATCCTCTCTGGTTTCCCTACCCTGTTATTGTGCAGCTCTCACCTGTCAGTCCAATTGCCTTTTTCTTTTTGCACCCATGAGCTCCCAACAACAAAACCAAACCATAAATGTCCCCCATGAGAGTCACTTTTGCATGCCAGGAATCACCTGTCGCTCTAGTGGAAAACATCTTGAAGACAGTGACATCCCACTTCCCTGTCACCCCTCCACAGGGAATTGGGAGGGACCTGTCAGGCTGCCTGCCTGTGGGCAATGAGCTCAGAAAGAAAGGCTGCCTGTTGCATGTGCAGAATTGGACATGAATAAGAGACAGAACCAATGGCAACAACGTGAAAGGTACAACAGGGATACAGTCCCTGGCTGCCCTCTGGTAACGCTGATACACCCAGCTTTGCTTGTGAACTTGCAGATGGCTGGCATGGGCAGTAAAGTACTGCCACAAGCTCTTGCAGGCCTTATTCTCAACAATTAAATCAACACATCTTTAAAACTTTCTCCCCCTGCAAAGAAATTCTGGAATAATAGAATAGTTCAAGCTGGAAGGGACCATTCAAAGGCTGTCTAATCCAAACCCCTTCAAGGAGTAGGGACTTCTCAGAGCCCTGTCCAGCCTGACCTTGAACATTCCCAGGAATGGGGCATGTACCACCTCTTTGGGCAACCTGTGGCATTGCTTCACCACCCTCACTGTAAACAACTTTCTTATCTTTAACCTAAATGGACCCACCTTTACTTTAAGCCATTACTCCTTGTCCTATCAAAGAAAAACTTTCTGTGTCAGCTCAATGCTGCCTTATTGAAAATCAGCCACAGTGGAGTTGTTCCAGGGCTAAGCTGTCCTGACAAAGTAATATGAGCAAATAATTAACCAGCTCTTATTAAGCCATGCGTTTCAGCATCATTTTCTGCTCTTGTGTGGCCCTAATCAAGAGCCAGGGCAGGGAATGTCAGTGAACTCCAGACCCAAGGGACCAGTTAGCATTTGAATGTGTGAACCAGCCTCTGAATTTCCCAGTTTTATGCTCAGTCAGTGGCTCAGGTCCAACTGATGCACAATATCACCAACTGCAATAGCTCCTGTGGGTTTATCCAGGGGAGGTATTTTGCACAAAAGGATTAACTCAGACTGGAACTTTCCCCTGAAACTAGTGGAATAAAAGAAATAGTGGCATGGAAATCCTATTAGTGGTTCCTGCCATTATTAACAAGATAAAGGGAACCACTTTCTAATAATCTGTTTACTAAAACCTAATGGCTGTTTCTGCCCTGGTTCACCCAGGCACTGATCCACGTGGGGATCATGGAGCACATCACCCATGTCTGGGAGCAAGGGCTGCTCCCAGGGGTTTTCTGTCCTACCTGCAGCTTCCAGGTGGGCAAGGTGAAGCCCCCAGGGAGTTCCAGGAGGAAGGGTCTAATTCATGGCACTGAGCAGAAGTGGCTGCATGGAATCTGCTCCAGGATTCAGAGCAATACCCCACCCACAGCCTGCCCTGCCTGTGGGACCAGCTGATGCTGTGATGCCAAAAAGTGAAACAGTTCCATTTATATTAACAGATACAGTTTTTTCCTCTGAAGTGGCATTTAGAATTCAAAACATCATCAGTAAAAATTTGCATAGATAACTAAAACCTTTCATGAAACACAATGTTCTGCCTTTTCAAAATGTCACAGAGCAAACCTTTAAAAAAATAAAAAAAATTAAGCAAATAATGACAATAAACTTTCTTCATTATGCTGAAAATCAATCTACAAATACTTAAAACATCTGCTTTGGTCTGTTATATTTTCTGAACAGTCTCAGATGCCAGGAAGAGTTCTTAAAGGTTTTCTGGGATAGAAACCAGCAAAAAAAGCATAGCCATGTGCATTCAATTGCAAGTTATGCATGTTATGCACTTTAAAATATGCATTTTCAAACAGATCTTGGAACACTTTACATTGTTGATACTATACAAAAACGAATATAAATGAAAGTTGCACTATAAATAAAGGATTTTTGCCAGCCATAATTAATATTTAAAAACCATGTGTGGAATTTTATTAACTTGAATAAGGACTCTTTTTTTATAACTTTATTTCCATAAATTAAACATTCCCTTGCTATTACAGATATATTTCCTTTTTCTGCTTTAGTTGTCTGATTATCCAAAAAAAAAAAAAAAAAAAAAAAAAGAAAAAGAAAAAGAATGAAATAAAGAAGAAAAGAAAAAAGGGGGTGAGGGGCTGCAGGGCAGATAGATTTCCTGCAGACAAATTCTAATAGGCCTTCCAGATATATAGCATCTTGTTAAAAATTCATGCAGGCCAGAATACTAGAAGGTCAGAAAATGTCTTTGAAATTCTGCCAGAGCTCTTTTTGATAATTCATTCAGGTTTTAAAAGGGAAAATTCCTCATTAAAGAGAACCTAATGCTTATTAATTTATACTCCTAAGGCAGAGGCTGAATATTAAGCGGTGGACTCTGTTAATCCATTTATTAAATATCAAAGACCGTATGTTTTCACCCTGTGTCCTCGCTTATTGATTAATTTCCTTAGACCTATATGGGTAAAAGCAGAATAAAGTCTCTAGACACTTTCCTAAACTGGTGGAGACTGTAGCACTCTTTTGTGTGGTATATACCTTACAGAACTCAATCTCCTCTGCCTTCAGGTGCACGTCTGTAATCTCCTGCATCTGGCTGAATGAAAGTCCCCTTTGCTCAAAGTTATCATTTGGTGCCAAAGGCTAAGTAAAATACTTCCTACAGCTCTGATTTCAGGTTTCCTGGTGAACACATTAATGAACATGAAGTAACAGAAAGGCATCTCCATGCTCCAGAAACAAACACAAGCTTCTCTGCTCTAGGCTGGCACAGAGCAAGGATCTGAGCACTTTCCTCACGCTTGCAGCTATTTCCAAGAGCCCAATTCAATTGCAGTTCTAAGCACAGTTCAGATGTGTCCTGGTTTGGGCTGGAATAAAGTAAATTCTCTTCTTAGCAGCTGGTACAGGCTGTGTTTGGAATTTGGGGTGAGCATGATGCTGATAACCCACTGATGTTGGAGTTATTGCCGAGCCATGCTCACCCCAAGTCCTGGACTTTCCAGTTTCCCATGCTCTGACAGTGAGCAGGGGGACAAGAGGGATTTAGGGAGCATGGCCTGGCCAGCTGACTGGGACTGGCCAAAGGGATATTCCAAACCACAGCATCCCACAGATATCCAAATATCCCACAGATATTCCAAATACAGCATCCATGTATAAACAAGGGGCACTTGGCCAGAACCATCAGCCACTGCTCAGGACTGGCTGGGGATTGGTCAAGGAGAGGTGAGCAAATGTCAGGTGTTATTTCCCTCTCTTCTTTTCATTAAAATTATGCCATTATTATTAGCATTAGCACAATTATTATTTTTTTTATCTCAGAGCTACCAAGCAACCTCCATCCTGTCCAGAATCCAAATACTGCCAAAACAGAAGGCAACAAAAAACAATAAGAATGCTGAAGTTTTCAGCAGATCTGTGTTTTATGAGACCATTTTGTCATAAGTTCAGGCACATGAACATCTTCCACTTCATTGTATCACACTCAAATGAAAGAAGAAGAAAGGCAGGATTACTGTGTTCACTTTGTAGTGTTATAAGAGATGACTGAAGATGCTACTGGTTCAAGAAGGGTCAGGACCTAACTGTGAACCTTTTTCTGAAATCAACCAAACATAAAAGTAAAAAATTTTCATTTCTTATGACTAATTCTCTCCTTTCCCAAAACTGAGTATAAGAATTAAAAAACGATGATTACAGGTACACTGAGAAGTTTATGCCATGACTGAATACTGACATGGAGAAGTATGACATTAGAAAGCAGAATCAATTTCCCTTCATGGAAAAAAGGGGGGGAAAAAAAGAAGCCTGTGAGCAAAGAACCAAACCACAGACCACAATCATAAACACTTCAAGATTATCAAGTAATTCACACCACCTTGTAGAAAACAGATAAGCATGAAAGCACCAAGCACTGGCATAGGCTGACTTGGCAAACCTCCTTTCCTGAGTGGAGAGGGGAAAATCCCCTCATAGAGTGGGTGTCCCTAATCACTCTGCATGTGTGACTGCCAGAAGCTTTCAAGCAAGAATCTTGTGGTCAACAAGAAAATGATTACTCTTTTTGCCTTTTGAAGATCAGGCAATGTTTATCTTCCTGCTAATTTCCAGTTGCCTGCTTAGGTGGCTTAAGAAGTCTACAGATTTTTGCTTCTTTCCCAAGTGCTTCAGTAGTCAGCAGACAACTAACGAGGTGGCAGATAGGTACTGGCAGAGTTGAAACAACTCCTTGTACTGGGGAAAAAAACCTGTGTAGCAACAAAGAGAGGAAAATCCACAAAAAAAAAAGCTCCTGTAACAGACACTGAATGAAGGCACTTCAAATGGACACAGTAGAGAGGACTTTAATGTGTTTTTTTCCCTGTACAAGAGCTGCTGTGTGCAGCCACTGCTCCTTCTGCTAATTCTTACTCCTCTGTTATGCCAGTACAACTATTTGTGTGACTGTGAAGTGAATCAGATCAGGGAATTGATCCAAGGTTAAAATAACCTGGGGGTGGGAGAAAAGAAAAAAGAAGAAGAAAAAGCAAACAAACAAAACTCAAAAAACCCTCCCCCCCCAAAAAAAACAACACCCCAAAAACCCCTCAAAGCAGCTGCCACTGAAGCCAAAAAGAAATGTCAGGCACATCACAGCTTTGCCAGGGTCTCTCCAGAGCCACAGCTTCAGGAGAGGTAGATTGGCATTGCATTTGAGACCCAGAGCCTGCACAGACAGCAGCACACAAGGCTGGCCTGTCCCAGGGACGTGATGGATGTAGGCAAGAGCAGGACTTGAAAATCTTCCCAAAACACCAACATTGGGAGTTGGGGATATAAACCCATGAACACAAGGTGTTAAGCCATAACTTGAGATGGACAGAGCATGGACAGTGAAAATCTCACTGCTGCCCACACCTCAGTAACTCAGATAGTTAAGGCACAGATCAGCTGTTTCAAGCTGGACTTGCAGCCACCACCAAACAGCCACCTCAGGGTGCTCTTTTTAGAATCAGGATTTTCAAAAATCAGCACCACAACAACGGATCCCCATATGCCCCATGACATACTCAGGTTAGGACTGGAAGAATGCTCTGCATGCAATCATTTAGAAGCTGCAGTGGAGAAGGACACATCAAAGGCAGAATATTTGTCACCAGCCCAACCCTCCCCCAGTAGAAATGAAGCACAGGTTCAGTTCCAGTGGTTCCTGCAGGCAGAATGGCCAAGCTGAGGTCTACTTTACATGTTAATATCACAATTCTCCAGGAATACAGCAAAGCCTCTTCCTGCTCATAACATGATCTTCAGCATGGCATTTGGTGGCAGTCAGCACAGCACAGCACAGATAAGTTGTGGAATTTACTGCACATTTTCTGAGCTCAGCAGACAAAGCCTTCCTGCTGGACAGTCTGCTGAAATACCCAAACCACATCTCGAACATAAGCTGAATGGTTTCCTTGTGAATGAAAAGAATTTATTAAGATTGTATCATACAGAATCTATTTGGTGTCTGTCTCTATGGTGTAAGTAACAGTTCCTGATGATAATAAGCTCAGCCTTAAATGCACACATGCCATGGTCGTGCTGTGTAAGTTTAAAAATGCTACTTGTCTGCCTGGCAGCTTTACCCACCAGGAACACAAATGATTTAAAACCCAGATGCTGAGCAATTTGAGATGCAGAAGCACCCTACAGTGAAGCAATTATTGCCTTGGAGGGTCTTATTATCCTCATCATGACATGAATTCCACACAAAGTAAACATGCTTTCATTGTTATGTATTTCCCAAACTGCAGTGTTGTAAAGAAAAGTTTTGAAAGGAGTTTCTCATCCTTACAAGTAAATCTCAGCAACTTGTCTCCTTGCTAAGACAGACAAGTGATTCCTGCTATTTTCATGACATATTAGGTTCTATTCCCCATCTCCAACTCCACTGGTTTAAGGAGAATAGAGCCTCCAGGGCTTTTATAGCCATTTAAAACCAAGTTCATACCAACTGCCCTATCAGTTGGTATCAGGAACAGATCTCAGAATAAAGCAGAACATTCTCTTCATCACAGAAAAATGCACTTGTATAACACTGTCATCTACCAATGCACTATACTGTATACTTGTTTTCCAGTGCTAATTAAAATGCATTGAATCAAGTATGCTCTTGAATTACCTAACCCCCAGTGATTGCAAACCTGGAACCTTTGGCAGTATCTGATCATACCCAGGTCACCTGAATATAACTCAGAAATGCAGTTTTTAGGTATTTACAGCAAAGCCAGGACATGGATTAGCAAACTGCTGCATGCATATTTAGAAAAATATAGAATTCCTTTAAGAAAACTGCAGGGCCCCATATTCTTTCTTGAATTATACTGAAAACCTTTGCCAAGTCATTCCAGACTTAAAGATTAATTGACAGTGTTGCTTAATCCATACATTGATTACTCTGAGTCCTTCTGTGCAATGCCATATAGTTTTGGAATTTGCTTATTTTAGAATACAGCAAGTACCGAAAAGAGTAAAATGCTAAAATAACAGCTCTATATGGAAGCACATGTGTGTAAATTGCACTGAATCAAAGGCTAATTCCCTTCTATTTCAGCAATCAGCTGCTTTCTACATTCTTGAGACCAAAAAAAACCAGAATAAAGGGAAAAGAAGCCTGAAACTTGGGCATTACAATAGGTAATAATTGCAGTAGTTAATGCTTATATCTGTATTTTACTTGATAATAGCTGAGGCTTTTAAGGCTACTCTTTTTTATTTTTTTTTTGTTAAACTGCACAATAAATTCCAGAACAGTTGTTAAGAGCATTCCTTTTCCTGAGAGGACATAAACTCACAAGGCCTCTTCTGCAGGTGCATGTCCCTGACCATTATGCTGTTACATATCTCAGTTACTGCAGACACACTGGGGTCAGGCTCAATTCTTCCTGTAGAAGAAATTCCACTAAGCACGACAGCCACAAAGAGGAGGCAAGACTGAATAGCTATAAAGACTCCTTGCTACCAAGGTAGAAAATGAGAATCCTGGTTTCTGATGCACCAGCTCACTCCATTACAATAAGTTGGACAGGTTCCTCTGAAAGAGTAAAAAGCTGAACCTAGAATATGATATTGAAGCTTCATTTAGCAATTTGGGAATTCTGGGAAATGGGAGTGTAAATTTCATCCCACAAAACAAGCAGCATAATTAGATAGATTTTAATTAAACAGGAGTCAGCCTGAATTATCAAATAGCTTCAGATGAGACAAAAACCATACTAACTATTCTAGAAAAATATTTGCTTATATGCTCCTGAAATTTGAATCTGTGATTTTTCCATGTGTTAATTCTGCCCTGATACATCAGCTGGAATCTGGAGGTTTCACAGCAGTGCAAAGACAGTGCCCTTAGCATGTCACTGCATTGTCCCACAGCTGTGTCTTGGCCCCAGGTGTGAGCCAGGAGTAGTTACTATGATAGAAGAGCTCCTGTGCCTCGGGAAATTAAGAGAAAAAAAAAATCAATCCAACTATTTAAATTCAGAGACTGCTCTTTATTGCAAAGAGCAGCAATAAATTTAAGAACACACAATATTTTAACCATTATAGATGAATGCATGAAATGATGTAGTTAGTTGGCAGTCAATTCTGAGTTTCAAATATTTCCACTTTCTTATCAGCTGAATCCCAAGATCAGCCAAGTCCTCCACTTGATCAGAATCAACAATCTGACTACTGAGAAAGTGCACAGAGCATTTTATTACTCGAGTGAAGCACATGATTTAATCTCTTCATGGTGCACATCCATCACCACCAGGGAAGGAGGATGGATGGCAGGAGCACTCTCCAGAATGCTTCAGTTCTGCTGTCAAGTTGCAGCATATTCTGCTTTATCGAGATACTTAGCTCTTAATAAATGCCTAATAAGAGCAAAATCAGTCCTGTTATTACAGTTAATGGCTTTTGCTGATGCCTGTGGAGAGCAGGAATATGATTGTAATTTCATGTTGAAAAATTCCAAACTGAATGGAATTCTGGCTGCTCTGCAGCAACCACAAAGGCACAGCATCCTTGGTGAACTGGTGCATGCACACTTGGGCACACGGTGCAGGTTAAACAAGCAGCAGTGCTTGGAGCAAAAATGGCAGAAGTAGTTCATTATCTGGGTAACAATAACCAGTTTTGATGTGTCAGAAAATTGAAAAACAACAGCCTAGATTTTGTAAATGACCTTGTAACTCTTTCCTAAAGATCCTCTTTCATGTTCAGTCATGAGTTGACCAGTGTCTGTCTCTAATTTGTCAGGAAGAGCCAACAAAATATTTAGGGCTCTTCAGGAACTCAAGAGAATGCAGAAGTACAGTTCCTGAATATGGTTTTCAACACAAAGGAAAAATAATTTATCATTGTAAAGAGGAGAATTGAAGCACAGAGTTACCCGGTAAATTCTTCCCACTCACATCACAAATGAAATCACCTGACAGCAAAGTTACTGAGATCAAACTTTCTCCTCTGCATCACCTTCCATGCCCACGTGTCCATCTGGTGAACGTGGAGCTGCAGTGTGCACCATCTGTGCTCAGCACAAGAGGGAACTGAGACTCCCAGGTTTTACAGATTATAAAACTAACACAGGCACAGACCCTATTATGCCCAAGGAAAGGGCCACCATGGTTTTTGTTTCTTTATGCTCCCACAGTCAATCGTCATATCTCCTACCAAAGACAGGACATAGATCTTAAATTCTGTTTTATAGTTTTTCCAGTCCTTTTGTACAGTTACTCCACTCATGTTCAGTTGTGGAATTGTTTAGTGTTTGTAGGCCTTTGCTAAAGTAATTTATTCACACCTAACTTCCCTCTCTTTTCACCTGTGATTATTTTGGTCCAATGCATCTTGCTGGTATTGCTGTTGGTTTATTGTCAACTCAGGCTTGTAGGTATAGCAATTGATTTGTTTTACCTCTTTTCTGTTTTCCATGCCCTAATTTTCAATTAATGCCTGTTCATTAGTGCTCTTTCTCCATTAAAAGTCCACAGATTTTTTTGTTGGTGACTTTTATTGACCTGCCATAAAGAAGGCTTTGCTTTTTACGTTTCAGCCAAATCTGATTTTGTATTACTTCTGACAGCAATAACTAAGCATGTGACACTGCCTTGTGAGACTGATGGATGTCGTGTGACACAGGTAGAAGTGAAAGGGGAGGGAAACAGAGAGAAATATTGCTCCTCTCTATTTAATACCCACACATAGCAGAGTCATAGAATGTAGCAGAAAGAGTGGACCCCTGCACCTATCCACCATTCTCTCTGGCAGAAGCTTAAGTACAGATCTGCCGTTCATTTACCCCACTTCTGTTTAATTGCAATCCTGGACTATGTGCAGCACACTTGCCTGAATAATGCGTGGAGAACAAAAGCTAATGAAAGCTAGATGAGAAGAAAACAGTGGTGGGGGAAAAATTGCATGGTGGGAATAAAACCATCTGTTTAGTAAAATGAAAAGAAATAAATGCCAAAATGGCTCAGTTCCATAGTCAAATGGATATATGTAAACTAGACTTCAGCACTTGTTCATAGTTTTCATTGCAACAAATGCTAGGTAACATGATGTAGTCTTTATTTTCTGACATTGACCTCTGGGAGAGTTAAATGACACAACACTTTCTGCAGGCTCAGAATACCTCTTCTGCACAGTCACTGTGGCTAAACTGTGCAGAGTAACTTTTTCAATGATAGCAATCATACTTTGAATCTGACCTGTTAAACTTATTCAGCACGAAATGTCAAAAACACATTTTGTGCAGAAAAAAAAATTCATTGCCGGGTGGTGAAAGGAAAGAGGTCTAAAAGCTCTTGTGACAGGTCACCAGATGCAGTGGGGACACTGAGCCAGGGCTGTGCTGCATTCTCACACAGTAACTGAGAGGGACAGCAAATGAGAGATGCCTTGGCTGAGCATCAAGATGAGCTGTTGTTCCCTCAGAAGATCAACAAAAGACCATCATGCATTCCCTGACAGTGGGAGCTGCATGATCAAAATGCAGCTTAAGATGTTAATCAGAAAGTGGAACAATAAACCAAAGGGAAGCAGTTCCTTTCACTCTTGCTGCTCTGCAGCCTACAAGAGTTTTGCCACTGATTTCAAAGAGAGCAAAGCCAGGTAATTACAATGCTTGTGGCTTAGAAAGCCCTCTCTCTACCTTGATGAACAAAGCTCCTCAAAGTGCAGCACTTCAGGGACTTTTCTATAGTCTCTTTTTACAAAAGAATTTATTTTATGGCATTGGAACATTTTCTATTACAAAAAAACCACACCACCAAAACAAACAAACAAACAAGCCAACAACAACAAAAACCCACCAAAAACATGAAAATGAAAGAGTCAAAACCAAATATTTCAAGGACCTGAAATAATTTTGCTACTCTGTAAAGCTTCTTCACAGCAACAACAGGGAAACTACCTCTTTTAAATGATAGCATTATCTTATAAATAGCCCTGCAGTAAGTAAGTGAGTCAAAGATGAAAAAAGACTTCTTAAAAATTTCTGGTTTAATTATTATTCTACAAAGAATCTTACTCAGAGAAGCCTGTAAGTAGAAAAGATTCTTCAGTTTAAGAATAAATCTCATCTTTGACTTGAATAGAAACTAAAGAGATTGCTATAGTTAACTGTGATCTTAAGCACTGCTTAAATTAGTGGCTAATGAAGCACTGTCTCTGTTTAGTGATTTTTTTCTGGTTTTGCTCCAAATCTACCAGGATGTACACAGGCATCAGTGCTCCAGCATTAGGAATAACAGACTTGGGAAATTCTAAAAGGTCACAAAAATCTCAGGGTAGCTTGGTAACACAGGTAAAATGGGTAAATCTGGCTTTACTATAGGACAGTAAAGAATACTCAGGATATTTAAGAAAAAAATTGTTGAAAATAGGGATAAAACTGTGCACAGTCAAATCCTGTGCTTGCATTTTGCCAATTTCAGACAAAGGAAAAGGCCAGTTTTGAAGTCCAAGGAAATCAGCAAGCGTTTTTTTTTAAATTCTACATCTATGTAGTCAATTTGAACATTTTCTCTCCCCAGGGACTGCACAGGCTATTGCAATATGATAGTCCCTGAATTCTCCTGTCTTGCCAAGTAAGAAGAGATGGGAGAGCAAAGACTGAATGGGGCTACAGTAAAATTCAGAACAGATGACCTACAGACCCCTCCTTGGGTGGATCCAGCACATGAGAGTGCAAACACAGGGGTTTTTAGGATGTGGGAATTTTCAACACAGGCACAATTTCATTTCCAAAAGGGGGACATGTTACCCCAAATAGGAACCAAAACCCTGCAATGATATAGCGTTCTTGTAGTGTACTTCTCATATTTTCTACTCCTTTGTGTCCAATATCAAATAACTTTGAATATCCAGGTCTTTGAAAAAAATAAATTAAATCTCTGAGAACCTGTCTGGATAATACACACACTTAGAACAGAAAAAACTGCCAGCCAGAGGGACCTCACTGGAAGGCTGAATTTAGGACTGAATTTATAAAGGGACTCAAGTGAAGACAGCAGAGCAATTTCCAGGTTCAATGCCATATTGTATGTGGATACATCCAAAATCCTTCATTAGCTATAAAATAATGTCAGAATAATCTGTGCAAAATTACAGCCCTAGTAGAGAGGAATGAAGTGTGGGTAAGTGTTCATAAATCAAATGTAGAAATGAAAATTAAAATTGTAAATTTTGACCTGGCACATCCTGGATTTACAAAAGCTATCAAAATACAGCAATCTCTTTTCACTGGGCTGGTTTGACTCTGTACCTTTAAAGGCAGGAAGAAATGCTGCAAGTACATTTCTCTTTAGGATTTACTCAAATTAATACAGCAACCTCTATATCTACCTACATATATTTGTAATTTACTACAAAATTCCTTAATTTCTCATTACTACAAGCATGAATATGAAAATAAATATGAATATCCAAAAAGGGTTTCAGACCGGATGTAACGACTCCTTTGGAGCCATTAAGTTTCATCATTTCCATAAATTCAGTCTCCATGCAATGAGCCCTTTATGAAAGGGCATTTAATTGCCTGATAAGATATAGTGGCTCCTCTGCATCAATAATAAAGTCAATAATCTGCATTTTTTAAATCTCTGTAAATATCCACTGATGCAATAGGTTGTTGCAGTACTAGAGTCCTCCAGGCCCACTGGCTCACTAATATAAAATGTTTAAAGCCATTAAATATACATTTAACATGATAGAATTTTATGAGTCTATTGGAGGTCAATGCTGTAAAATTATACCTCTAAAAATCCTCCTCAGAAAGTAATTTATGGTATAAAATATGTTTATTAAAAGTCCCTGACTACAGATTTATGCGATTTTATGTGAAGACTGCAATTGAATATGCTTGGGGATCAGTCCTGAGAACACTTTCCATGAAGTTCAGAGCTTATTACCCTCCACAATCCCTCCTCGAGTTAATTGAAATACTCCCAAGAGTAAAGTTACTCATAGTCAAGAGTATTTGTAGCTTCATGCCCTTAAACTTGTTTCCACAGCTCTCCCTCTGATTCACTGTGTGATCTAGCAGGTCATTAGATTGGCAGGGCTTATCTGAGAGAGGAACCATTTAATGGGTAAAAGGCAAGATAAAATGTATGTTTGCCATGTACTGAGGTGCACAGCACTATTGGTATTGGTGCTAATTGTTTCCATTTTTTCAGCTCCAGTTTTATTAATCAACTATGACATTGGTAGTGACCAATTAAAAAGAAAAATGTTTTCAGATCAAATAGGATATTGAAATCTCTTTGGATCATACATATAAAAAAAAATTAAAATTCTTCCCATCCTATGCCCTAAACACCTTCCTAAGCTGAAAAAAAAAAAAAAATTAGTCATGCAAGGCTATTTCTAGAACAGAGGCTTTTGCTCATTCTAAAATCAAAGTATTCTGTGATACAAAAATTAAAGTTCTGAGGCCAGTTTGCCAGCACATTAGCAGGATGGTATAAGGGATATCAGGATGATAAAGAGATTTTTGAGCTCATTTAAAGCATATACCAACATACACATTTTTCTTGTATTTCTCTGTATCTGTCTTGAACCCCATTACTATGCTGTGAGTACTCAGATGTTAACTATTAAAGACCTGCCAAAGAAAAATAAGACAAAAATAAAACTAACTACCAGTACATCATACTTTAGTACCAAGATTTTACTACTGGAGAAAAGCAGCTGTGAATCTTGCTCATTCTGGACTCCTGACTATGTATGTATTTCTTACATTTTTGGGGAGTTGCCAGGAAACAACAACAAAAACATCCCACTCAGCAAGGTGAAGTCGAGCCAAGTCTAGGTTAGAACATGAAAACATGGTTTTGATAACATGGTGTTCTTACAAACATTTTGAACTTCCACTGAGAAGTTTCCTCTCTAAGTGAATGTGACTTTTCCCCATATGCAGCTTGTAAATGAGAGATTTTGGAAGAAGAATGCTGCAGACCTGAAGAGCAGATTTGATTTTAATCTAGACAAATCCCTTCTGCTGTGTTGAGCTCAGCTGATTCCCAGCACAGTCTCTGCACTGTCCTGACAGCAGAGGTGGGATGTGCATCATCCCTGAAGGAAGTGCTGCCCTCTCCAACCTGCACACAGTGACAGCAGCTCTTAGCCCTGCCCTGAGCCTCTCTGACACTGAATTTTATGGAAGGCCCATCTAATAATGCCCCCAAAAATCTCCGATCTTTTCTCTATTCATACCTCGTCCTTCCTCTCGAAGCTGTTGGCAAAGTCCTGAGTGGATTCATCATAAAACATAACACATGACCACAAGCTAGAAAAGGATTTTCAAAGGATTTGTGCTGTCACCTGCTAAAGGATTTGGGACTCTAAGTCTTGCTTTATTTATGTAACACTGGGCAGGAGGAGCTGGGTTAGCACACAGCTCAGCATGGGCATGCACCACACTGAAATCTTCACCTTTAGGCAAAGACAAGAACTAAAGGGGAACACTCAGGGATTAAATTTCTCCAGTCACAAGCCAGCCTCTATTAGGACTAGGAGTACAGAATTTACTACAACAACCAAAATGTTCTAAAAAAACTTCATCATATTTTACTTTTAAGCCAAAGCTAAAATGGAAAAAGGGTTTGTCAGCAGTGCAGGAATGACTGCTTAGGTGTAAAGGCATTGCTGTGGATGACAGCAGGGCTTACAGAGCTTACTTCATTCCCAACATTTTCTTATGGTTCTGCTCTGAGGGATGAAGCTGTAGAGGAGAGAGAATTTCAGTTATTGCAGATTTATCCTGTGTTTGTCCAGCACTTAGGATAAACCTGGATCTAGCTGTTTTTAGTGACTATACCGAGCGCAGGCCTTGGACACCTGACAGATTTCTGACAGCACACCCAGAACTGAGAATGGCACTCCAGAGCACTTGTTAAGGAGGCACTTACTTTAAAGCTGCCATAAATTTTTCCATAAACTCAGTTGTGCTCTGTTCACAGATCTCAGTAGATCCATGTGCAGGAAAGATTGTGCTCTGCTCTTTGGCACGTGTGCAGTGCCAGATGTGATTGAGCTTTCTGGGAACTTGATTTACTGTTATGACTGGGAGAAAAAAACAGTGTCAGTGGCTAAAATGGCATCTCTTTTTTTCCCCCCTCTAATCCCTGTATTATTTTCTAGAAGTGAGAACTCTTACAATAGGAAGTTATTAAATTTATATATTGTATACCTGGCCTTACATTATAGTGCTTATTTGTGAAAATTATTAATTCTTATATTAAAGCTACAAAGCTACATTTACACATAGAAATCTAAGGCACAAAGCCTGTGGAATACGGTGAGAGGTTTTTTGTTTAACTTTTCTTCTTAACTGTCCCAAATATCCTGTCTCTGGGTACCTGAGGAGCAAATGGTCTTGACCCCTGGATGGGTTATACCCTTGAGAAACTGAAAATAGGAGCAGGTAGCACCTCCTTTAGTATGATCATGATGAAATTCAAAGAAATTCCTCTCAGACAATGAAACATTCAGGAAAAAAAAAAAGTGGTTTATGCCTGCATCAGTTAGGAGAAACTAAGAGCATCAAAAACAACAGAAAAAGAAAACAACTCACAGCACCACAGGGACTCTTGAAATTTCTGAACTTTCATGCATTTTATGGTGGCAGAAATTGTTTGTCTGTGAAAATAGGGCACAGTACAACACCAATTGCCTGGCACTGTGCACTTGCTCCCTGGGTAGGGCTCTTTCATACCTTTCTGGAGCTCTGTACTAATTTTCTATACACACTGAGATACAAAGAAATCTGTATTTTGCTGCTGTCTCGTATGTTGGAAATGTTGGAACATGGATTTTTGTATTTTTTAATGGTATTTACTGCACCTAAAATTTTGCTGGAAGCAAAGCTAGGAATAAAACAAATACAGGGCTTGATCTTTTTTTTTTTTACTTGCATTGATAAAACAAAATGTTTAATTTCCTTGACTTTAGAAAAGCTGTTATTCTTTACATTGACATAAAAGGGAAGAGAGCTGCCATCACAATAATGGACAGAATCTGTATTGACAACTGGCAAATAACAGTACTCAATAGTGCAGGACAATCATATCTTACAAAAATGAAAATGAGAATCACAGTAATTGGGGAGGTGTTAAGATTTTGCTTTCTTTCACAGCCAGGATTTTGGAGCTCAGCAAAGCTGTTGATCAGCACTGATGGCACAGCAGTGACAAAGCCACCCTCATTACTTGGGGTCTGAGCAAACTCTGCTCTGGCCACAACTCCTCTGTTCCCTGGGAACAAAGATATTGCTGCATCACAGCCTGCTCTGATGCAAACTACAATTTACATCCATTTACTATGCAGCAGTTGGTGGCAAATTTAGGGTTTTTTTTAAGAAGCAGAACCAGAATGGAAAACATTTTCACCACAGCAGAGTTGTGTCAGGAAATGCCTCTCACTAAACACAAAATGTTTTGCCCAACATTTCTCTTTCTTTCTTTCTGAGATTCACACGTAGCATCAGCTGAATTCCTGACAGGCTGTTGGAGAGCCCAGAACTTGCACACTGAGCAATGCCAGGGGATGAGTTAAACACACTCTCACACGTTTTCTGAGATGGAGCTGACAGATTGAGGTCACCAAACCACAGGGCCAACCTTCCTGCCAGGGACACGGGGACAGAGGGCCACTGACCTTTAGCTTACAGTAGAGCAAGTTCAAAGATACAGATATAAACACATACAGAAGTAACTCAAAGTATAGTTTGTAACTTCTGAGAGTTTATAAATAAACATACATCACAATGTTTGTGTTATGGCGCACATTTACTGAGTTATTTATACAGGAAAATCCTGAGTAAAACACAGCAGAACTAACAAACGGCAAAATAATCATATGTGTAAATAACGACAGTGTAGTTTAAGCTTAGTAAAAAGGTGTTGAAATGTTATCCCCCTCTCCATCTCCCACACCAGTTTTAGGTTTGGCTTTTTTTCAACTAAGCAATTCTGAAAAATTTCAAATAATCCTTCAACAATTTTTTTCTGATACAGAAAAAACCTTCCTGGGACCTAGAGCTGAAAAGGATGTCAGTTCTGTACAGCATCTTCTGGGAGTTCTAGGATTCTCAGCAGGTGATTTCCCAGGATCCTGGGAGAGTAAAGATTAGCTGTTGAAAAAGAATGTTAACTCTGCTTTCTATTCTTGCCCTTTACAACCATGAAAAAGATTGAAACATCTTATTTTGTACCCTAAGGGGTGGGTTTAGAGGTTCTTTTCATTCTCTTTCACCAATTACTGCAGGAATATATAGCATCAAATTGAGCAAGCCCTCCTCAGGAGAAGCAGCAGCTTCAGCAGGTGTCACTGCCTTGGCCCTGCACTGCAATCCCTGATTTTCCCTGTGAGCTGACACAGCAGACAGCCCCAGCCTGGCCTCTCCTTTAGCTCTGCCCTTGCCTGAAGCCATCCCCAGCCCTCACCCTTTGTGCTTCTCCCTGTCAACAAACAACCAGCTCTGAAGAAAACAAGTTTCCAGTCTGATTTCTGTGAGTGCTTTCCAAGTCATGCATCCCCAGTGCCTGAATTGTGTGCACACATCCCTGAATGAGCAGGGCTGTGACAAGAAAACAGCCAGCTGTAAGCACAGGCTGCAGCTGACAAGTGCTGTGAGTTTTTCAGGTTTCCTGCCTGCATGGCTCTTGGCCTTGCAGTTCCCACAGCCAGGATGGGGCACATTGTGTGGTCAGTGAGCTCTGACCAGCACAGGCAGCCAGAATGAGCACAACTGATAGAATTAGTAACAATTATACATCTCCTGCATTTTAAAATGGTGTATCTCTTCATGGAAATTCTATAAATTAAAGGATTTGGAAGGATCTTTCTTGGGCATGTAGGGAAAGGGTAAGGGAAAATTGCTTTAAACTGAAAGAGGGTAAATTTAAATTAAATATTAGGAAGAAATTCTTCTCTGTGAGGGTGGTGAGGCCCTGGCACAGGGTTCCCAGAGGAGCTGTGGCCGCCCCATCCCTGGAAGTGTCCAAGGCCAGGTTGGATGGGACTTGGAGCAACCTGGGCTAAAGAAGGGTGTCCCTGCCCATGGCAGGGGTTGGAATTAGGTGGTCATGATTGTATGAGCAAGTTTTAATGCTGACAGCTCAGATAGAGTGGTAAGGAACACAGAGTTGGTGCCATCACTGCATCTCAGACTGCTGAGGACACTGTGGTGGTGAAGCACAACGCAGGGCAGCTGGAATTGCCCCATGAATTGATCTAAGGAAAGCCTAGAGCAAAGCATTTCCCTTGATCTCTTTATCAATCTGTGAAAATACAATCACACTGATACCTCTCTGTATGTATGAGTAATTTCAGCAGGTTTGAATCTATTTTTTTCCTAATAAACCCCCACGAATCATTTGAGAAACTGAGTTCTGCATCCCATAATTAATTCTGATTTATTCAAGAAATTTTCTGAAATCAACAGGAACAGTTTTTAAGTGATTAGAATGAAGAACTGTTAGACCAGTGAGACACTGAATATTTAACAATGACCTAGGTTCCATTTCAACATGGCAGGAACACTAGCAACCATTTGGAAATGAACCATAAAACTAGAATAAGAAGAAAATTTTGGGAGCACTAGCACTGGAAATTCCTAACACGTGGTAAATTCTCCCTTGCACTTCACTAGACTATTTAACTTGAGAAGCTCAGATTATGAATGTATTGCTGCCTGCATTGAATGTTATGCTCAACTAAGAATATTTTTGCTCTGTATTTGTATGAGACATTAGTGACTGCAATTGATTTGGCATTAGTCTTGCCCAGTTGACTTGGTTTAACAGATTGCACTGAGCATCACAAGTACTTGCAAGCAGACATATAGAATTCTTTAAAATGCTGACTTGAGCTGGCTCTGCATGAGGTAATTGTTACATCCCTTTACTATACTGCTTTCTTGAAATAATTTTCCTGTCTATATAATTCCCAAGTTTTAATGAAGAGAAGCTTAATATTAATTTTTCCAGTATCCCCAATTTTACTGAAATGTGTTTACATCTTCATTTATTGCTGAGAGTGACACAGAGATAAGTGTTTTCCTCTAAGAAAAAGAGATTGGAAATAGTGTGAAGCAGTAATGGTCAGTGAAATGTGTAAAACCAAGCCTCTTGAAACTGGTACAACAAGTTAAAGATGAGATTTGTCTCTGTAGACAGGTCAATATGTGGGTAGGCCTGGATATAACAGGTAGAAATCCCTCACAAAAGCATCTTTCACCTTTCTTGCAATAGGAGTGTTTGCCATGGAGGTGAGCAGAGCCTGGAGTGGGAGCAGGAATTGGGGGAATTGATGCAAAGCCCTCGTGGCCAGGCTCAAGAGGCAATGAGAGGCTATGGCTCCAACTTTTAGGATACACCAGTGAATTCGGCTGCCTTTTGTAGCCACCTGTTCACTCACTGGACTAACAGCTCCCTAAAAATAAAGATTTCTCCAGGTTTTGAGACTATTTCTTCATGTTATTGCAAGTTCTCCTTTTTTCTTTTTTCTTTTTTTTTTTTTTTTTTAGGACAAAGGAAAAAGTTACAAGACCAGATATGTTTCAGCTGTACTTCTTGCCCTATTTAGAGTTAAATCAGGAAATTAAAACAATGATTAAAAAATGCATGTCATGCCTAAAAATCACAGAGTTTTATCAAGGGACTACAAAGGCTGATACAATGGAGGGATGAGCTAAAAAAAATATCCTGAGAAGTAAAAACTGGTTATGAATGAAGTTTTCAGAGCAAGGAAATAAGAACAATAAAGTCTCCTTCAGGTGTATGAAGTGGAGTGAGGCTGACAAGAGAAGACATTAGACCACGGCAGGATATTTGAAGAAAGTTAATAAAGAAGGAGGGTAATACAGCTGCAGAATTTAATGAGGTCCCTGAAGTGTTTGCAAGAGGATCTGGAGTGGGAAAGCAAGCAATAATCAGCACACCTAAGTTTTTCAGAAAGTATTGTGCCTAAAGGCCATCAGGTTAATGTTCATATTTAATGAAAAAACATACATGCACACAGCAGAGGGGTAAAGCACACATCAGATCTCTTCCCACTGACTTCACTCTCTGCTGAGGGGGAGGGCAGTGAAACTCTCAAATATAAAACTCATTCAAACACTGCATGAGAAGAGGAGATGAAAGACAGTAAAAACTATGTCTCCTCTTAATTGAATATACACTTTGATTATTATTTTTCAAGCAAATTTCCTTGACTGATTTTTTTAAAAATACCCAACCTTTTTAGGAAGTTCTAATACTTTGAAGAACATTATTTGGAGTTCAAACAAGAATAGACATTTATGTTAATGATTTTTTTTCCTGCGTCTGGGCATAACCTTCCATGTTCACCCTGAGAAATCGGCCTCAGGAAGAGGAGCCTGAGGCTCCTGCAGGCTGTGACACCACAGATGGAGCTGCAGCTCTCCAAAAGCCCTGGGACTTCTCTCCAGGGCTACAGGAATTCTCAGGAGCTGGAAGGAACTGGACGAGTGAGCTGGGAAAAGGATTGCTTCCTCAGGCAGAGGTTATTTAAAGAGGCTGCTGAAAAATATTTACATTCACAAGAATTCCAAGGGTTTATCTGACAAATTAAATGCCACCAGAATATTTCTGTCTAGCTTTAATAGGCAGTCCATTTCTCATATCTTAATACTACTAAAATTACTAAGCCAACACCACATATTATGAATAAATACCTGATTCAGAGTCCCTGAAGTCAATGAATGTTCATTGACAACTGTGGGCCTTAGATTACAAACCCTTAAGAAGACATTACCTATTTCAAATGACCTCTTATTATGCAGTTAAAAGCAACCAGAGATAAGACATTTTTGGAGCTGATAAAAAGCCTCCAGAGCAATGGTTCTCAAAATTAGAGTTGCAGCCTCAAGTCAGGGTACGAAGAGTTTTTGCTGCAGAGTCACGACACACTCTACAAACTTAAGATCTCATTGTAAAGAAAATTACTTCTAGCTCTTCTGGCAACAAAGATAAACTTCTGAATGTAAATATCTGAAGCAGTTTGGTTTACTTAATATAGAATTATAGGGAATACCCAGTTCATTGTGCTTTCTACAAGGATAGGGGTTTTCTTTCTATTCTGTTGATATAAATAGTAATAATAAAAAAATTGCAAGTATTAAATATAGTTACTAACCAACCAATCAGAAAGTATTCAGCCGTGTTTCTGTTGTTGACACAGCACCAAAGTTCCTGACAAAACTCAGAGCACAGCTAGGCTGTTAAAGATGACATGATGGAAATGGCTTGAATTTAGGGTGATCTAATTACAATTGAATTTAAGTTTCAAATGCAGTGTTTGATTAAGGGATAAAAGGTTTTGATGGGAAGACAAGATCCTGACACTGGTTTGAAGGTGATGCAAAGGAGCACTAAGGGAGTCACAGAGGTGTTTTCTAGGACTTTGAGGCTCACTGAGGATGGAAGGTTAAAAACCACAAACAACTTAATCCCTCACCAAGAGCAAGCTGGGTTCATCTGTGAATATCCTGCTCCCCAGCATAAAGTTTCACTACACATGGGAAAATATCCTTTTAGGTGACTGGTTACATACTTCCAGGATTCAAATGCATAAACACTGATCAGTCTATAACAAAAGAACAAGAATTCCAACTCAAAAGCACTGGCCCTGTACAAAAGGTATCAGATGATCCAGTTGTTTCCATCAAAAGGACAATCTGATGCTTAGTGAAGTTGAAAGATATTACTCCTCCACTGTTTTCACATTAGAGAATTATTTTTTTGAAGGAAAAAACCAGAAGACCTGATTCTCAGTGCTGCAATGGAAATTCATCCACAGAACCCACTGTTTTCAGAGATTTAGGCTTTTTTCTGCTGTAGTTCAAAACAATTGCTGCTTAGAAGGTCATTGTTCCCTGGCTTGCAGGGGTCTCATTTACATAGAAATGGAACTGGCATTAAAAGGAAATAAGAGGTGAATTTTTGAGGAAATGCCACTCTACAGGGAAAATAAAAGAAAAATTTATGGGGAAACAAGCAGACTAAATCAGTGTCCAAAGCACTGAGTAACACACTCAGGTTTCAGTACTTCACATCAGTCAAGCATTTGGTCTAATATCACTGAGCTAAGCTGTTGTCATAAAACATAGAAAGGAATTTAAGAGAAATTAGGGAGAGCTGCAAAGAAACAAGGGGAGTAAAGAGACAAACACTTCTGAGAAAAGGGAATGAACCTGACAAGCAAATGGCCCTACCATCTTCTATAGGTTTTCCAAGACTAAACCTATTTAAGGAATAAAATTATTGCAAATCTGTCCCTACAGTTACTATAGTGATAATGAAAACCATTAAAATGAATATTTGATAAATGAATAAATGAATAAAAATGAAGGGAATAAATGAATGGTAAATGAATATAAATACTAAATGGCAAAAATTAAATGAATAATTCTCTTAAATGAATAAATCCGCTGTGCCTCAGTTTGTTAGTGCTCTACACAGATTAAGTTCCTCTTAAATGTCATCTTGAAAGGAATTTACATTGCACCACAAGGATCTATGTACTGGGGGTTGCCAGGATAATAGAAAGTAAACATCTGCATGTGTGACATTGCTTGGTTTCTTCAGCACACACCAAAACTGACAATTTAGTTCTTAGTTACATTTTACAGTCACTGCAGCCAGTGGCTGTTGCAGAGGCAGCAGTATCTTGATTCTTTTTTCCCTGAGCTGTTTATTTCTCTTATAGCAACTGTGCCTTTCCCATACTGATATTTATTGAACATTGATATTCTTAGCATTGTGCATGACCCAAATATCAGCATGCTCAGCAGCAGACTCTAGAAGTCTAAGAGGAGGATGAGAGCTGAAGACAGGGATGTAGGAAAATGGCTCAACACAGCAGTAGGTCTTCAAAGAAAGAGAAAAAATGAAGAATTGACAGAGCAAATACTTCATTTACAAGGGGAGAAATATTCCAGAGCTAGACGGATTACAGACAGAAGGAAAGGAGTAAATACACAGGGTTAAGGGAATAAGTGACAGATGGAATGACATGGTCAGAAAAAAAGGAAATATTTGTCAGTGGTCAACATAATTAAACCAGAAAAGAGTTCCCTAATTCACAGTGCTATTACTGAGAAGTTTCCTCTCTAGAAGGGCCAACCCTAATTCAGCTACTCTGGCAGGAATTAACAACAAGCTGCTACCTGATCTTTGCTCTTGCACTGGCATCAATATTTGTGTGCAACTGCTTCCTTCCATCCTTATTTAAATATTTCTAATGTGACCTGCTGCTCAAACAGAAAGCAGAAGTTTGGCTAGGGACCTTGCAGAATCTACCAAGAGTAGCTTAATTTTTTGTTGTTCTTAAAAAAGAAAAATGCAGCTCAACTCTACTGGGAGTTTTTATCATTTTTAGCTGTGGAAAATTAAACTGTCCTTATGCTGTACAAGATGTTCCCCTTCTTCCACTCCCCCGCTGGTGAATTCTGAGTGTTCTGCAGAAGCACAGGCCCCAGCAATTGTGGAACATGACAGTCAATACAAATAAAACCCCACAATATACATCAGTAGGTAGCCCTGAACAAATGAAATAAAGAATTGCCTCAATTCCTTAGGTTTAAGCACCAGGTTTAGTCTACTTTCAAACCAAAATTCCACCTCTCTGTAAACCAAGCAATGTAAATTCTGCTCCAGAGTCACATAAATCTCAAAATAAAACTGCATACCTGGAACCCTGCAAAAAAGGGTGAAACATCAGTCCTGTTTTGAACTGCTGCTGGAAGTTTTAGTTCATTTCTCCTCTCAGCCACTGGAGGAAAGGCAGTAAGGGAAGATACTCAGAAAACAGTCAAAATCATCATGTGTTTCTGATTTAAGCACACCCTGCTTTGGGATTAGCTTGGCACAGCTCCTGTCAGTTGGCCAGTAAAGTAATTTTTTCTGAATTAGGTCTCACTGGGGAGTTAAGCTTGTCTTTTTGGTAGCTAAAACCTGTAAAGTTGAGTCAGTAACTTGTCTCAGGAGGAGATCCTTGTATTTTGGACTTGTATTTCTCATTCCAGAATGTGTTTCTTTGCCTTGGTGCTTCTTTAACAGAATTTTATAACCTAACAAAAATAATTTGTCATTTGATAATTCCTTCCTATTGATATCTAGGCAATTTCTGTTCCTCAGTTCTGAAATCAATACATATTCTATACATTACAACACACAATTCCAAAACAGCATAAAAGCAACAGAACATTTTTATGATGGGTTCATATCTCCTTTTTATGCTGTGAAAGAGTCAAGGCCTGCATCCCAGCATTTCTTAGACTCGATGCTTAAAATAAAATTACCAGTTAAAAACACGATGTTAATTAAACCAGGACAACTAATGGGATGCCCAAAATCCATTGAACATAACATGCTTTCCCCTGTTACCCATGTTTCCTTCTGCTGCCTCCTAAAGTAGGAGATAGCCAGGAAAAACTTGGTTTCTGTTTCTGCCTCTCACAATTTATCTATACCTTGATCCTGTTAAATTTACAGAACCAAACTTAGACTGCATTTCATACCTTTCAGAATATCTATTAATCTTACAGCAGCAGTTTTGTTTGATTGGTTACCTTGGCATTGAAGCAATAACTGGGAAAGGCATTTTAATAGTTTTAATTCTCTGCACTGCATTAGAACACACTTTTTCCATTATCTTAGCTATCATTCTATTGTTTGCCAATCCCCAAACCTGTTGATATGCCTCAGACAGCTCAACTCCTTCAGTTAAAACAAGACTGATTAGCAAAAAATTCTGGAATACAAAGCTCAGTGGGATTGTATTTACTCATTAAATGCCAAAGAGCCATTTCATGCTCCTTATTCCCTTTTATAGCTATTGACTGAAACATTGCATCAGTATCAATTATAGGGATTTGAAATGGTGAGAATGGTGGAGAAGCAGAGAATGAGATCTCATGATCACATCAACACTATAAATGCTGTCATTCTTACTGTCTAATGTCCCTTAAGCTTTATTTAATGGTTAATTGATTGCTAAAAATTCTTTCAGGTTCATTTAATTTTCAAGAATGTGGCCTTGTTAGTATGTTGTATGTTGGCAGAGCCTTTTTTTATTTTTTTAACAGCAAAATTATATATTATGTGGCATGAATTATAAAGCAGTTGTCATGGAGATGTTGCTAAAGCAGGAGCCTGTGTGCTTTGGAAACTGCAAACCCTGTGTTTGTGCAAGCACCTTTCCTGCAGCTGCTGCTTGGGGTAGCACCTGGATGGTTCCTTGCACCATTCCTGGCTGTGATGCTCTCACAGTGCTACAGGCAGGTACCTCTTGCTCTACAACTTCCCAGGCATGAAACTGGAAATTTTAGTGGAACTCAAAGCCTGCAACGAGGCACAGAACTGAAATATATTGAATTGTTCTGAAGCTGATGTCTTATCAAAGAAATGTAACTTGAGACAGAAATGAAACAGGTCATCTTACCAGCTTGAGATCTAGGTCTACTTTGATATATCAATATTAATTAATTTAGCTACAAAGAAGCAGGCACAAAAAAAGCAATGTTAACGAACCAGTGCTTGCAATCTGGTGGCTCAAGATTTGCTTACCTCTGTAAGATTTTGGTAAGTAGGTTACAGAACTGTTTCCCTCTGTTTGCACAGCTGTGAAATGGGGACATTTATGCCTAATTATCTTTATAAACTGCTTTAGAGCTTTCAAGATTGAAAACACCATTTGGATGTTAGGAAAAAACCCAACACTTCTATCTCATAACTTTTTCAAAAGTTTCTATTTATCCGTCTCTCTTAAGAGTTGTACTTTATTTTATATGTGTACAATGATATCAATCTTAAGCAACTTTTATTCTTCATGGCATTCCATCCTTGAGAATCAGTTTGACAATGTTTTTGCTTGTATGTTACCAAAGAGCACAAACTGGCACATGGTTCTGCAAGACAAGTGGCTCTGGAGGAAGGTTTGCAGTATTACAGAAACTCAGATCTTGCTATCATTTGTGGTGGTGCCTGCAGAAGATTCTGGGTTTTCTGACAGGGAAAGCAAGATACAGCCTTACTTAAAATTGCTAAGCAGATTGCACATTAAGCATCGGGTTCACTCTCTCATATTTTCATAAATATGTAGAAAATCATGATGCCTTGCAAAATGAAACTTAAGAGACCAGTTCATGAAAAAATTATATGCTCCATTTACTCTGGCCTCCTATGTACTTTATTTTTTATTAACTCACTTATCCTTTTTATACAGGAGACCATGTCTCTAATCTGCACGCCAGAGGGGTGGGCAGCAGGTTGGGGAAGAGTTAGCCATAACAGGTTTTTGTATTCCAGCACAGAAAGCACATTCAGAAATTCACCCCACATTAGGAAAGAAATGAACCACCCAGAGTTTTGTTGTTTTTTTGTTGTTCTGAATATTTCCTTTTCATCTAGGTGAATGAAGAGAACACTCAAAATAATAAAAAAAAAAACAAATCTAAGAGTAAAAAGGAGACAATCATTCTTAATGTCTTTTGTGGACAGCAGCAAGGAATTTACACATCCCAAAACATTTTACTGATAAGTTTGCTACCTTTAGAGAGAAGATAAAAATACAAATAAACATTAAACAAGATGAGGTTAATCAACATTTTTCTCCAGCTCAAAGAAGATTGAGTTAGAAATGAAGCTGTTGAGGAAGGAAACACAATAAAAACTAATGAAATGCTGTCAATTTACCACTAAGGATGAAGACGGAAAAGTCAACAAATACTGTTGGAACACAGCTTTTTGGGTTTTGTTTTTGTTTAGTCTAATTTCTCACACTACAAAATGACACTTGGAAATAATTGATCTTTCTGTGCTTTATCATTCACAGTACCCAAAAATAATCCTCATGGCAAACTATGATGTCATGTTATCCACATTTAGTTGCAATTTGGAGGACATGGTTTCATTTCTATATTGAAATGACCTGGAGTTAAAGATTAGAGAGGAGCACTGTGTGTTAAAATGCCTGACCTTTAATCCTAATCATAGGACAAATTTACTTCAATGTTCTTAGATGAAATTTAATGTCCCCAGTTTGGCCTTACTGTTTGCTGATTTCAGAAGATGTTGACAACTCCATTTGCCAAAATAAACAAGAACAGTTCCTCTCCCTGCTCTCCTCTGCTCCTAATGAAAACCAACAGACGGGCTCAGAACTGTCAGGAAGCTCAGGAGCAACTTCATGTGCTCTGCAATATTTAGTCTCAAACTGAAGGGTAGTCACAGAACAGCAAAGTATATCTTTTCTATATTAGAAGAGATCAAGCTTTAGTTTAATGCCCCAGTGCAATTTTTGTGTTCGGCCTGTTAAAACATCGGTTGCAATTTCATTGCACATCTATAATGGAAATTTTGTTTCTTGGTGTGAGAGCAAGAGCTGAATGAAATCAGAGAGACAGGAAACTGTGTTGCCTGATGAGCCCTGATAATTACCATAGGTTTAACTGTTGGACTTCCATAGACCCTCTTAATAGCAGAGCAAGAGTGACACCAACTTCCAAAAATTTAATTACATTAGTAGTGCCTCATGCAGATTAGAATGCAATGCTCTGGAATTACCATTAAATTAAGTAAATTTTTAAGCACAGCTAACCACTGAGGGTGGGCTCTACTCTTCATCGTGTAAGGCCTTGTTTGTTCCCCCTGTGTCACTTCAAAAGGATGTGTACAGAACTGGGAAAACAGCAAAGTTATTCCTACCATGTGCCCATGAGAGTGAATCATGGTCCTTGTTCCTATTGTGCAGCAGAAAATGGGAGTGTGGGAATGTGTAGAGACATTCAAGTAATCATTAATCCTTTTCTACTTGTCAATCAAAAATGTTGTACTCTTGGGGTGAGAATATGTTTGGCTGAGAACAAGCTTTTAGTAAAATAGAGTTGGCACATGCATATTTGCAGATGCTCATGAAAGATGAATCACGACATTTCCTGACAACAAACACACCAAAATGTCTGTTTTGCTACTCTCTTTCCTTTGGGTATTGCATCAGCAATATATACTGTATATGTATGTGTTTGTATATAAATCAATTATGCACTAACAAAGAAAAGTCTTCGCTTTCTACATCAGAACAGAACAGTGCTGTAACAAGGTCCTGTCACAAGAAAAATGGTGAAGACATCTGAAATAATTGAATAGGTTCTTTTGGTTTGGTTTGATTTGGGTTAGATTTTTTGGTTTTGGTTTGGTTTGTTTTTTTCCTAACTATTTTCCTTTAAACTAATGAGACCTGTAAGGAGGAAGCCTCTGGCTATCCCACAAAAACCTGCTATTGTAACATCTACCCATTAAAATTCTAGTAACCCTTTGAAGTCTAATGCTGCACTCTACAAGCTGTGGCCTCTCAGGTGATATCTACAAGAGATCCATCTAGTCTGACCTGTTGCAGACCCAGAGCATCAAATCAATATCAGTAAGACTCACAGAAGCCCTCGAAACACAGAGGCTACTAATGGAACAAAGGCAGAAGTAAATTTCTCATCAAAGGCTTCAGCCTTTTACTTTAAATTTTATAATACCTTTGTTCACAACTAAGGATTTTTCCCTAAAAACAAATTTAGTGGTACCAATTAGTTCTTTAAAATGGGTTTAAAAGCAAATAACAGCAGTGCATCATGGTAGGTCTTTACTCACAATCATTCTGCTTGAGCACAATAGTTACATTTGTCCAAACATTATCTTCCAGGCAACATCCAGCCTTGGCATGGAGAAATCCACAGCGGCTGTTCCGCTTGTCTGTATTGTTCCAGCAATCATTTATGAGGCCATTTTTGCCCCACTTTAACTTTGAGAAGTTCAGCTGTGTGCTCCAGAGGAAACTGCCCCTGTATTCACTATCTCCCCCACACAGATTAGGGACAACTGCAGCAATCACTGGGGGCAGCACACGCCACCCTGGAAAAATGACAAACCCTTGGTTTGAGCATTGAAAGCATTTCATCAGCAGGGCTTTGAACAGATTGTGTTTGCTTGCCATCACTCACTGTTTTTGTATTCAAATAGTCAGGGCAATCACTGCTCTTTGCAGATGTAATCAAGCTGCAGAGCAGGATTCTGTTTCTGGCTAAGGATGTTTATCAGTTATTAAGTATAATATATTGAAAGTCACAGCAGCGCTGAGGGGTCAGCGCAGATGCCTTCCATCATGAGTTACCAAGATGCATTTCTTCAAAAGAAACCTCATAGATGAAATATTTTCAGCTAGCTGAGGTTAATAAAGATAGGTCCTTCATCATCTCAAGGAATGGAGCCAATAACGAGTAACAGAAATAATATCATAAATCATTCTTTATAAAGTAGGATTGACTATTATTTGCCACGATGCCTTTCATGGTGGATTTGCATGCTCTTACTTGTTGAATGACAATAAGAAAGCAAGGAAGAAAGGTCACAGGGGATGGAAGGAGGAAGGTACTGCTATATTTAATAGCACGTATTGATGTACAGAATAAACTACCAGAGGGATAAACTACCAGCTGACCCTGGCTACAAGATCGGGGGATGTGGCCAGCACGGGAGTCTGTACATGTGAGGAGACAATCCCTGATCCTGGCGTTTGGAACAGCTGCTCAGAAAGGCTGGACCCTCCCGAAAGGCAGCAGCACAGAATTGTGTTTTATCGCTGCGGAGCTCCCTCCTGGCTGTGCTCACAAGATGGCACTGTTGGTTGTTGCACACTCCTCGGGAGCCTTCCCCAGCCTCCCAGGAGAGCCCACACAGCCTGGACCTCCCTCGGGAGCTGCATCCCACCCTGCGGGTCCTCTGCTGCATCACAGGGCTTGTTCCGTGCCAGAACCGCCCAGGATGAAACACACAGCTCTCCTCTAAATCTACAAACTTCCTCACATCCAAAAATATCAATCTGTATTTTCCAGCTCTTATTAATCTGATGTCAATAGAAAGTGGGTTTTTTTTCCATCTTTACAGATGGCTTTTCCCCCCACAGAAAACAGGGATAGTCTCTAAACTGGTAGGATTGGAAGTTTCCAGCCTCTGCTGCATTTTCTTTAGCAGCCCAATATTCCACATTATTAACACAAGTGGTTATCAATGGTTGTTTGCAATGCAGATATGCTTGGGTAGATTTGGAAACCCTGCATTGAACAATATTCAAACCTTAAAGGACCTTTTTTCCTAGGTCCCAGAGGTTGCATCCTGCCAGACAGACTCACAACAGGTAAGAGCTGAGGCATTTTCTGTTCAAATGTAGCAGTGATTCCTTAAATACCAGCAGCACCCATAAAAATCAGACAAGTTCACAGGGCTTTCATCCAGCTCCTCCTCAGAGAGTGAGAAGCAAAAGGTTTATCATTGCCACTGAACATTATGGCACATTTTGAGAATTGCGTGAACTGCAGGAAAGCAAAAAAACCCAGAACTCACAAATGTTTATCCAAGTCCAGAGTAAGAGACAAGGATTTTTAATGAACATTGACAACTAAGGAAGGTTTTTGTCAGTCAATGAGAAAATAAAGCATTTGGGAAAGGGAAAAAATCACACTTTTTTTAACAGCAAGCCTAAGTGAACTTCAAAGACACAGCAAAATGAACAACCATGCCAGAAACAGAGAAACATGCAAATCACAGTTGCCAAGACAAGTTAACAGAGCTTTTGGCTGCAGGTGTTCTGACCAACTACAGTGATCAGGGCATGGAGAAACACCCAGTACGAACTGAGACAAAATTCCCATCCTATAAAAAAATGAAGAACAGGAATGCTCCCTTCAAAGCAAGAGCATTAAAGACTCTTATTAACCTGCTGTAAAACTGAATAGTGCTTACCTATGCATTGCCACTGCTCTGTCTCCAATAACAAAAAATATCTTTAAGTAAATAAAATTTGCAGTGTTTACTCTTGAGCGTCATGTGCAAGATGCAGTTTTCTTAAAGATTTGAGGGACATCCAAGGGGATAATATTTGCTTTAGACATTTAACAAAAACATTTAATGTTATAATAATAGTTCAGTTGGATGAACTGATCTAACTGGATCCCGTTCCAACAGTCCTCAATATCCCAACAGTCCTTCAAACCCAAGAGTCCCAAAAATCTCAATAGTCCTCTTCTATGCCAAGTCCTGGCAGAGACTGCATCTGGAATGCAACCAGCTGTGCTTACACATTGCAGATCTGACTGCAGATCACTCAGGTTTGGGGCCACTTGTGATCTAACACAACATACTGAGTCCTAAGATACAGTCCAGATTATAGTCTTAAACTTGCAATTTCCTGCCTTGAGTGGATAGTTAAATAATTGCTTCTAACTTTACTAAAGACTTTGCATTAATTTTTCCCCTACACAATATTTTGGAGACATGGAAGATTTTTGAAGGCCTGGTGAATTATTTCAATGTTAAATCTTCTCAGCTTGGTGGTGAAGCTATCACAGAACTCTTGAGGTTGACCAAGCGCAAGGGCACTTTTTATCCCCCCCCCCCATTGCCCACCATGTAGCTCTTTCTCTAACTGTTTTTCTCATTAAATTATTTTTAACAGAGCAGAGTGCTCTGAATCCATCTGAGCCAGTGGCCCTGGCTTGGTTTCTGTTATTCTCTCTTTTCTTCCCCCCTTCAGTCACCAAGGCTGCCAAAACATCAGCTATGCCCTTGCCCTGTGAGAATGGCATTTTGACCCCTATTTCCTTTCCTTTCTCATTGCTAGAGATATCTCTAGCCAAATAGAGATATCTATTTGATTGAATTGACTGGTGCCCTGGAAACAGTTCTCTACTGCAGACCATTCTCATCTGGCCAAATGAAAATATGAGGCGAGAAACATTCTGGGACAAGGAGGATGGGGTGTGTGTGTGTGTGTGTGTGTGTCACACATGGTGTGAGCTCCGTCTCCTTGCACAATTAATAATGTTTAGTGATGCCAAGAAATCTCACCATAACAGCACATGAGTTTGATGTTCTGGCATGCTAGAACAGGCCAGCCTCTCTTCAATGGCTTGCTACCACCTCAATTTTATTAGTGTTCCTATCCCACTCCCCAGATGATTTTCCATTTCCCTCCTTGCACAGCCTTTACCCCAGCACAGGCTGAGCTCTTGGTGCCATCGATGAGGAGTCTGACTCCAGACCCTGCAGGGGAGATCTGAAGAGTGCACTGTTCAGGTGGGGAGAAACCTGCCCTTGGCTGCTGCATGCAAGACTCACCACCACTGGTATTTCAGATGCCCCAGATTATGACCTCCTTCACTCTGCATTACTCAGAGATGATGAGTAAGACACTTCTGAGGGTGATAGAAACCCAGTATTTTCTGTGGTAGCAGGGAAGAAATTATTTCTTAAACATTAGATCAATTTTGGAATTCCTGTATCAATGATTAAAATTCCCTAGGGTCACCAGGCAAAGTCTGCTGAAGAACAGAATTGATTTTCATGGGCTACAAATCAGATCTGGGAGCTTTAACTGAGATGCAAGGTGCGTGTTCCCATACATATGGGATTGTCTAACTGCTGAAAGGCTGAATGGCCTCCATAAATAGATTTACTGTTTGGCAAAATTACAGCAATTGTGGGTAATCCATCCAGCACTGGCACCAAGTACAGTTTCCAGCCTATTCTGCAAACCTGGTGTGGAACAGGCCTCAGAGTGAGACAGTCATTTAAGAATGTCCCCTATGTGCTTGGCTGATATAACATCACAGATCCACTGGAGTCACTGGGAGCCTTTTTCTGACTTTTATGGGCTTTTTCATAACATCTTCTATGAATCAGTTTGCCAGGTGTAAGAAGAGAATATGAATAACAGCTCTTTCCTCCTATTATTTGTCAGGTCTCCTTAGAGTGGAAACTCTTCAGGGCAGATCTGCCTTTCCCCTGCAGGCTCCATGCACAGGACAAAGGCTCCCTGCTCTGGAGGGGAACTGAGCCCTACCATAATGCTGTGCTCCAGGTCAAACCAGTCCTAATTCATGGAAGCTCAAATGTGAGGATTTATACACCCATGTAGATTAAACTTGCCACTTGATAAGCACGTCCTGAAAGAGCTGTGGGCTCAGATTTTGAAAACAAGTTTTGAAAAATGAAATAAATACTTCAGTGTTTGGTTACACTGGAATCAGCTCCTGCAGTAGCTGCATGGAGACTTTGTGGACTCAACACTCTTCATTTAGATCTGCATTAATCCATTATTATTTTTTAATTATTTATACCACTGCATTAATCTTGGAAGATATCTGAACCCAAAGAAATTTTTTATTATTCCCTTTAACACTAGCCTCTTTTTAGCCATGTACTGTAATATAGTACCAACATCAGTATGGTGAGTTCATAAAATACCAGCATCTTGATCTGTAATGCTCCTGGATCAAAAAAATACTATAACTAAAAGAAAATAAAGGCTTATACAAAAAAATCCCATGTTCAGTCACCTGTTTAATCTGCAAATGAAAGGCTGAGATGACACCAAAGCAGGAAAAACTCTGAACATGTACTTGAAATGGAAAAAAAAATTTCTGATTTATATGCTCAGTTTTGAGGATCCCATATAATATTTTTACTCTGAAAATAATTAGAAAGTGAGGACTCTTGATAAACTCAGTCTAAAGAGCTGATTCTCACTAATATAAGTATAAAAACAAGGAGGGGACAAAATCACTTAAACCCCAATAATGCGACTGCAGCTGCCCACCTCTGCCTCAGTGTCACTCTAAAAAGTATCCTTTTATAATGTACTCTTCAAAAATCAAAGAGAAACCATTAAAGAGACACACAGAGACACACATCCAGCAATGATACATGAGGTTTTTTTTTTGCATTTGAACATTTTCTATGCTCAATCTAACTTGTCAAAAATCCAAAGTACTCAAACTTCTACAGAGTGGGTTTTTTGCAGTCTGCTTGCATTTAGCATATGAATAGATCTCTTACAGTAATTGTTACTGATTTCTTTGTACTGTACATAAATACTTTAATACTTACAAATGAGGCAACAAAGAAAACCAATTTGACATTTAATGTTCCACACAGAAATCACAGACACACTGTCAAGGAATTAATTAAAATTACAGTTACATGATAATGACACCAACAATAAATACTCATATACAGGTAATAAATTAACTCATTAATTCAGCCACAACAGAGTTGTAAATAACTATATAAAAATAGCAAACATTTTATATCAGAGCTGTAAACATTCCCTGTTCTTAATTCTGAGTTTTCTTCTTTGGTTGTTCCAAATAATTAGGCTTTAATGGGATGTTAAAATGTAAATGTATTAAAGAATCTGTAATAAATTTGTTGGAAACTTCCTAAAAACACTTCAAAAGGTTTCACAGGCTTTTTCAAGGTCTGTATTAGCATGAAAAAAAAAATCCCAAAATAAAGCACTGGATATTCATGTTTATATATATAAAAAAATAAATATATAGAGGCACATACACACAAATTATTGACATGCATATCTGCAGGTTCAAATGTCTTTCTGCCAAATACATTTCACTGAGGGACACAGAACAACAAATCCTTCAAACATTTTTAGGAAAAAATAGGCTACATCTGAGAACTGCTTTAATTCTAATTAGCAATAATTCTCCAGTTTTTATCAGAAACTCTGGGACTGCACTGCAGCCCTTTACAGGCAAAGCCCCCAGCACAGGGAAGGAGCAGATCCCTGATACCAGCTTGCCGCAGGGAGAAAATCCCAAGAGTATTTGGTGCCATTTTGGGCTGCTGTGTCTTTCTGTCAGAAAGAAACCCCATCAATCAATCCATCCTTACAAGGCAGAAGTCCAAGGACATCTTCTCTTTACACAGTGGAATAAAAATCACCTTATTTTGTTTTGTTTTCCATATGAACACCTTATTTTGTTTCGTTTTTCATATAAACAAAATATTTTGGTTTGTTTTTCTCGGAGCTGTTTCCACAGCACAGTTTGGAAAGCAGACCTGGGTGATGCATGCCCCAAGTGCTGCAGGTATCCTGCTGCTAAAGCTGGGAACATCACTTGCTGCTGATAAAGGAGCATCACCCACAAGCCCAAACAGCACCTGGACGTTTTATCATCTGATCATTTGAATCCTGCAGCATTTTCAGCAAAATAGATTTTGTAGGCACGATGTGATTTTGATTTACTGATGCACGCTTTGGTAGGGAGCTCAATCAGAGATTTCACTACAGAACACTGCAGGATCACATCTCCAGTGGCAAAACCCATGGCATGCTTCCAAGCTACCAGCCAGGAATGGTTTTACTCCCCACACACTTATTTATTACAAATGACTCACTGGGTATTTAAAATGGTATCTAAAGTGAAACAGGATATCGCTAAGCCGTATAAGGGAGATTTAGATCGTCCAGTATCTTTCAATGTAGACAATAAATTTCTTTAAACAACCTGCCCTAGTTTATGCTTAATGTTAAAATAGGCCTGTTAAAATAAAGCAATTTTTCAAAATTTAATATTTGGTGCACATACACAGTTTCTTCACAAATATCTTATTTCCCACCTCATAGTAAAAGTGTGCTACTTCTTAGCAGGACTGACACATTCTTCATTTAAACCACAACCAACTTTTTTCAGTTGCTATTAATCTATAAATTGTCCAGGCTATGCTTTCCTCATCATAATATGTATTCTGAGCAAGTTAACTATCTCAAACTGCAAAATATGAGCTAGTTTATTGCCTTTTCTATGATAAGTATAGAAATCAGTTTGGTACTCATGAGTTTGGTAGAACAGGTTCATTACAAGAACAGTAAAGTGTACAGAAAGTAAGGGTGTGCCAATCTTCCCCAGGCCTTATTCTGAAAAACCCTCTGCTCAATGGACAAAGTATTAAAAGGGCTTTTAAAGACAAAAATCAGATTCTGGTTGAAATTACAGTTACTTTGGCCACCTTGAATGCATGTTTATGTAATAAAAATATACCTCAAAACCAATAACATCTTGTTTAAAGACTAAGCTTACTATTTCTTTGGCAAGAATGACAAGACAGGAGTAAATTTACATGTGTATCCTGTGCCCAACAATGGCTGCATTCTTTACAAAAATTGCAAAGTTCCCAAAGTTAGCAATTACAGATGAATTGGTATCTAGCTTTTTCCCCCTCTGAGTATCTCAAAAAGTAACTGTATCAGCTAAAACAAAGTACATTTCAATTATTTTCCCATCTAAATATGCCATTGTAGCATGCCAGCATCCAATACTATATGTGTGTGCAATAGAATCAGAAACTGTGGGTACAGGCATGATTTTTTGCCATTTGTTAAAAAGCATATTGTAAAACTAATGTATTGCCAGGGGAAAAACCCCAAAATTACATCACAGAGGATAAAGAACCATTTTCAAGCTATGCAGCTAAATTTCTGTTGATCAAATAGGCTAAAATGATTTTTCTAAATGTAGGAATTTGCCAGTGAATTCTCTTTAAGCGCTCTCCTGTTGGAGGCCATGCAAGGGGAAATCCAAAAAACACCACAAACATTTTCCCATAGTAGGGGAAGGGAACCAGTGAGCCAAGGCAGGCTGATAGGCTCCTTCATAATTTGCTATTTCAGGTGAAGGGAACCAATGAGCTGCACAGGCCTTAACATAATATTGTCCCAGAGCAGCAGAGAGGGGATCATTAAAGAAAAGATGGGCCTTGTTATAATTTTTGCCAACCCTTTGAAAATACATTTGGCATTACTTGTGGTGAGACAGGAACTAACCAAATTGCTGATTTTGCATAGTTCTAAGGCCCAGGAATATCTACAAACCACAGCAGAACTGCTGAACTAACAAATGGCTGATTTAACACAATAAACTGCACATAGGAAAAATAATGCAGGAACAGCATCGTTAGGACAGCTGCAGAATGAGGGGGAAAGGAACTGTTTGAAAGGAACATTGACTTTGGAATATGAAATTCAAATGTCAATGTGGAACACTGAAATGGGAAAATATGGAAGGTGGTTTCAGAAAAGTAGTATCCCAAAGAAACAAAAACAAAAAAAAAATCTCTGTACTAGGAAAGTGCCTCAGCACAAACAGTGACCTGTCAGCCTAGGAAACTGAGGAACAGGAAAGAGAAAGCCAGAGGTTATGAACTCATGAGGGGATGAAAGAAACCTCAGAAAAATACCAAGGTGGGACCAGCAGAAGCAGATCAGCATGAAATCCCCTCACTGTAAGGAAAAAGCTGTTGTCTTTATATTGTAAAGGCTTCATATCATTTTCTCCTTAGTGCAAGAGTTTCATACCTTCTTAATGCTTCTGGTAGGCATCTCCTCTAACCACTGACTCTTCCTTGGCCTTGCAGTGACCAGCTAACTCCAGTTTCCCTCAACCAACCAAGCCACTCTTTTATAACACTCTTCTTCTTATTGGCTTTAACGGCTGCGGCCTGTTAAAGTCAGGCCTGCTCCTCATCTTTAATAATTAACCCAGCTGCAACTCTTTAGTGCGTAAGATTACTTTTTATACTACTTTTATTTTCTTATATTCTATCCCCCCCACAAGAAGCTGCTATGGAAGCAAAGACTTTCTTCAGAACAGTGAGATGAGAGTTTGGAACCCCGAGCTGTGCTGTCGACACTGAGGGCCAACAGCAGGGCCTCATGTGCCACAGTGGGCTGGGACAGCTCCAGGATTTGGGAATGCTTGTCACAGCCACAACTATTTGTGGTTGTGACAACTATATTGTCACAACCCTTTTTTTGTGACTGGATACTGAGCTCTTTGGTACAGCTGCCCATTACCATTATCATCATTAGAGCTCTCTCGTGAGGCTATTAGAGCCATTTGCCATCCACTGCCATTCTCTTAATTACCTCAAAATCCTAATTGTCTGTTGTTATTGATTACTTATGGCTTATCCGTCTCACAGTTAAATATTGATAAATCATAGCAGCATTTGGTACAGTCTTGCTTAAATTTATAAAAGCTATTAATCAATGTAAGTTTTTAAAAGCTCTCCTATATATTTCATGTAGTCACGGTCTCTTTATTCACTGATATGTTGGTCAGTCCTTTCTTTCTCCATTTACAGGTCAAATTAGGCAAAACTATTTACCCTTGTTATGGAAATTAACCTACATAGATGCTCTTTAGAAGAAAGATCCATTCCCAGATAAAGAGATTGTGATCAAAATTAGAGCTCCATTTAGAAAACAGAGAAATACAACAACTTCAAGAGTCACTGTGTATTTCTCAAAGCTCTGCTGTCACTGACCACTCACTGAGTCAGAGTTCAGTCCCCATTCCCCATCACTGTGTCCACAGGCAGGACAGGAGGTGGGAGTTGAGTCTGCAAAATAAGGGCTGAGAGGAAAATGTTGTTTCCATTTTCGTCATTGCCTCTCACTATCCAATTCTATTTTAATTGGTAATATATTAATTTCCCTCAAGTTGAGTCTATTTTGTGTGTGACAGTCATAGTTAGGTGATCCCCCTCTCTTTATCTTGGCCCACAAATTTTTCATCTCACTTTCACTGTGACGAGGGGAGACCTCATTGGGGTCTGCAGCTTCCTCACGAGGGGAAGACGAGGGACAGGCACTGATCTCTGCTCTCTGGTGACCAGAGGAGTGGTCTGGAGTTGTGTCAGGGGAGGTTTAGGTTGGATGTTAGGAAAAGATTTTCCACCCAGAGGGTGGTTGGGCACTGGAACAGCTCCCCAGGGAAGCGGTCACAGCCCCAAGCCTGACAGAACCCAAGGAATGTTTGGATAATCCTCTCAGGCCCAGGGTGTCACTGATCCTTGGGGTTGTTCTCTGCAGAGCCAAAGGCAGATTTGATCCTTGTGGCCCCTTCCAGCTCAGGATATTCCATAATTCTCTGATCCCACCCCACAGTGGTGAGCAGGGGGAAGGTGTTTGACCAGAGCTCAAGGCTAGCCCACCCCCCAAAATCCCCAAGTGCAGAGATGTAGTGAGAGTGTCCTGATGCTGTGACTGAAGGAAAGGCTCAGATGAGATTTAGCTATGCTTTGGGCCAGATAACCAAGCTCACTGTAACAACTAACCTTTACCCACTGTCTGACAATGAATCCATCCAATATTTTAACTAAAAGAAGAATTTTATTTCCACTCACAGGAAATTCTACTTCAAAAGTGTGACTACTTTTCTGGAAAAAATCCTTTGAACTGTTAGACTACTTTTTCCACATTTCTATCCAAACCAATTTCCTTCAGGACAGGAAATCTTGGAACTACAACAAAGAGAAATCAGAGGGGTTTTTAATAGTCTACCACTTAGAACAGCTGTATAATATTAAGTACAATTGACACAAAGCATGTTTTGAGAGCAGCTGAAAACACTTAGTGCAGGAAAATACCACTTTTCTGCCATGCCTTGGTCTCTTTTTTAAAATTTGCTTTCAGTCTTCCAGGATGAACAAACAAAGAGAAGGATTAAGAAAAAAAACCACACAACCTGACCTGGTTTGTAGTTTGGTTAGGCTTTTTTCATTTTAAAAAATTGTCCTACACTTGTGTTATTTCACCAGCCAGCCCTGACTTGCCTCGAAGCTGCTCACCAAGGACCAAATTCCTTCAATAAGTAACTCAGTACTCACATAATGGGCAAGGCATTCTTGCAGCCATGGTGACAGAGGGCAGCAGCTGAAGATTCCAGGGAATTAACACTCTTTTTAGCCCCTGTTTAACTCAATTAATCTCTTCTCTGAATGCTACTGGTGAGAAGTACAAGTGAGGCATGAGGTGGGGTTCTCTGATCAAAGGAGGAAGTGCTGTCATCAAAGGCCACTGGGATCACTGACTCCCTCCCTGCAGAGTTCCAAGTGGGAAGTGGAACTTCATTAAAACTGTAGCTTTGACTGCCTTGGCTAGAAATTACAATGCAGGGTTTATTACCTAGTGTAGTCCTCTGATGTATATTTCACTTATCATAGATTATGAATTAATAGAGGCATGATTTTAGATAAGGGGATGGAAGGTAAATGTCAGCAGATGATAATATTCTCTGTATCAACATAAGTTCTCATGTTGACTCTGCAGAACATTCCCTTGAGGCTCAATCTGGCAGCTTGTGATTTATGAAACAGTTAAAGGTGTGTATTTGATAATCAACTAACCCAATTACTTCAGTCATTATCAATCTTCTTGATAATTTTGGTTTCATTCCAACACCTACTGGTGCCTATGAGAAGGCTCTGTTGCTGTCAAGGGAAAGTGGGTCACGTTTCAGTCTGGATGGGCTGCAAGAACTGTCATTGGATCTTCCTTAAGAAGCAGGAAGTTCTCAGTGCTAGAAAACTAAGAACACTGTCTTTAGTCTGTGTTTGGGGCTTTTTGTTTGTTTTCTTTTCCCCCTTCCAGACAGCCCCAAGTGATGAAGGTATTGAAACCTGGCACATCTAATAATCTTTCTGGCCATCTGAATATTTATCATGGCATTCAGTCTTGAGGATGGGCTTGAATTCAAGTTTCTTAAACCTGACAATTTTATTCTAGCTTCTGCAAATTATAATAACAGCAACAAATTTTATATTTTTTTTCATGTAATTTATTATTACTGTTAGGCTTTGTGTCCACGCTGCTTCCAAAAAGAAAAAAACCTATCTTTTCATGTCTTTCTTATTTTTATATTAACAATTTCTCCTTTCACCAGATGCAAACCATTTGATGTTGCTAAGCTTACACACAGCCATTGTTATTGTTATCAGTATTAGTAATGGAATCATTATCATTCTCATCACTAAAAGCGAGCTCATTATCTGATAAGTCAAAATTTCCTCCCAAAGATCTTGAGGTATTTTATTTTCCTCATTTGTATTCGAAGAAGTCATTTCTTCCTCACTTGCTGGAGATGAAAATGCACCCTCCATAAATAAGCTGCCATTCTGCTCATTATGCAGCTTTGATTATTAATTTTTCTCATCTCCTTTGCAGCCCAAGAGTGATTGCATCTTTAACTGGTTTGTGGCTCCCAAAGGATTTCCTTTAAAAAGCAGCTATTTGGGTTAAGTTGTGGTTCTGTGGGTTTGTGACAATGCTGACCCAGCTCCTGAAATCCAAGGGCACTGGCAAGACTGACAGCTGAGCCAAGATCTTGGGGAAGAATTGATAATAATGGCACCAGTGACAAGCTGGCCTTTCCATAGGGCAGAAGAAAGGTTTCCCATCTTCCCACAAGAGCAGTTCTGGGGTTCTTGGGGCTGTCCACAGGCCAGGACTCTTTGATGATCCTGGTGCATCCCTTCCAACCCAGAGTATTTTAGGGCTTTGTGTTTCTCCCATGGGCCAGGTGAGGTGCAGCAGCTCAGAATTCAGTGTTCACTTTCCCTTTGCCATGGGTGGCTCTTCTGTGAACCCCAGCTCTGCACAAATATCTGCTCAGCTCTTCCCCTGTGTGGAACAGCAACTCCTAGGCTGCTCCTAAACCTCACCAGCCAACGTTCTAGCGCAGAATACTGACTGCCTTCACATCTCTCTGCAGGATGAGGTTATGGTTTGACTTTCATCAGGTTTTGTTTCATCCCACTATAATTTCTTATTGACACTACACATACAGTGAGATATTTTTTCCCAGATCTGCTTATTTGACATGAGAATCCTTTTCTCCCACACTCCCATGAAATGCTGCTTCTTTCTGTAACTGGGATCAGGAACAGACTTGTCCAGCACGAAGTGCCAGCACATCAGGAGCAGGACATTTGGGAGAAGAGTATAATCAGTCTAGGGAAGAGGGGGAGTTGTTTGGGTTTTGTTGCTCTGTTTTTGTTCTGCTTTTCGCTCACAAAGAAATATTTCTGATGATGTGGTACAGAAAACTACCTGATGTGTGAGCTGTAAGTGGCCTTTTAAAATTCAATTAACTTTATTTAATGGGTTTCATGCATTTGTAATATCAAGGAGTCACATTACTGAAAATTAGTTTCAGTAATGTTCTTCTGATATTACTGCACAGCTATTTGTTGCCAAATGGAAAGAAAGCTAATTACTGGACTTAGTTGCTCACACAGATATTGCTTTACCCATCTTCCCTCACACAGCATAAAATTATGTATTCATGCATGCAACTAAATAACATTTTTAATCTGAGATTATCTTGACCCCTTTAGAAAACTGAGTTTGTCTGTTTAGCCAGGAACTTTCACAGACAGGGAAAGAATTTAGATTCTTGATTTCCATGTAATTTGCAGAGTTTAAATTATTTAAATTTATTTTTTGCACAAAATCTTAAAACTAATTTTTTACATAAATTATGCCTAGAGAGAGGCATAACAAGGTGCTTTTGCCTGAACCATCCTGGCATGAGCCACCTAACCGGGCTGTGGCACTAAACAGATCTTTCTAACAGCTTTGTAAAAAGAACTCACCATTCCCCACACATACAATGGAGAAATAATACTGACTGCACAGGATAAAGCACTTACCCTGCCTGAAATTCTGAACAGATCTTTGTTCCTTCCAGCTGCTCCAGAAATTATCCCTCTGTGATCTTCCTGTTCTGCTTTGACATATGATGCGGCCCAAGTTTCAGACTTTCAAGTATCATTGATAGATTTAACCAGTTTTAGTTTTTAAATGGCTTTTCTGTCCTTCATTTAGAGGGGAAAAAAAATCTTGAAACATTCAACACGTGCTAGAATTGCCAGGAGATAAATTGCCTTTGATTTTAAATGTGTATTAATGGGTCAATATTCTCCTTTCTTGCTATATACAGATCTCTCATTAATTATATTGTCACTAGAGCTGCAGAATGAATTTGACCTTATTCGTTGAGCACCATGTTTTAGTATTAATAGTTTTTGTTCTTAACAGCAATTGGGAAATACAGCCAGACATGGTGATTGATATATTCCCATCTTTATAGCATGGGTCTACTCATTCAAAAGATGCAATATGAAAGAGGGAATCAATAATAATTTCTTTTTTTTTTTTTTTTTTTTTTTTAACCCAGACCAATTAATACATGTGCTTGGTGCTGGCTTTATATAAATTTAATACTGACCTGTAAAACTGATTTGCTCTGTCAAATACAACAGAAAAGACCTGAATTTGAACCATCATGCATCTCTGGGATCTCTGGGCTGGGGTTATCAGCACAGGCATTTGCTCAATTTTGAAAGGTCTTTTTAATATAAAGTAAATATATAGCTAAGTGTGCCCAAGAAAGTGTATCAAGTTAAAGGGTAATTTTTTAGGGAGCATAATGTCTTCAATTCTAAGCAAACAGGGCTTTGGTCTAAAGTCTTACCAAGGAAAAATAGCACAAATTAACTAATTTTAGTTAGTCAGTGAAATATTTTTATCAGGGAGAGAGGGAGCACAATAGGAATATTCTGCCATGGATAAAATATGAATGAACTGGAATGTAGACACACATTTGCTAAGGTAATACAGCCTTGCCTCACCAAGACATTCCCAGGCATTGACAAAAAGAATATCACAAGGAAAGGCTTTAGGCTGGAGAAAGTAATAATGAGATAATAGCAAAGTTTAACTAGACAATATTACAGAAATGTTTTATTCAGGCAAGCCCAATGGAGTTTTATCAGGAATTTCATTCAAGCTGGATAATAATATCACTGTAACACTTCATTTGAATGGGGTAAAAAGAGAAAAAGAAACAAGGGAAGGTGTCACTAGAACAGTGTCTATCCACAATGTCCTTGGAACCTATTAGGAATCTTCTGCAGGAATTTCAATGACACCAGAAGAGAAATGTATGCATAACAAGTTGCCACACAGAGAAACAAACAGCCTAACTTTGAGCCAATTATTTGTCTCTCCTGCTGGAAACAAAACAAAGCAGAATTCAGGATAAGTTTAGGATCTATACAAAGGGACAGTCATGCAGGAAGACACACAGCATTCAAATCTAAGGCTCAAGGCTTCAGAGAAGCTGCTTTCTCTTCAAGAGTGAGTCCTGCTGGCTATTTCCTGCTTTGGCCAAATCAGTGTGTTGCTCTTTTATCCCACATTCTTAAGGAACTGCTAAATGATTGTGTCAGTACTGGGAGCCACTGCCCTACTCTTCCTTAAGGGTCACTATATGTAGAGGTAATCATCACTGGCAGGGCAGAAGAATTTAAATGGAACAGAAACATAATATTTTGTGTGTGTGTGTGTGGTACTTATATTAGTCAGTAGGTCGAATTTATCTTTAAAAGTATTAAATTGATTAAAATGCTTATTCCTATAAGAAAATACAGCTCGTGTTCCTTTTGAGAGCTGTGATATAAGAAAACAGCACTACATGCCCTGAGCTAATGTATTTCTGATTTATGCTATTGTCTAAAGCACAATCAGAGAGCAAAGAAATGAGACATTTTAAAGGCTGCTGAGCACTGGAGATGTGCAAACAGCTCTAGGTTATTTAGCACAGCTTTCTAGATGGATATGTAGGGGAAACACACTGCTCAAGGAGTCTGCAGCTCCCACTCATAATCATAACATTTTTGTGGGCTACTCTATAATAAAAGAGTCTGAAATCTAAAAAGCCAAAACCAAAGTGAAGCCTCACCAAACCCCTCTGAGAACAAACCTCTGCCAACTACCTTAAAGTTTATTTATTTTCTAAAGTATAATTTGTTTTTGCTTGCATATACATGCAGGCACATTGATATATAAAATACTGATTTCAGCAGCTTTCACATTTAAGCATTTCCATCTCTGTTACTTAAAAGAAAAAGAATTCCAAAGGTTTCATTGCATTAGCAGCCTGCATGTGTTTCAGTTTCACATGTTGCTAAAGGCCCTCAATCACTCTGAGAACTGCAAAGAAGCTGAAAATTCTACCAAATGGAATCAAGATCAATTCTGACAAATTGCTTTAGTTTGCTTAATTTAAGAATAAAGGCATAGCCACTTACTTGAATAATGCTGTATCCTGAGGACACTTAAGCACATGGAAAAATTTAAATTAGTTTGAAGGATCTGCTTTACCTTACCTGGAGTGGGGCAGTATTTCCTCTTATAATTGTTATTCCATGACAAATGTTGCCAGGGATGCAACAGAACATGAGGAAGATTTTGTTCTCTTTTCTGAGGAAAGCCTTGGCAGGTATCAGATGCTGCTGGGACCATGGGGACCCTGCTGGGAAATGAAATACTCTTGCATCTTGTGCTATTTAACCAAACAGTGACCTGTCCTAAAAGTGCTGCTTTCAAGGACACTTCAGGTATAGTGAAAGGAAATTCCAATGGTAACAGAGGCAAAAACATTAACTGTAAATCAAGGAATCTGTGTGGTCCAGCCTGCCAGGGGGCTCTGACTGCTCTGTAATTTCATGCCATCTTACCAGATTTACAGTGATATGACTGGGTACAGAGTCTGACTTGCCATCTTTGATTCATTAAAATATTCAGGCACATGATTTTCAACTTTATAAATCCAAGTGCCCTCTTTCAGAGTTAAATTGATGGTACAAACTCCAGAGTGATTCTGCTGCCTTGTAGAGCCTTTTCCCATTTGCTCTATTGCAAGTGGAGTGACTGTGACTTTAAACTGGTGTAATTGGGGGTAAAACTTGGCTTTTTAAGTCTACTTCTATTTTTAAAATCCTCACTGTCAAGTTTCATGAGGTCAGATGTGAGGATGAATTTGTTGTTTAAGCTTCTTCCTCCTGCAGGCAAAAAGCTTAATCATTTTTTTCTACTGACCTTGTCTTGTCTAAAGATGAGTCAATGAATCAAGTTATGAATGATATATCATGAATAAATGATTTATGCAGGGTCAGATCAAATATGATGTATTACTTAGGTCCTTGAGTATTATTGCATATAAAGATTTATCCAAAGTGTCATACAATTGGTCAGGGAGAGAATCTTTAAGTCTTTTTACATCCTCTTGGAAAAAAAAAACCCAAAAAACCCCTCCAGTATGTAACTGTTCTCTGACTAGAGAAATCTGTCTTGGCAAAAAATCTCTGTCATTGACAAAGGCATAAGAGAGAGTCCAGCAGTCACAGTTCTCTGCTGGACTGCAGGAGCCCCCAACCATCCCTGCATTTCCCTTTCTTAGCAATCTCCCTTTGCCTTAGCCCCTCTATCTACAGCAGAGGAAAATAGAAAACCTCTCAAGGTCATGAGGCTGCTGTGACACTGACCAGCTGAGAGCCCCCAGGGCAATCAGGCAACACAGCAATTTATTTTCATGTAAAATTTGCAAGAGTGAGTTTTCCCCTCATAAATTTACTTATGGGTTCAGAACAACTTTCTGCCTTAGCCTTCATTATATTGATTACTCATTATTGATTCCTAACAGTATTGGAATGACAAACACCTTCTCTGACATGAGTTTCTCCAAAAAGGATTGCCTTGCAGCAGTAGCCAGTGCCCCCTCTTAAGAGATTTTATTAAAGTAATTACAAACTTGGAAATAGTTCCTTACATGGGCTGGACTGGAGATCCCTGGAGTGTTGGCTGAGGCCTGGCCATAACTCTCTGCAAAGAAAACTGGTGCAGAAAAGCAATTTTAAAAACTTACTAAAATATTATGATGGAAACAAACAAAAAAGTTCCATTAGCCCTCTCAACTTCCTGCTGCTCCCATTCCTTGCCCTGTAAATCTAATGGTTTGTGGTTTTTCTTTTCCAATGTACTGAACTCTCTTTCCCAGTTACCATTAGTAACTCCCAGTACTGGGGAGGACAATCTAACCACCACCAGGGTCATACCTTAGTATGTCACCTCTTCTCTGTCTACTTAGTGAGTTACCCATCACGGTCAGTTATTTATTTTCATTTGTTATAAATTATAAAGTGACAGGCATCAGCACATGCAATTTGAAGCAAATTAATGTATTCTGAAAAAGCTTTTTTCTCAGAAATGCTAATAGATGACAGAAAAGTTGGGTAAATATAGTAATTCTGACAAGAAAGAGTTTGTCTTATCCTGACCAGTTGGTAATTGCACATGGATGGTAAAGGCTTCATGAAAACAAGAGCACAAAACATGAGAAATTATTCATCTGTCAAATATTTTGCCTTGCATTGTGACCAGGGACTAAGTACCTTCAGTCAGTTTACAAAGCTGCATCAAATTGCACAGCCTACAACCAATTCCTTGCATGGCCAGCAAAGTAAGTGAGGCAGAATTCTGCCAATCCAAAATTGCCCAGTTAGGAGGTACAAAGCAGGTTTGAAAAAACCCACAATATTGCAACCAGTCACTGCAAATTGTTACCACTAAATCTAACAATGAAGCATCAGTGAAGTGTGCCATGGAACATCAGGTTAAATTCTTCATAAATTAATAAAAATGTTACATGACACGAATTTATGTATTGGATTTTCTTACAGTAAAAAGAATTATTTTAAAAGATGCCTTTTTATTTCAACTGCTACTCTCCCTGCTATTTTATAATAGTGAATGATAATGAAGTTGTCATTTTACCTACAGGATAATAAATTTCCTTGCTATGAGTACAAGGCTATTGCTCACTCACAGGGCCCTGATTATGTTGTGCTAGGAGAGCATGACAAGTGCTTTATGAATGGCACAGTCCTGAAAGTGAACTCAGTCAGTGCTCATTAGAGGGTCATCCTCCTAGAATTTGAAAAAGTGAACTTCACGCGTGGGGGTATTCTCTAATTTTTCACACTCACTGTATAAGTAACACCTGCACATCAAGGTCTACCCAGCATAGTCCTGCTTCCTCATTTCAGTTAAAGCAGTGATCTTTCACTTCAGGAAAAGCAGTGACACATGACATATGTGCAAACTTACTCACATAATTTGACCATCTTTCATACACAGTCCCACGCTGAGAAACACCTGCCTGTCACCCCAGCTGGAGACAAATCCACCCCTGCGAATTCCTGCACTGAGGTCTTTTATTATTCAGAGGAAAAACACAGAATTAGTGTTAGAAATGTCAACATGTTTGGGGGTAGATGCAGATGGCAATCTTCTTTTTTTTTTTGTCCTTGTTTCTCTGGATGCCCTATTCCAGTCTGGAATATACCAGCTCATTTCTGATTACACATTTCAGTATTACATATTTCATCCCAGCTTCTTCATCCCATCCCTGCTTCTGAGGTTCTGTTTAGCTATTTTTAAATTTTTTTCCTTCCTTGCCTTTTTCTTTCTTCCCATTATGCTTTAATGCCCTGGGATCTCCATTACTGCATCAGCAGCTTGAGAGGCATATGCTACAGCTTACTGGCAGAACCAATTATAAATAAGAAAGAAAAGCAAACAAAAAAGCAAATGAATATAATTCTAAGCCATTCAGTGCAATGTACATTATAGACATCTTCATATTCCAGTTTAATTTCTGGCAACAGTATAACTATGCAAAAAGACATTGTCTAACTCACTCTGCTTTCACAAAATGCCTCTTATTGAATTCCAGCCCACAGTGGCTTCTGTACAAACACTCTCACAAACTCCAAAAATCATATTCAGAGCACAAACAAATAAAATGTGCGTCTTAATCAAAGTATGTAGAATCTATTTACATTAATGGCCAACATGCTCTTTTTATTGCACCATGTTATAAAAATACAAATTGATACAAAGTAAACTAATTTTGCAAATAAACTGTTTTATTCAAACTCAACATTCTATAAAGTGTTATAAAAATCAACCTTTCATTGCAGATTTCCACAGAACATGATATTTATTGGTTTCTAGAAATCACTGCATCGAGTTTCTATTATTTCATTGTCAAAAAAAAGAAGTAGTTACTTAATATTCTGCATTGACTAGCTATCATTTTTGGCAACGTGATTTTACTACATGAAAATGCAGAAGTAGATGGAATGACAGAGTAGTCACTCAGGCATCTCAAATTCTGTGTCAAGGCTTGATAAAGGTAACACAACTTGACAGCTGCTCTTTTGCATACAAAAGGCAGAAATACTTGCATATTCCATCCGAGCAGGTAAACTCTGCAAGGTGCTACTGACTAAACAAAACCAGTTTGTGTTGAGACCAGCACGGACACTGATAACAGCACCTGGGCATTAATCTCACAGGTACAGCAATGAAGACTCACAATACATTACCACACACCTGGGTATGAATGCAATGCTAAAATCTGCCCTTACACACAAGAATATTATTTTCCATACCTTGCTAAAACCCCCAAAAGTATCTGTTTCAAGTGTCTTAACCTGTGCTTGCTCACGCTGCAGTGAAGATGCTTGGATGTGAAATGTTCCCTGAATTCAATACAGTTCCTCTGGATAGGGAATCACATTCATTTCCTATTTGTCTCAGAATTCCAAATCACAGCATGTGTGATAAGAGTATGTTGCATATTAACTCATGTCAACTGCAAATGGAAAACACAGGGAATTTGTGTTCATCTTATTTGCCCTAAGTATAAAATATTAAGGATTTCCTTATTTCCCCTCAAGTGGATTCATACACTACAAGGTATTTCAGCTGCTGAGAACATGAAATAAGACAGCACCAAAAAAAAAACAAGCAGTATCCAAAACAATTTCAGAATCCTCAGTGTACAGGCTGAAAACACCAAATGTTTGGGAAATATTTTATTTACCTTTTTAAGGATAGAGGCATCAGCAGTTTCTGTAGCAAGTTCACCAGAAAGTCAGACCTGTCCACCACTTCTTGGGGTCACCCACACTGCTATCAGGATTGAGCTGCACAAAAACAAAGTGGGGCTACAAGGGATGTTAATTAAAAACTGGAAATGCACTGAGAGCTCAGACAAACCCTCAACATGCCACGTTCCTGTGCTAAGAGCACTGGGTGTTGCACTGCTCTGTCACCAGCATGGTCAGGGGAGTAAAGCCTCAAATGGCAGAAATTTAACAGGTCTCTGCAAAACAACTGAAAAAATAAAAATTCTCTTCAATTAGTGTCTCAAAGCATCACATTGCACACCTACAGCTCTGCATGGTAAAGGCAGCCAGTCAAGTATATAATAGCATGCATAGTAACAGTCAGGAAAGGACCTTCTTCCAAAGACCATGCTTTGAAATTCCACTCAGTCCTATCAAGTAATCCAGATGAGGTGGTGTAACACTGTCTGAACACTTGAGAAGTGTTCCATAAACATTAAAGGCACCACACATTTAAAAGAAAGACCAAGACTTCATTTCCAAAGGCTTGCTGGAAAATAAATCAAAGAGAAGCAGCTTAGATAAAGCCCTATCTTTTTTTAACCAAATGGATTAGGCAGATGAGGAAGCACACAATACATTTACACAGCAAAACTGTTGTTCCACACCTTTATTCTGATTAAATTTCTTAAATTAAGCCCTTGTATTAATTCCAACCTGTGAAATTTATAAAAGTATGTCTGCATTAATCCAACATTCATAATAGGTACAAAGTTAATTTTAGATTATATCACTTTTACATACACATTCATATTCTGCCCTCTGGGCTTACTCAACGCTTACTAAGAGACTCCTCCCAATTAAAAAAAAAGAAATACATTCTTGCTTGTAATAATCTATGTTGAGAGATTAAAGAAAATAGACTAAACTGAAATAATTGATCTTCTGATACCAAACCTTGTGGGAAATTCCATGAATAGTGGCCAAATTCTGCTGGCCTTGGTTCTGTGGAATAGTACCCTGATAAGTGATTATGGTAAAGCCAACCCTGTTGGATAAAACAGTCCAGTAAGGTCAGTAAGACTGAGGGGCAACATAATCTCTTTTGCAAATCCATGCAGGTGTACATTTTCTCCAGTTATGACAAGAGTAGAAATAACCAGCAGCAGTGGGATTATAATTAGGAAAAAACAAAGGCTTAACAGCACCATACTTTTAGTAAACATGCAGTCTAATTTAGATATTTTAAAAGCCTTTGTTTCCCAAATGAGTATTCATTATTCTTAGGCACTTCCTAGGCTGAAATGTACATGTTTAAGTACAGGTTTGTGCATGTGCCTTTCGTCCTTGCCATCCTTAACAATGTAAAACAATGTAGGACAGCAGAATTACACACAGAAGTTTGGTATTTAGCCAATATGGAGTGAATGCTGGATGGCTCCTGCAAGATCAGAGAATTTCTGTGCTTAGATATTGCCTGTTTTATTTTGTAGACAGGTAGTACCAATCCTGATTCTTTGTCTATAATTTCTTATTCATCCAACTTCAGAATTGAATTCAAATAAACTTCAAAGGTTTATTTCAAAACTTTCAAGATTATCACCTTTCTACAATGCTACTTTTGAGGGAATTTCCTGGTCCAGACATTAGAGAGAAAGAAGATAGGAAAAAAAAAAGGCTGTTTCCATTCAGTCAAGCTATAACTGAAAACCTGCTGCTTACATGTACTCAGAAGTGAATACTTTGAATTTAACAGATGATGTCTCCTTACACTTTATCCATCGGATCTGAGCAGGACTTTTCCACCACTTTCAGCTCTTTATTATGGTCAGCTGTTCCAGGAATAATAATTGAAACTTGAGGGAGGTGAGTTGAGAACTGAATGGGGAACAAAAGGCATGACTGAGATCAGAGAGAGAAAAAAGGGGGATTAACTTGGGGGGTGATTGATGAATTAAAGGGGAGCTTAAGAAGTGATAAGGAAGCAGAACGGAGACAGAAAACTAGTGGGAGTGGCTGAGAAAAAGGTGGTGAGAGATGGGAAAAATCATCTCATTGCAAAAAAGATGTGAGAGAAGATGAATGCAGGGGATTGGAGAAGATGGTGTTAGAGGGAGAAAAAACAGCCAGAGGGTTACTTGTTATCCAAGTAATTTTTAACATTATAGTAACATGTAATAGACCACAGTTATGTTTGTATTCTATATTTCAGACATTTACTTGTGTTACTGGAAACCCTGTCTGAAATTGTGTAGATTAAGCGCTCCAAAACACAACGCCTTACTTTGTTTTGAACTCTAATAGTACAAGGCTAACTGTTTTCCAAACTCAGGTCCCAGGCATGTTGAAATGAGATTGTTTTTCTGATCACCCACTCTTCTGGGACAGTGTGACACTGCTGAAATGTTACTGAGTGGCAAAGGGGAAGAACATCTCCCACCCTGAGCTGGTTTGCTGGGACAGCCACCCAGAGGAGCCACTTCTGAGTGCCACAGATCCCTGCTCCCAGCACAGGGCCTGCCCGGGAAATCTGAACTGCTCCTTGGAGAACACAGACCAGACATTTCTATAGCATTTATCAGCTTTGAAAGCCAAAATGAGCCATACAATTACCTTGCCTTCCTTTCCACTCAACACAAGCCACAGTGAGACCCCAAAGTCTGGTTACAGTAGATGCATTTATGGCCCCATGTGTGCTGATGAGGTGAGAACCTCCTAAAACATAAAGAAATCCTGTGACTGGGGACCAGGGACTGTACAAAAGACCTCAAAAGATAAAGACATTAGTTTCTATGGCTTAAAAAAATACTTTATGGCTTGAAGGACAAATCTCCTCATACAAAATTTCCAACATATTACACCTGTGAAATCCTAGAGATGGTGTCTGAGAGTTTTTGCTAGATGAAATGATAGCTACCTTTTGAATGTTTACAATGAAAATGATTACACGAATGTAACAACTCAGAAATACAGAGAGAATTTTGGAGGAGCTGTTTCTATGGAATAATGAAACACTTTCTCTGTGAGGGTGGCACAGATTGCCCAGAGAGGGTGAGGAATCTCCATCCCTGGGGTTATTCAGCAGTAACCTGAGCACAGCCCCTCCTGGGAGGCTCTTTTTAGGTGACCCTGCTTGAGCAGGGAGGTTGGAATAAATGACCTCCAGTGGTTCCTTCTGCAATACCTGAGATTTAACCTTTCCCCACCTACTGCTGCAAGAACTGAGGTCAGCTGCAGTGCCTCCTTTCATATCTCTACACTGATATACTTTCCTAAAAGGGAAGGGAGGCAGTGCAAAGAGTTTGCTATTTTTCTCATGTAATTATTTACATGTTTATCTTGATGTATCATATCACTGCAAGCAAATTAATATTTGCACAACCTTTGGAAGATATAAGGCATTTGTGTGTTTGCATATTAACACAGCTACTATTTTTCTTGGATGATAAAAACAATTCACTGCCTTTTTTAAGGTTCGTACTCAAAACCCAGCTCCCACATACTTTTTATTCATCTGCCTTGATTGTGCTTTAGCTTTTTTATGGACTCTTTAAAATACATACTAATAAAACCTTATTGGCTTTTTATTATCAACTGTCTCAACATACAAATATTGCAGGCTGCAGGGATTTTCTGGTCACTGTGAGCATGACTCTAGATTAAAGAGCAATCAATGCATTTGTTATACTGTCTCTGGCAGTTGATGCTGCTGAAAAGCTAACACATTTTTAGTATCATTCAGGCAATTTGCAAATGTACTTCTGCCTTTAAGGGTGCTCTGTTTATTCCAGTACAACACAGGAATGAAGTCAATCTGGGTAAGCTGCTATGATTTACTAACACCTTCCTTTAGCTGATGTTTCACAGCTGTTTGGGCAAAAACTCTATGTTAGAAGCTCACCAGATACTTAGGACCTTAACTTGCTGTAAATTCCTTGAAGTCAATACATAGGATTTAAAAATCAATGGAAGGATATGGCTCAAAAGTGCTTTTTTTTCAAAGCTATAATGGTACAAATATTATCATTGAGCATTCACTTATATGTAAGATCTGAACATTGAAATAAAAGCCTTCAAAAGATCTACAAGTGTGAGATGACATTAAAATCAATGCATTTAAGTCCCAAAATCGCTCATCTGATTCATCTCAACAAGAACATCTGATTGTGTCTAGAATAGACAGACATTTACAACAGCAGTGCTTTTCCAGCAGAGCACTTTTAAGTCTGTTAGTTTAGAAGTGGTTACAGGAGGACATTAGTGAGAAAACAAGATAAATATTTTATTTTGGAATTACAGGGTTGAGAAATCATCCATGAGAGATATTGCTTCCACCAGATTTCACTGATTTTGCTGAGTACACTTTGGTTGCATTAGAGGTGGGCTTGGTGGAACATTCTAAGGATGAGGAAACAGTTATTAAATTCACTTGGCAGAGTTACCAAAGGTGTTAATCTCTCTTTTGGTCTCCTAACCTGACCCTTTATCACTGAATCCCATCAAAAATTCCACAGTGAGGCAGCACTCTAAAGAAATTAAGCCACTTAATGAGCTGTTAGAAGAGTGGTCCCTGTCACAAATGCAATTCAGTTGTAACATGCACAGTACATCCCCAAGTCCCCAAAATAAATGTACAATTCAAATTCAAATATTCCAACCACTTAAATCTTACAATAATAAAAATGCTGCAGACAAGGAGTGAACCTGCATCATGAACAACATTACTCTCCAGAAGTCAAATTCTCACTGCACTAAACAAAACTGGTGCCAGCATTAGCAAAAGAATCATCATCAACTTTGCTGATCAGATGGCAAGGAAAGCCAGGAGATAATGATAAGTCCAGACAGTCCCACAGACTGGTGCTGAACAAATTCCCACTGCAGAGGCTGCTGTACAACTGCACAGCTCTGCCTCTGCTCAATCATCACTTATGAAGAAATGTAACAACAGCACAGCTGTGTGTACCCAGTCCTGGGCCATTGCTTGGAGAAACCCCTTTGTAAGGACTTTGGAAACAGAAACCCAGATCTGTAAACAGCTCATTTCTTGCTATGTGAACTTTAAAAAAATTTTCACCAAATTGTCCACTCAGAAATTTTTCTGAAAGCAATTTTTAAACATTAATACAGACACTTTTTTTCATTTTTATTCCAACCTGAAATGTTCTTGTAATGTTTACATGGCAAACTGGATAACAATACATTTAACATTTCCATTAAATAAATTATATTTAAATTCTAAGTATCTATATAAAATTAATTATTTAAGCTCTGAACCTGGAATCATTTTGAGACTGTAAAGCCCAAATAGGACTTAACAATTTCAACTGTTTGTATTATTAAGACCTGCAGTTCTCAAATGGGTATAGCATCCCCTCAGAGGACACTGAACCTCTTGATCCTTTCACACACAGATTACTTTGGCCAACAGGCAATGGTGTCATTAGAGCCTTCTACCAATGGAAAAGCAGATCTGCATTTTAGCTCTGCAATGTGCTTCACGAGCTTGTGCCTCCACACTTGAATTCCTGGGGAACAGATGTTTGTTTTCCTTGTGCTTTCCTGACAATGACCCAGGTCCTAGATGTGAGGCCTGATGGAACGAGCCAGCCTGGAATAGTGGGTGGTGTGGCCAAGAGTGATGGAATCCCAAAACTTTGCCCAGGACTTGGAGGTCTTGCTTTTATTTACAGCTCTCTGGAAGTTTAGAGAGCTTGAAGTGGGATTTTTTGGTAATGTTTGGTGAAAATTTTTAAGGCCTCCAGCCTTATAAAGACTAGGCAATTCTTTCATTTAACATAAACATTCAAAGCATTTTTGTGCAAGTGTATTTGCCGATTCACACTTTTCAAATAATTTGAAATCATCACAAAAATTTCCTCTCCTAGAAACATCAGAGAAAACAACTCTTTATTTTCATACAGAAATGGAAGAATCAAAGTTTATCTGTATTGTCAGAACTGAGGTATTTATTGTTCCACAGGAGTAAAGGTGTTGGATTGCACCCTTAAAGGTGTTCTGTGCATTTCCACTCCGCTGTTGGATACCCATGGAAACACCACATCCTTCCTTACTCTGAATGGAGTAAGGAAGAAGATGAGCTTGCTGAAAACATTAAGAAACTTGAGTCATGTTTTTCTGACAGAGGAAATCTCCCCTGGCTGCACATCTGGGGTGTCTCAGAACCAGGGCTTCAGCACATACCTGGTACTCCGCATGATTGAGCTCTTAGCCATAAAAACATATTTCACATACAAAAATACAGCAGATGTCCTTCCAAAAATCATCTCTGAAGCGTTACTCCCTCTCTTTAGGTTTTATACATTCAGAAACAGGCATTTGAGATATATTGTGAACAGTGCAAAATACTGTTTGACATTTCCTAAACCACGTGTTGCAGTACCTGTAAGCGCCAGCTGAAGGAAAGGCTGAGAAAGGTTTGATCCTCAGAACAATTCTGGTCCAAGTTGAACTTCTGTTTAGAGAGTTGTAAACAAATGTCTTAGAATGCAGAGAATTCTCTCATTTCTTTCCAGCTAAGGCAGTCTCAAACACATCAAGTCCTGCTTTGAAGTAAACCTGAGCTGAATTGATGCTGTTCAGCACCTCTGACAAAGCTGCCTGAACAGTCTCATTTGACTGATGTAGTTTGCAGTGCTCCAGTGCCTCCAGCAGCACTGAAAACTGGCTGGTCCTGTCATCCAGTCTGTAAAGAATATTTCTGAAAGAGAACAAGAGAGAATGGTAAGATTTTTACTCAAAAATAATCCATCAGATGCCATCAAGTATCAAGTATCAGCCACAGCGTACAGATGATACATATTATGCACAGTAAAGCTGACCCATGGCAGATTGAGAGACAAATGCATATTTATTATGCCTCTATAAACTGAATTTATTCACTGAACTACATGTACTTACATTGGAGCAGTTACTAAATCCATCAAAGAAGTCTCACATTCCTCTCTGACCATTCAAATTTTTATTCAAAAGCATAAGCCTAGACCTGTCACACCCCTCATGAAGGATTTTGTGTCTCAGATGAATTCCATTTATTCCCCTCTAAAAAGAGTTTGGTTACTGCTGTGAATCCTCTGCATAGGTTTGTTTTTGTTTTTCCTATCTGCTCACATTATTTATTTCACTCTTCAGAGGTGAAATTCCAGCTGCACTGATGCCAATGGTAAAACTCTCCTTGCCTTCAGCAGAGACTTCATTTCATCAATAATCCTTTGTGGTTTCAGAACAAGAGTAACCCACCTTTAATGTCTCACACTAGAGGAAAGAAACAGCACACACAGCTAAACCCTTGTGAAACAAAATCTGTGTTACCCAGTAATATCTGCAAACAATTTTAATGGTTTGTAGAAAAACAGATGCAAGAGTATTGTGTGATCCCTTGGAAATGTAATTTGTATGAGGTGGGGAAGGCTCAGAATTCAAAGCTAGTCAGTGATTTTAATGGGGCTCTTTGAAGCAGGCTATAAATGTTATCCAAAACCAGGTGTAATCATTATACTAATTAGAAGAGCACATAAACATCATAAACCTCCACCCAGGAGCTCCTTTGATTGCAAACAGAAGTGAAGGAAATTTGAAACAGGAAAGCTACAGTGATTTGGTGCAGGACCTTCTCCTTAAATACAGGACAGGTGTTCAGGGCAGGGAGAGGCTGTGTGGAGAACACAGCAAGAAACAGGACAGCTCCCACACTTTGTTAGCAACCTAATGGCATGACAGAACAGGCCAAATGGCAACTCCAAATTAGTAATAAAACTGCCAAGTTTATTTACAGAAGACAGATGAACACAGAAGTGCATCTTATTCTGTGAATCACCTAAGTGCAACTCTGCCTGGGGGAAAGGTAACAAAGCAGACCAATAAACGACACCACAGAACACCCACAATCTTTTGCCATGTTTTCCAGCTTTAAAAAATGTTTTGAATGAGAGGTCATTTTTTTCCAAGATACGAAATATCTCCTGTCCTCACGAGGCAATTTTTCAGTCTCTGTTTTTACCCCCCAATATTGGGTATACACCCAAAGCCAGCAGTGTGCAGAGGGAATGATGAGTTTTTCATCCCCTGACAGCAATACATCCATACAGTTCAAGGGGTCTGCAATGCAATGCATTAGAGATCTAAACAGAAAAGGGAAAGGGTTGGAATCCAACACTGCAGCAGCAGGGCAGTTTAAACAATAGGTCATCACTGCCACAGACCACTTAGACAGAAACAGGTGAGGAGTATGTGCAAGAACAGCTCAGTGGGGACAGAAAGCCCCATCAAGAGGGCAGAAACAGGCAGATGTGGCAACAGCATCCTCAGCTTGCACTGCAGCAGCCTCAGAACCCTTAGCTGGAGCTGATGCTACTGTTCCCTGTCTGTGGTGCAGCTCATACTCAAAGGTGACTGTCCCAAAGCAGCCTCTGTGACACAGTAAATAAAACTGTGTATGTTGAGAGCCAGATAAATTCTTGGTTGGTCTGTTTTTAAGGATAGGCTGTGCTATGGGAAATACTGCATTTTTCAAAGCAGGGACTGAGTTTGCTCCCTCAGTTCAGGGTCTCCTGCTGAGATCAGTGCAAGCAGAGCCAGGCTTTTGAAGAACTCTCCTCTGTAGTTCCTGGAGTTCACAGGGAGAAAGAAGGCTGCTCACAGCCCCTCAAACACCTCCAACAGCAAGGACACTGCTAATCACATTTCCTTCTACCCACAGGGGAGATCTGTTTGCTGGTGGCTGGGAGAGTTTGACTGAGCTGGAATTCTACTCCAAATGCCTACAACACCGGTGCCCTGATCTGTGTTAGGATATCTCTATTCCTTTAGGTCAACTTATAAAAACATCACAAGACAGCAGCCATCAGCAGAGCAACACTGACTCAGTGCCAGAAACAACTCTAAAGAGAGGATGGTCTGAACATTGGAACATTTGGGACTGCTTGAGACAATGTCTGTGGTGAATAGGAACAGACCTCATGTCCCATCATCAAATGGACTCTAAACAAGGCACACAAGCTAATAAAGATGGTTTACCCTGACATGCAAGGGTGTTAACACAGTTTAAATCTACTGATGTGATTTTGGAATCACTGGTGATTCCACAGTAAATACAAAGGCATGTGATCCAAGTGAAAACAAGAACTGCTATCCCACCCCACCTGAATGCAGGGCAAATTACTGTCTGATGAGAGCTTAGTTGTTTGATGAATGAGACAAGCAGTCTACTGTCATAATTTTAAAATAATATCTTAACTTCTGAAACAGTAATATGACTTCAGAATAGCTGATTACATAGTAGAGCAGAACCTAATTTATATTTTTATGCATGCAAATACTAATAAGTAACATAATAAAGCACCTGGTTTTTTCCACTTTTCTGCTAGGAGTTCTCACTGGGATCTTGTATTTTCCAATTACTTATCTTCGCTTGGCAAGCCATGCCACCCCTTTGTTGCACAAAATGATTTCTCTCTTTATGCATGTTCATGAGAGTCAATTTATACAAGTTTACTTCTTATCTCTGCTGAAGCTTCATCAAATGAAAAAAATGGTCAGTTCAGTTTATTACTTCCAAGCCTTTACAAGTCAGAAAAGTGTTTTCATTAAAGATTACACACGGACTGAAAAACAAACCCCAGCCATTTCATTGACACAAGGTATCACCATGTGCCCACAACATGCAGAATGATAGCAAGAGACTTTAATTTACACTGTGAAATTCAATTACTTAAACATCCCTTAACACAAATTGGTTTTGAAGCCTACACCTCTAAAACAACTCCAGCCTCTGACCTAATTGCTTAAGTATCTACCTTCATCTTTAACTATTTAATCTTATGAATAAAATTCACACAGTCAGCCTGACCCCCACCAAACAAAAAAGAGACTCCTAAACAGAAAACTGCAATAAATTATTGATGATGCTGATGAAATTACAACACACATCATTCATCCTAATGGGCTTGTTTCTATGACACATCCCAGTGACCTGAAAAGTGGAACACTGAGGTAGGAAACTCAATTAATAACTTCAGGTAGTACCACTGAAAGAGATAAAAAGGCTACAAACAAACAAAAAAAAAAAACCAAAAAAACCAGCAACAACAAAAAAAACAAACAAAAAAACCCCAAAACAAACAAACAAACAACAAAAAAAACCCAAACAAACAAACAAAAAAAACCCAAAAAAACCACAAAAAAACACCAAAAAACCCCCCCCCCAAAAAAAACCAAAAAACCCAGCCTTAGCAAAGTAAAGAGACTATAAAGAGAGCCTCTACTACAACTTATTTATAAATCCTTGGCAGGCCTAGGAACAGAAGCATTCCTGACCAAAATAATGCCATTAAATTCTGTTCTGCATAACCACAAATAAGGAGGCACAGTCACACTCACCAGACCAGAAGGAATTTCACAAATTCTTGAATGACATATCACACTAGAAATATATTGACTTTAACACAACTTCAATATTAGAGCAACTGGACAGTACCAGATGAAACAAGATTACCACATTATTCTTGTTATGAAAAACGATTTTTTAGCTTACAAGAAAATTTTGTCTGTGGGTAATGTGCAATACAAGATGAATTATTCAGGCACTTACAGACTCTCATCTAACAGCCCACGTTAGAGATTTTGAAAAGTAATTATTAAATCATTAGGACATGATGGTAAGTCTAGTGCCCCACATGAAACGAGTGCAGGTTTTCTCGGTGGAATCACAGTAAAATTGTTTAGAGATAAATGCTGTGGGCAGCCTCTGTCTGTTCCAGTTATAACACAGTGTGTTATGACTTCAGCATCCTCACAAACTCAATTTTGTAATTCCCTGATTTGTTTTTTCTTGTACTCTCCAGGGAAAAAAAAAGAAAAGAGAAAAAAGCACACCAGAACAAGGATTCTCTGAATTTCCCTTTCTCCTGATACTGTTCAATTTTCAATGCACTTTTCTTACATTTAGGAGTCTGTTTTCATTCATGTTTATAAGACATAAAATATGATTACTTTGGTAAATAAGTAAATGCACTCTCATAACAATATTTACATGTTGGGACTTCCATACAGTGGTTATTCATTGTAGGACATAAAAATATCACAAGATCTTCTCTGGAAACAGCACAAGATGATTTATACTGGTTTATTCATTCAAATTTGCACCTCAGAAAATTTGCAGTGAACATGCAGAATGTTTCCTTCCTTCCTCTGGGATCCTTATCTTTTGATCTCCAATGACTGTTCTCCTTTCCTCTGTTGTTTTTTAAATCTTTTTAACACTCACGTGCAGTTTTGTTATCTTACCTGTTTTATTTCACAGAAGCATTGTGGCAGAAGGTTTATAATTCTAAAATTATAGCTGCTGGCCATGTAAAATTAGCTTTTATCAGGAAGAGATACATGCCCTGGTGGAGTGTCATTACATGTCATTAGAGCTGATCCAGAGGAACCCCTTTTTTCCCTACAATGCTCATTCCCTGCTGGATTAAATGCTGGAAGTCGCTGGGGCCATGGGATGGAACAACTCACACATGGCCAGGGAAGATGGGGATGTGGCACCCGACTCTGCTGTAAATGTCACCTCTCCTTCACTGCCCGAAGTCCCCACAAACCCAGCACGTCATTTTTAAGGATCCCCTGTTTGTAATTCCTTGTTCCCAACTTTTGTTTCCTACACATCCTCTCCTTTTTTCAAAGAGCCACCAGCTGCCTCCCCTTAGTGCTCTCCTTACAGGCTGCAGAGGGTTCCACCAATCCATATTGCAGAAAGTGATGTATTTAAAATCATGAACACTCAGAGGTGAGTGCCTGCCTGAAAGGGATCTATCTGCATGTTATCAGCAGTTGATAAGCTGCAGGTAATCGAGATATCAAACCCAAATAAAGCATAACCAACTGAAAGGCATTTCAAAGGCATCATTATGAGACAGTGGTAAAGCAGACACTCTCTCCCTGCTAGACACAAATTTATCTTGCATAAAAGACAGGCATTAGGACACCTCTAATTGAGTCAATTGTGGCAAATGGAGGTTGTGGTAAGTGGGCATGAACAGAATCCTGTTGGGACATGGGACCATGAGGAGGTAATTATCCCAGGTTTGAGTACATTTCTGAGAGGTCAGTTTTAAATAGGGTTTCTTTAAAATATTAATCCTGATTTTGGCAGCTCTGTGAAGTGTCTCAATGCTTGGCTTGACTGCCTGCCAAATAAACAAAGGGAAAAAGAGAAGCCAAACAGGCTTACAAGATACATTATCTTTTATTTCCCTACAGTTCTCTTTGATTGCAGTACTTTTTAAAGGTAAGGGATGAAACACACTAATCTCTCACAGAAAGATCACTAAAGCCTAACCTAACCCTAATTCTAGCCTAAGTTTCAGCTTGATGCACCTTGACAACTTTAAATCTTTTTGAGTGTCTTGAGTGCACCAATACCAGATTCCAAAGGACATGTAGGAGCATCCAGAATCCCAAACAGAAAGCAAAAGGTCTATTAAAGAATTTAATCCAAGAAAGGTTGCTTGAGAATATTTTTATCACCAAAACTCAATATTCACAGAGAACATTCACTTTCATTTCTGTTCTGAAATGTGTAAGGAAACTATTCTTTTGATAATTAAATGTCTTCTGCCAACAGAGAAGACTGACATAAAGCTAACAATTCTAAGCTTGATTTTCTGATAATAGGACAGTGTTCTGCAATGGCTGAGAAATAATGTGAATACAAAGTCTTTGACAAGCTGTAGCCGAACTTTTTCACTTTTGTTAAATAAACAATAATTACATCACTTCCTAATTTTTGTGACTTTTGATAGCAAACAGTGTCTAGTGTAATATATAATAACCATGAATAAATGGATGCTGGCAAGTAGCAGATCATAAGTGGACTGATGTTCTGGAACAGCCTCAAGTAAAAATAATGGAGCTAAGAAGCCTGACTAGCCTAAAGACTGAGTTTGAGTAAAATCAGCCTGAAATAAAGCATCTATTTGCCAATGCTTAACATCAACATTACCATGCACTCACAGGTTTTCTCTTGGCGAAAATTTGCTGGGTTTAGGAGCTGATTTATTTCTTGCTTTGGAGTAAACAAGATGACTAGGTAAGGAGAATCCAATCTAGAGCTTCAACAGTACAGAAAGACTTCACAGAAGTGAACTAAAAAGATACAAATAGGATGCATTTGTTCTTCAGAAGCTGCAAGTCACCATTTATCACTACTAAAGGGCAGTCCTCTAATTAGGAATAATTTTCTCTAGAGTTTCACAGAAATTAATTAAGCAACTTTATGCAGAAATTCCTGAAGAAGCCACAGAACCCACTTTGCCACAGAGCTTCCAAACCCTGTATGCATCTGATGGAGAATGATGCATACCCTATGGAGATGTAAAAATTCCCTGAAAACCCACCAGCACTTTTTCTGTCGTTCCTCAGAACAATGATTTACATTTGTACTTAAAAGATTGATGATGCATTGAACAAAATTGATACAACTGTATTTTAAAATGTTATTTGCTGCCAGCAACTGCTATGAAATATTCTTTGTTAAGTTTCAAATAATGTAGCTACATTGTTGGTAACAAATGTAAGCATGTTGTTCTCTGAATGATTTATGCTACACTCGCTTTTCAAGTGAAAGAAACATATGCTTGTGTGGATGATTTGGAGGAAACTATCTGTCTTTTAAGGATGTCTCAGTCTCAAACACTCAATTCAAAGCAGATGTGCTACTATTTTGAAGAACTTGAGGGAAGTGAATTAATAAAATTATTTCCAAATGGCTCACAGCTGATGTTCTGATGACTTCATAGGGCTTTTTATTTAGAAATCATGTGAAATATCCTCTTCCTGAGGAGGAATCCCATTCCCAACCAAAGCAGCAGGCAGTGTCCAGTGCTCAATGCAGGAACTGGCTTGACCTTGATCTCCAGCTCTGATCCTGACTGGGTTTATCACCCTAAATAACTCTGAGCCAAGTGACATGAGAGCATCACCACAGGTCATTATCATTAGAGTTAACGAAGGATTAAAGAGTATGTCATAATACATAATACATCTTTAAAGAAATGCCCAAAGTTATATCATTATTGCCTGCAGTGGCAGGTACACACACACAAAATTAACACTTCTTTTAAGCCCCAGTTAAGGTAATTTTCCTGTTAATGATCTCATCAACACATTTGCGAGCTCTACTGCCTGGGTAATATGTTAGTGGGGGAATATTGCATATTAACTATTTTCCCAATGAATTCCATTTATTTTTGTACTATAGTCAAGAAGTGTTCTTGGCTAATATTTCAACCATATATATATGGTTGAAATATAACCACTCATATATGAGTGGTTCTTATCTGTCATGATCAAAAATGTGGATTCAGATATTTCTCGGATCTAAAAAATGCTACCAGTCCTACTGTTTATAATAAATATAAAATAATGTATAAAATATTAAGTTTCTGTCGGATTTAATAAATTATTCAGAATCTAATACTTTGTATAGCTTCCTGAGATCACAGCAGATTTTTTTTTTTCTAGAACTAAATATTCTTGCCCTATTTAGCACCATAAGTGCAGACCGAGCAAGATCTGCCAGCAAGGGACATGGAGAGGAGTTGCATGCTAACCACAAGAGTTGCTGGAGGTTGGCATGAGAACTCTGCACTGAGCTCACAGAACAGCTGTGCCAGGGCTTTCACAGTCAGCACAACAACTGCTGTGAAATGGGCTAAAACATCCACTAAGGACACATATTAAAATAAATAAATTTTACAAAAAAAACTCAACCCTTTTTTTTCTTTTTTTGCAAGACTATGCACACTCATGGGAAGCATGAGGAATATTATTTCCTGGACACAGTCTTGTCTTCAGGACAACTAATGCTGGGTTAAATTACAATATAATATTTACTGGATCTCAAACATAATGGGTCTGATGTATTGTACAGAGAGAACTCTGCAAGTATACAAATCAACCTAATTAAAAAGATGCAAGAAGATTCATGGGAAGTACATAGAGGAAAAATAAATTAATATATGTAAAACCAGGTTTCCCTTCATATCAGGGAAGTGAGAAATCTGTTTTCAAGCCATGACATAATCCCTGATTACAGAGGTTTTCTGCTTTTGCAGGTGTAATGAAAAGATTTTCATGTTCCCTGTTTAAATAAGCTTTAAAGTCTGCCATAATTACAGCTCTGCAGATGGCTAATTCAGTAGTATTTATGCAGCAAATGCTCTTTAAATAGTAAAAATTTACAAGACAACAAATACAGTCATTAATTCATGGCCGTTACTTGTATCGGTGATTCCAAAGGCGAAAACATCTCAATTGCACCTCAGATGGATCAGGTGTTTTGAGTATGACTATCACTCACTTTATTGCATCTCCTCAGTATTAAGAAAGGGCATAACTCAGCATCATTATCAGTCATGAGAAAAATAATAACCATAGCAGGAATTTGTAAGAGCATTATCAGCCTAGTAAATGCTACTGGTGTGTGCTAGGATAAATGTGCTGCTCCATGCTTACAACTGCAGAGACCACAATCACACCGCCCAGACACTGTAAAGTTCAAAGGGATAAGGCAGAAGAAAATGGGAAGGCATTTTGGGTGTAAAAAGTACATTTGGAGAAATGCTTATCAGAGAGAAGGGAGCTGAACAACAACTGCAGAACTGAGAAACACCAGAGGAGGATTAGAGAAACAAGTAATGCCACTGTTCACAACTCCATTTATAAGCCATGAAAAAAATCACAGAAGAAAAGGAGTTGCAAATTTTGAAAGATGCAAAATATGGGGGTCAAAAGTCAGGAAGGAAATCATTGCTGTCTTGGAAGACAGAAATTCATTTATTCTGACTGAATGGCAAAATCTGAGGTACACTATTCTACATTCTTTCCTTCTCCCCCAACATAATTCTAGCATTGTATTTACAAATTGCACATGGCAGATAATAGAGACAGAACATTATCTACTGCTGCCAGTGAAACACGAATTATTTCAGTATTTCCCACACTAAGGATCATTGACACCGTAACAAATCATTCTCTGTTCCACATAATACAAAGCAGAACAATAAAAATACTCCATGCATTTGGTTCAGGTCAGTCAAAAAACATCCCAAATACTACTACAAAGGAGACAGGAATGTTTTCTACTTGGAGTCATAAATGAAGAATTCAAAATGAAAAAAGAAATCTCCAGAATTTATACAATGAGACAGAACTACTGTCTTGGCTAGAAGCTCAGGGCTGGGGCTTTGTTTTATTTTGCAGGTGACATTGCACTCCATGTTTACCCATGTTACTCTTTAAGATTAGCAGGATATTTGCATCTTTAAAGCTCATCCTCTGTAAATCCAATGAGCAGATTGTTTACACGTGGAGATATAATAAGCTCTTTAATTTTCCTACTAAACATATCTCTGGAAACTAGACTCTTAGGGCATGTGTATTCTGTAACCTGAGAATCTGCTGCAGTTTACCAGCAAAGCAGAAATAAATCCTGTGGAATATACACATGTCAGGAATGTACATAACAAATCTCAATCTGAAAGGAAAATATTTGTTCTGATGAACAACGCACACTTGAGTGGCACGAGTTCAGTGCAAGTTGCCTTTTTTGAATGGTACTGAAAACACCTTTTGACTGTTCTTTCATTTCATTATGTCAAATTCAGGCTGCACAATCTATCTTTGCTTACTGCCAGTATTTTGTTCAGTGCATTAAAATGCACCCATTTGTTGTAATTCTTTAGCCCAATGAAGTGTTAATGTCACACTTGGGTATCTGTGATGAAAAGAAGCAAAAGGAGGAAGTTTAACTGATACAAATGAGCAATAAAAACTGCTGGAGTTCTTTGCTGAAGACACAGATTGCTTTCAAAATCCTTGCTTTTCACCTACTTATTACTCAATTCACTCAATTACATCTATTAGACAAAACACAACCATCCCTGTAAAAATTCCACAAAGAGTGGTGGCAGATGCATAGAGCCTTAATGGACAGGATAAACTTGGCATGCTAAGATAAAACATTTAAAAGAAAGATTTTACACATGTTGACTTTGACTTTTTTATAAAACTGTTAAGAGAACTGTCAGTCAGGACATAACTGATCCTTAGGCAAGGGTCTATTAAGAATAAAATGCACCTAACTGGAGCAAAAATGACAGCCTGAGCCCTTGTACGCCTCTTTTTGGTTTTAATTTTAAATACTGAAGACACAAGCTGTGATTTTAATGACTCTCTTAGGTTTGAAAATTTTGGGGGAGCATCCCAGGGGATTCTAGGAAAATTCTGCACGGTTACTACAGGATTCATCTGGTATCAACAGCATGCCTGAAAGTTAGACCTGGAGCTGAAGAAATGTGACACTTTCACTGAGACAGGAGATCTCCCTGCACTGAGTGTGCCATGCCTGATATTCCATGAAGTTCGCTTTATTATCTCGTTTTTTTTTCAATATTATTGTGCTCTGCCCTTCAACACAGGGAGAGGCTCTCTGTGAGTACCTAAGGAGTGCACACACAGACCTGACAGATACATCAGGCTGACAGCTGGCAGAAATTCTGGGAATCAGTAAATGTAAGAAGTGCAACAAAATATACAATAAACAGGGAGAACCCTCTTACTGAGCCTAGGCAAACACAAGACTTGAACTCAGTATTTCTGAACGCCAGGAAGATCCACACTGTGTTGCCCTCCCTGATATTGGTGCCAGTGTTTTGGTCAGTGTTTCTGTAGAGGGAAAAGCATGCAAAAGCATGGCATGATCAATATTTATGGAATGTTTTTATGGCTCTGGTGAGGCTGACCATCTCATGGAGAGGACAATGTGCTTCAATTGTTTTTTTCCCCCTGTGCCTAAAGTAACAAAGCCTCTGTTCTTACATTTACCTTGTAGATATCACTGCTGTGTAATCTATGATTATTACCTTTAGTAGCAAAATATGATCATCAGAAAACACACAGAAATGTTCCATACAAGTATACACTGAGAGAGTGGAAAGCAAGAAATGGCTAAAGGTGAGAAACAGATTTCTACTGATTATTCCATTAAAATAATGGCAAATTATAAATCCAAATAATTATCAGTATTATGATTATGCTATGAGAAACAAAGAGAAATAAATGAAAAATACCAACAGCAATCCTATTTTATGCCTAGAAATTTGTTCTGAAAATAGAAAATCTACCCAGAGTTACCACTGGGAATCAAAGAAATACTTCAGGTACAACAAAACTCAGCAATTTTCTCCTAACCCCAAATCAAGTCCCAGGGTAACTTTGGCAAAGCAGGATATTCCTCAACCTATTATTTTTCATTCTGCCTAAATTTCTGGATAAGACTAGAATACCCTGATTAAAGCTGTACTTGTGTATTTCAGGCTCAGCTGGAAATAGAGATCATGGGGAACGTGCTGTTGTCAAATTTGCAGTTCAATGTCAGGAAGTTCAGGTAAGAGGAACGAGCATCAAAACTACAGCATTTACTGTACTGAACAACCTGCCAATGTCAATCATGATTACTGAAATTTAGTCAAATATCCTAATCCAATTATTAAAAAAAAAATAGTAATTTGAATTCTTCTAGTAAGTCTGATTATATTACTTCTCATTATAGATGCAAAATGTATCAATTATGCCCAAATATTGCCCTATGACATTGACTGGAATGAGGCATTTAATTTTTTAAGGACCTATATATAGTTAAAGACTATAGCTAAGGGAATGTGTGTGCCAACTAGAGGAAAAAAAAAGATATATAAAAGTTGTATCAGTTCCCTTGTAGTGGAGAAGCACAGGAAGGTTACAACACTCCTGCAATAAAGAAAAAAGCACCTTTCTTTTAAATTCAAGTTCTAGGACAGAAAACACAGTATAGATCCAGAGAGCTGTGAATTAGGACAAACACAAGGCTAAAAATGATGCCTAAAACTTCAGCAAATTTGTCAAGTGCTTTGATTGAGGTTGAGAATATGAGTCCAAATGGGTATACAGGAAGCAATCATTTTTTCATGAAGAATACGTCCTTTACTGTGCACACAAATTCTTCCTCCAGAAGGCTGTAAATTACAGTATTTATGGAATCTTAATGATCTAAACACAGTTGGAGCCTGAAGGTCAAGGCTGCAAACTGCATCCTAAATTTCTGTTTACAGATGAAGCACAGTATTTATTGCTGTACTGCTTGTGCTGCTATAGTTAAAGGGCTGCCAGCATTTCCATTATAAACCACTATTTCAGGGGTTTATAACTTGCCTATCAATCTTCTGACTGGGATGAAACATGGCATACAAGGTCCTGGCTGTGAGACTGATTTTTTGGTTTGTTTTCCTTATAAAATGACAACAAGAATAAGCTTAAAGTTTTACAAGAAAAAAAAAAAAAGAAAAAAAAAGTGCATTAGGCTTTTCAAGTATTTCTAGTGTTCTCAGGACACAATTATATCTTGAGAATACAAAACATATTCACATAACTTCATCAATTAACAGAAGGACTTTCAATCCCTAAAAAATGAAAAATAATCTAAACAATACTTAGAGGCTTTTTATTTTTTAATTAAGCAAACGTTCTTCAGATTTTAAATGGCAGCAAAGGACATCAGCACCCTAACAGTGTCCTTGGCTCTGTTTATCTGTGTAGATTTGCCATTAAAGGTAACAATTACACACCTTGGCACTGTACAAAGGTTGTATTCTTTTTTAATGAACATCTAAATGATGACACACAAGGTGTCCTTTGCTGTTGTATATTCCAGATGATGTCAGGTAAATTTATTCAGAGTAAAGTCAAAGCCAATGTTTCCTCCTAGTCTTTGAAATCCTGTACTGTTAAATCGTGAATCAAATTTAATTAAATTGGAGGGCAGCAAGTACAACATTTTCACTTCCACAGTGTCTACTTTGCCAGTGTAAAAGTACTTTTGCTCTGTACTAAAGTACTGTGGAAAGCAGGTGAAAAATTTGTTACTTTATGTTTGCATATCTAGTAATTACATTTTGGTAAATAACAAACTTAATAATGCAAGTGCTGCAAGAACTGAAATATTAGAAGATGTCAAAAACCCTTTCCTTATAATCTTAAATTTTGATATAATTTATTTTTACAAATAAAGAGCTGGGCCAAATTCAACAATGTTGAATGTTGCTGTTGCAATGCAACACATAAATATTACATTATTATTAAACAGGTTTTTGGCTCCTTTGCAGCACCATACCAGTTCCGACAAGACAGACAGCGCTGCTAAACCTGGAATATTAGACTTTATCTAATCCCATTTTGGCTTATTTCTTTAAGTTACGAATCCAGTCACAGCAGGAAGGAAGTAAATTAGCCTCTCCCCAAATATAATTATTCCATTTTCTTTATTACAGCTGTAGGGCTTTTATTCACTGACACTTTTGAGCTCCCCATAACTACCTTGCTTTTATTTCCCCTTTGCTTTTGTTAAAAGATGACTGCATTTGTTTTATACTATTGCTAATAACTGGAAGAATCCCTCCTGTGCTAGAGCTTTCTGCTTTCCTTCCTCACCTCTACCACTTGTCCCTTTGATGTCCACTTTTACACATTCACTTGCACGAGACACTGGGTAATTTTTCCCATCAACTGAAATCAAAGTGCAGTTTTGCTACTTCAGATGGTTCTGGTGAGAGATAGAGACCTGCAGACTTCTTAGAAAGTAAAAGATGGGATGACTACGACATCTTAAAACCAACCTGGGTAGTGCAGCTGAATACATATCAGAGAGCAATTCCAAGCAGAGACAAGATGTTATGAGCAGTAACTGACTCAGGCCTCCTCATTAACTGGGATGTACTGCCTTTAACTCGCTGAAATGCATCCAAGAACGCTGCTATATAATTAAATATGTTAAATAATGCTACACAGTATCTTGTACAATTCTGAATCTTCAATGAACTGTACAAAGTTTTAAATAAAATATAGGTGGAGCTTGTCAGGCAGTATTAGACTTCAAAATATTTTCTGCTTCTGAAAGCTTCCTGTTCCATGTGACACACGTTTCTGCCATGCTGCCTGGGCTGCCATCACACCATACGTCTTGTTAGCAGCAATGCCATGACAGAAGTGCTACAGTGCTGCATTCTAATGACCCCTTGCATTGTAGTGAATTAATGTTTTCTGCAGAAAGGGCTTGATAGGAAAAAAAATAGCTTTAATTCTGGGTACTCACTGACGTCTTCTCTTTAAAGACAGCTCTGCGAACCAAGCAGCGGTGAACACCATTTCAGCCCAGCTGCAGAACGTGTGGAACACAGCGTACCGTACCTGTAAAGTCCTGGAGGAGCTTGCTGAAGCAGGAAGCTTTTCTCCAAGCCTTGCAGCACATCATTGAGCATCCTGACTCTGACAGGGGCTCGCTCCTGGGGGTCATTGGCCGGGCGCATCTCGTCCGACTGGAACAGCTCCGCCGTGTCCCTGAGCCGCGACGCCACTGCCAGCAGCCGAGGGACGCCCGCTTCATCACCTGGCAGCAGGGACAGCAAGACAGCCACCAGTGATTCACTCACCACTTATTACTCTTGCTTCCAAGTCAAAATTAATAGTCCAATTAAAACCTGAGCCTCTCCTTCCCCTGTGAGCAGCATGAACGGGGTCGAGGGAAGCCATAGATCATTCCGTGTAACCTCTGATCTGCTCTTCAAAGATCAATTTGGGCTCTGATGCTTTAAGATCTAATAAGCTGTGAGGAATGATTTTTTGGGGTACAGCTTAAAATCTAGCATTGGAAAAACAGGCATGCAGGAAGCAATGGTTATAAATCAAGAGCTACAACATTTCCTTCTGAGACTGAATTTATTCAATGCCATTTGATGCTGTTGCTCCTCAGCCTGCAAGCTTGTGCTTGGATTCCATAATGACTGCTATATAGAATATTTTAATATGCAGAGTTTAATTGAATTTGATTCAACATTTTAGAATCTTAGAGGTTAACAGCAATTGTAGAGGGTTATGTGCAATTTCTCCTCTTAATCACTTAAGTCATATGCCAATGAGCCAACTTTAATTGATATCCAAATGCATATTCTAATCCAGTCAATATTTTCAAAACTTTTTAACTTGGAGTGTTAACTATTGCTTTGTTAGCAACCCCACTCAGACAGCAAAAGAATAAAAGCCTGCATCACCTAGGAGCACGCCACAATTTCAGTATTTCCCTGTTCATAGTCCAGAAAGAGAAATGTGAATTGGAGCACTGTGAATGTGCAGCCTCCTCCCACCTGCAGTGCAGGTGAAGAGTGTGGCTCCTTTCCCAGTGTGTGCATGGACTGCCTTCATCTTTACAAGCACAGGGAGAGAGAAAGCAGAGCCTGAACCTGATAAAAAGTCAAAAGCAGTATCAGTCAGCACAAGCATTTCCAGGATGCAGAAATTATCTTTAAGGCCAACATTCACTTCACCTATTGACAAGAAATCCAACTATGCTTAGATATTTCAAATAATGCCTTAATCAACATAAACCATGCAGCTCTAGGAGCTGTCTCATCTCTACCTGAATGTGCAAACCTCAGGGAGTTCTGTGCCTTAGTGACTGAGATAATTAAGCCAAGAAAGTGGTTCAGGACTCAAGTTAAATGAATTTTCAACTTCCTTGTCTAAGATACACACGGAAAAATCACAAATAGTAATTGGGGAACATTGATATGGTTTAACCTTAGCTGGCAAGTACCATGCAGCTGCTCACTCACACCCACTGGCTTCCCTGATGCAATGGAGAGAGAATTAAAAAGTTAAAACCAATGGGCTGAAATTAGAACAGTTTGATATATAATGATGATGATCATAAGAACAACAGTAATAATATAGCATCAAAAAGGGAGAAAACCTAAAGAGAGACATAAAACCCAAGACAGACAAGTGATGAGCAATTTTATTGGGGTGACCATGTTGAGTCTGGCCCCAGCAGCAATCAGACTCCTTGGCCACCTCAGCTTAAACTGAGCCTGATTTCTCTGGTATGAAATGCCCCTTTGGCCAGTTCAGGTCAGCTGTCCTGGCCATGCTCCCTCCCAGCTTCCTCTAACTCTTCTCTGGGAAAATATGGGAAACTGCAAAGTCCTCAGGGTAAGCACTACTGAACAACGACAGAAACATCAGTGAGTTACCAACCTTCATCTCATCCTAAATCCACAACACATTTCAGCTACTAGGGAGAAAATTGACTCTACTCTAGTTAAAATCAGGACAAACACCAACCCATTTCTCAAATTATTCATGGTTGGAGTCTGAAAGGTAAGCAAATAATAGGGACGGAAAAGCAAACATGTGTAACTAAGAAACCCAAGGAAATGCCTGAATATAACATATTCTCTCTCTCATATAGAAAAAGAGACTTGCTATTGGATACATTCCAGCACAGGAAAAGGAGTTCATAGATCCCATATACTGCTGTCATTCAGCTGACTGGCACATTCCAATCTAGCAAAACATGAAATGATCCGGAATACACGGAGAGACAAGATGCTGGTGTGAGAGAAACTGTCAGATTTCCTGAGAGATCAAGATGAATTTCAGCAATGAACAGAAGCTCCCTGGGGGAACAGGAGTGAAAGAAGATGGTTTATGTCTGTCCTGGTTTGGGACAAGGTTCCTTTGCTAATGACACTTGACCAATCCACCTTTCCCTAAGCAGGATGGATAACAGGTGTGCTGGCATCTTGATATAAAGGGTTGGTAACTCTGTGAGTCTGAAGTAATTGAAATTCTGATCAAGCTAGGTTGATGCCTCATAAAAATATTCTTCAAGCATATAAGCTTGCTACATTTAAGGTATTTGCAAAATACCATTATCCTTAATTTCCAAATCTTTGGCAAACATCCTGTGCAGCTGAAGAACTTCCTATTCCCATGTATATAATGCAGGCACCGTGCACACCTTACCCTGGGACTTGTGTCCATATGGAAATGTTTAAATCCACCCTGTAAGAAAGAATCCTTTGGTTTCAGCAAAGCACTTTGTCTTCCAAGTAACATAAAATTATTATTCTGAATCTTATATAAACAATTGCAAATGTCAGCTTTGCCTTTTCAGTAGGGAAAGTGAGATAAAGGGAAAATCCATCTTTCTGTACTTGGAAATGAAGCCAACCAGACCACCCTTTAAACACAAAAATCCTGTAAATGCTCTAACCTGTTCTCCACAGACCTTAAACCAACTCTTTGTTTTACACTCTAAACCAGCAGTTGTCAGAAAACACACCCAGGCCCTTTTTCAGTGCTTCAGTACAAAAGCTGCAAGGATGGGCAGTGTTACCTCAGCCAGCCAAGGCCAGAACAGGCATCACCACACTCTGAACTGCACCACCAAGGGAAACTGATTTATGCTTTTCTCAGGCTGAGAAGATGGGAATGGAAGGGCAAACGATTCTTCAAGAAAACCCTGCATTAACTAATAATGTCTTAAGCACCTTATGATGCTTTTACAGAGAAAAATCAAGCACAACTGTTACCTTGTTAAAGAGAAAACAATGCCACATTATTTTATTTTGTATTCTTTGTCCTTTTGTCTCCAATGTGAATCATGATGAATCATCCAAGCTAGTTGTTTAGTTGCTACAAAAATAAAAATTGCAAACACAGTACAGTGACTCAAGAGCATGTGCACTCTTGATCAGGGAATTACACTGTTGAATTTCATTGCATTTGCTAAATGCAACTGGATCCTATTCAGAAACAAGTTACACCAAACAGATATTTTTACAGACACTGAATACAACAGCCTTTCCCTCTGTAACTGATTGCTCTTATGAAAAGCACAGCTAGAGGTTGAACAGTTTTAAATTCTGTTTGTGCCCTCTATTATGAAAATACTTGCCTGTGAGTACTTATAGGAAAGGGAGCACAGACAAATCAGCATTTTAAGGCATGATGCTTGTTTACCATATATGTGAACATGTGCTTGCATGTAAGAGAGAAGGGAAATTGCTTCAGGTTTTGATTAGCTTGCAAATTCTGAATCAGCTATCATGTGCTGCTGTATTCACTAGGAAAATTCTTCATGCTCTGTAAAACAGGATAAGCAGACCAGGCAGTAGAAAATCTGAATGGGAAAGCTTTGTAAGAAGCACCCTAAGGGGCAGAACCACAAATCCACAGACATCCACAGTGCAAAGGATATGCTGCCATCAGCTTCAGTTTTGCTGCCATGACTGCTGTAGCCCAAGTAAACTCATCTGGTGCTGCTCCAGGCCTTTTTGCAAAGAAGTTATGTTAAAGAGGAATGTTGTGACATTTTACTGTGTGCACCTCAATACAGGAGCCTGGAGAAGGGCAGGCTCCAGGGAGACTTCATTGTGCTCTGTTAATACTGAAAGGGGGATTTGTAAGAAACTTTTGAAATAGGACAAGGGGTAAGGGTTTTAAACCAAAAGATTAGATTTAGGCTAGGTGTAAGGAAGAGATTTTTTTACAATGAGGATGGTGGAATACTGGGTTGCCCAGGGAGGTGGTGGGTGCCCCATCCTGGAAACATTTCAGTGCCAGCTTGGATGAGGCTCTGAGCATCTTGATCTGATCTCCCTGCTCACTGCACTGGACTAGGTGACCTTAAAAAGGTCCCTTGCAACCCAAACCATTCTATGATACTATGAAGTTACCAATGACTTTGTACAGAACTGCTGAAACTTAAGGCCTTCTAACACAGAATAGATGCTTATCCTTGCCCTTCAGGACTAAATGTTTATCCATGGAAAATGCCTTTTTCCATGACTGTCTTTTAAAGGCTGAAAAAAGGTACTAATACATAATAACCTTGAATGGATACTGAAGACAAGATGCCAGTGTCTCATGACAAAAGAGATTTTTCTCTCTTAGATACAGATTTGTTGCATTTTTCACCTCTGCTGCAGTCAAGAATAAAGGGTAGGAACAGTAAAGAGTGAAATTTTCTGAACATTACAGACAGGAGGAGAGAGTAATTCTGAAAAGCACCCAAAATGATCAGGGAAATACAGTCAAGCAGGTAAAATGATGCCAAGCTGAAGAGCAGCAGATAGCTGTAGGCAATGAGCATGCAGCCATCAAGTAAATGAGAGAGATAGGTTTCTCTATTGATTTTTTCTAAGAACAGAGAGTTTAGGCTGATGTTTTGAAATGTATGGGTAGAGACAGGGCTGTGGAAAGTCAAGCAGACTTCCCTGGGAATGACTTATTGTAAACCAGATTATTTTAAACTTCTGCTAGTGCTGCCTAGCATTATCACCCCAAGTACTTCAGCTGCAGTAATATCTGTAAAACATCCATTCTGGGAGAAAAAAGGGCCTAACTGATAAGGAGCCACACACAGCTGACACTGAGTCAGCCAAAGGGCTTTAAATCACAGCTCTTGCACTTCTGGAAAACCAGAAAAATCTCATCCGCCCTCAATTTGTCTTCATGAGGCTCTCCCTCTCAGCCAGTGGCCATCAGAGATGGCGACAATCTGCTCCAGCAGCCTGTGCTGACAGCCACGGGTGGGGATCTCACCTCTCCTGCCTGGTGCTGCCCGGGCACAGCTCAGGGCTGGGGCACAGACACCAACTGTGGAAGGTCTGCACGAGTCCAAGAGAGTGGCAGTAATAAATGACATCAGTAAATGACATCAGCTTCAACAGCACCCAAGTGAGGGACAACACCAGCCTGGCTGACTCTAATTGTGTAAACTGGGTGGCTGAACTTGCTGTTGCTGGGACAGTCAGGTGCAAAGGTACAGGAATGCTTTTAATCCTAATGAGGTGCTGGAGAATCTCCACCATCAACCCCTGAAACTTGCTGTAACACACACCAGATTTTACAGACAGGCTACAAGGAGCACAGTGCTAAGGGCTTGCAGCAGAAAACACAAATATGTTCTGGATAAAAATGCTTGTTTACATACAAAACACTTCTATAAAGTGATTGTACATTTTTCTTGCATATACATACAAAGCACTTCCACAAGAATGCTTAAAAGCACTGTTTGTATCACTCACACACCAGATTTGACATCTTGTCTGTACCCTAACTCAAAAGATTAATTGGATTTTCATAGGATACAAGGCCTAGCAGGATATTAATGTATTTGATTCAAGTTAAAATGGGTCTTGACTTTAAATGTATGGAAGGCACAAAGCAAGGTGCAGCTAATGAGAATATTCTAAGCAGTCCCTTATTCATGAATTTGTTTAAAATATCACACCTGTGAATAGGCAGGCCTGACCAGCCCTGGGGACCTGAATTTCAGTGCTGGAACCTCCATCTCCCATCATCTATGACCACAAGGTCTCCTGTTAAACATCAGACCATCAGCAGAGGCAGAAAAATAAATCTCTCCAGCCCCAACCCCTTCTTTCAGATAAACCCAAAGTTTGTTTCCAACAGTTCTGGTGTGTGCAAGGGGAGAGAACACGTGTCACTTAGCAGCCTCTTCCCCATCTTCCTGAAGAACCGGCCATGAGCCATATGAACGTGTTGGGGACGACACAACTTGCCATCCACCCTATCCTGGATGTAAGAAATGCTCTGTGAGGTGCTGAGTAACATCCCATGGAATTTAGCAGAGCTAATTGCACAGACACCCACCACATTACAGAGTTAAATCCTTCAGAAATGTAAATAAATGCAGTATTAACAAGTATCAAGGTATACACAACCTTTTGTGAGTACATCCAGGAGACTGCAAAAATAGTGACTCAAATATTTACACAAAATTTAACTTCAAGCATGTGAGAAAGTCCAATGGGTAATAAAATCTGTGTTCAAGGAATTGGCTGAACCAGATCCCAGAGGCACAAAATTAAGCCTAATGAACAATTATTTTACATGTCAAGCAGATTTCCCTTCATCTTTTCTACATTTACAGTTTGCATTGAGTTGGAGAAGGAAACAGCTTACTAAGACATTCCAACTTTGAACTGGAAAGTTTGTTCAACACAAAATCTTTTGAAGAATGAATAAACCCACGAGCCACATAAAAAACCTACAACTTCTCGTTTAAGTAACTGAAAAAGGACCATTGTCTTAATGTTTTCCAAAATGAACATAAACTGTTCTTTTATACAAGTCAGAGACAGACAAGACATGAAAGCCATGAGGAAAATCATTAAACAAAACTCCAAAGTGAACAGCTGGGAGAAAATTTATCCTGCTGGCCCTGCAGCCTAGGAAATAATTTTCTCTCCCCTGAAGTGGTAGAGATAAATGACCTAACTGAAGTTGAGGGGAAAAAAAGTCAGTTTAAATCAACGTTTCCTGTTACTCAAAATAAAGAAAAAGGAAGAACAATAGAAGATATCTCATGTTCGGTTGAAGGAACACCAGCTGAGCCACACTTCATTTGATGATCATCCCCTGCTGTGTTTAGGCTGAACTAAACCAATGTTTATGTGGCACAACAGAGCTAAAATTACTTGTCTTTTTAGATGCTCACTGGTTCCAGACCAATACTTGCCTCCTGACTCCTACATCTTCACAATGATGGATGGCAAAGATTAAAGCAAAGGTATCATACTTCTATGAGTATGTGTTACAGAAAAGTGGTGCTTTATAGTGCAGGGAGTGAACGAAATGCAGGGGCAGCACCTGAAGACTTCAAAAAGTCTTTACATTTGAGATATGATCTCACAATCTGCTGGAGGATATGTGAAGTTTGGGTGTGATTTTATAGAAATTACTTCTCTATTTAACAGATCAACTTGAGAGTTTCATAAACCTATAAACAGAAATATTTTTCAGAGGTTTCAGGACACCACACTAACCTGTACTGCTTAATTGACAAAGTAACATCAGAAGAAATCTAAAAACTTTGTGGCTTTCTTTAGCATCAAAACTGTGTTTTATTCAGCATTCTATAAAGGCCCTATTTAACTAGTAAAATCACTGGCTATTATTCAAGTATTGGAAATATGTATCAGGGATTAGATGATGCTTTTTCCCCCCCTGTAATAATGGAGAACAATATTCCTCTAATGAAAATTACCTTTCAGACTGTTCTGAACTTCTAACGCGATGTCGAGGGCGTTAAATGGCAAAACTGGAGCAGTAGCAATTTGCAAAGTCACTTGTCCTGTTAGCTGAAAAATACAAAAAGACCCAAAACCCAGTCAAATTATTTCCAGCAGATTTAATAGTCAGCACTTCTTGTGAAATAGCATTTTTTTTCATTACATTGGATTTTCAGGGAAATAAGTACAAATTTATGAAAAGGAATATGACCAGGACCATTGCCTTTCTGTACATCACTACAAAATGTTCAGAGAATACAATTTATGACCAACACAACAATTCTGTGCAGTGTGTCTTCTCTGGGCTCAGAATGTTGCAGGATTCTCTGGAAGACATTTTTGCTTTGTTTTCAAATAAATTATCTCAATATTCTAAACACGGGAATGAAGTTTAAAGTTTTACTTAGTTCTCTGGTCTCAGCTATTGGATTTTGAGAGTTTTCACAACCAAAATAAAGAATCACAGACATTAATGATGAGAGGATCAAGCCTAGGGCTAAATGCAAGCTGGCCTGAAGAAGCCACTGCCTTTAGAAGCGTTATGTGACAACTCGATGCACGCAGATGTGCAACTCCCAGGCTGGGTACAACACTGCTTTCTCTCAGGAACTCAGGGAAAGAAATTCCCCAAAGAGAGCCCTCAGCCCACTCCAGACTAGATGTCAGCACCTGTCACAAAAACTCAATGGCATGAATGCTTCTTTTTCAACAGCTCCCAGATAAGGCAGGGGCTGAGAGGCCTGAGAGCTTTTTTCTGTTTACAGAAGGTCAGTTCCCCAGCTCGAGGCTTAGACATGCTACAGGGGCTGTGTATAGAAATACATCTTTCTGCTGAACTACACCTAGCTGTGATTAAACAGAGGATTTCAGTCTCCAGGCTGCCAAGTCCATCACTGTTTGTGGGAGTTATAAAAACACACTGACAAAAACATGCAAGAAACTTTCATTCATCTTCTTCATCTATTGATATGGCAAAAAGGGAAAAAATACCTGTAAGGCTGTTCTCTAAAAATGGAATGATGGCTGCAGGTGATGGTGACCATGTTGATAAAAATGTGGACTGAATAGAATCATATTGCACAATTCCTCCCAAGGTGTTGGGGGAGCAAGAATAATATCTATCCTTCAAAAGCAATATGATAGTTTCTGTGCCAAAAAGTAGCATTTTAATTTTACAATAGAAAGTAGCAGAAAGAGACAACAAGCCTCAGTAATATTAAAAACAATAGTACAGCAATTGAAAAGGAAAACCATCTCCCAGGGAAGTGTATGAAAGCAGGGTAATATCAGAAATACAAGTTTCCTGGAGAAAGATTAATAGAACCTCACAACATTTCTCAGAAAGCACAGAAGAAATGACCTGCCCACAGACTGGTTTGGATACAGAGACTGAGGGAATATGGTGTGTATCAGACTGCAGCCCATATCTGAGCATAGATGAGAACATATGGAGATTTACTCCACAGAAAACAATATCACAGAAGGCACAAAGGAAAAAAAACCCTGCCTTATATATAGAGAGAAAATATAGGGAGGAATAATGTTATGGCAGGCCATTATCAGGAAAAACAAAGAACTAAGAGTGAACTCAAAGATAAAAAATACTATGTCTGGACAGCTGTGTAAAAGTATTACACAGTAACTTCTTACGAAGAAACTTCCCAATTTCTCAGGCCATCAATGCTCAAAGGCCATTACATTATCTATCAGTAATTATACACAAAAATTGTCTGGAAAGGACTAAAAAACACTGGTCTCAGAGATATCAGAGAGGTATTATGAAAAGACAAAAAATGAAACTGTTATGGCAAACTAAAACCTGTAAAAATCTGCACCTAAACCAGGTCCACAGAATCCAGCCAGAAGCAACTATAAAAAATCTGGTTCTAAATATCCAAATGACAGAAAAAATCCTTCCATGTCCTGCATGGAACTCTTGCAAGATACACTGCCCAGAACATGAGCACCCTGTGAGTTGCTACAGATAAGCAACTGTGACACTGAAATAACATCCTAATAAAAAACAGGTATTCTACATGGACCCACCCCCAAAACAGCACTACAGAACATTTAAATTCTTCCTTGACAGCTCATTTCTGCTAAAACTTTCACTAAATGATAATAAAAATACATCTCCATAGGTATTTTAGGAAGTGACATCAGCAGTTATAATGTTGTTGCTGATACTTTACAATCTGCTACCACAATTTTTAAGAACACAAAAGCACGGGAAAAATGCTTCTTTTGTGAAGCAGGAAAGTGGCATTTAAAAAGGACAATACCCTAGTAAGCAACTTTCCTTTATATCATTATCTCCTGCAGAATCTGCCTTCATTTTAATGAATTCTTGCCTTATTTCTGTTTCTTCCAAGGAATTTTAGTTTGCTTTCCACTACAGCAGACCAAATCTGTTTTCTTTTTCCTACTTAAATAAAGTGATACCATCCAAATCTTATGACTGACTGAAGCACTTTTAGGAATTTTACAGTCTCTGTGTAGCACTGCAGACATCTGTGTGTTAGCAAACAGGTAGCAGTGGTGTTTATTAAATCACGTACTTTGTGGCCTAATCTGGAAGGAATCAATCATGTAAAGGAAAGCTCAGAGCATTGATTTGAACAGAGTAAGTAATAATGCTGCAGGAGCATATATCAAACCCACATAAAGCAGCAAGACAGAAAAGGCTACTGATTTCTTATTTATAGTCTTATTTTTGGATATACCATTCCCCCGAGTGCAACACTGAATATACATGGAAAATAAAGACAAGCTTTGGCCCCCTTTTCCCAGGTGAAAAATGCATCAGACTGACTACTGAATTATTAAATGCGAGAATAATTTAGCTAAGAGTAAAGACAACAATTTTCTCATGCAATAAAAAGCTAAAGCAGAGTGATTGATTCTATGCCCGTACTGAAGTGGTTAAAACACTAATGACAACTTCTCAAACAGCATTTATACATAATACACGTAGAGTACACAATAACTGATGTAACATTTATACAATTATCAAGTCTAAGAAAAGATCTTAAGAGTTCAAACACTAATTCATCCCGTAATGATTTTCTTTCTATTTTAAAACGAAAAAATAATGACAAACAATGCACTCAGCTGTGAGAAAGGTGTTTTCCAGTAAATGAAAATTTATTGATGAACTTTCAATTACTTAAAAAATAAGTACTAATGTAAAATGTAACAATAATTGTAGAGTTGTACTTATTTGTTCTCTATGGGGGTGGGGAGGCAGAGGTTGCCCAAAGAAGCTGTGGTTGCTCCATCCCTGGAAATGTCCAAGGTTGGACAGGGCTTGGAGCAACCTGGGACAGTGGAAGGTGTCCCTGCCCATGGCAAAGCTCAAAGATGAGTTTTAAGATCCCTTCCAACTCAAACCATTCTGTAATTGAATGCATACTGCAAAACAAATCTGAGTATTTAAAATAGTTTTATAGCAAAGTAACATTATTTCAAGGTCTTTTACATAAAGGCATAAACATCTTTGTAGGAAGGAAATAATTGCTGTCCCTGCTTTTACTTCTCTGACACTGTGTAGGACCCAAAAGATAAAAGGAAAAATCACAAACTTAAAAAAAAAATGTTGGTGTTAAAGATGATTCATTATCATGTGACATTTCCAAATGACATTGTAGGTTTTTTCCTCTTCCAGAGTTATACAAACTATTCCTTCAGGAACTATGCATTCTTGCAATTCTACCTATCTATGAACCTAATTTGACTATAAAATCCAATTTTCAGGAACATCAGATGGATCCACAACACTTTCTAAAAGACTGTGACATAAAAAAAAATACCTGGATTAAATGCACACAATATGTTCCTCTATATAAATTATAAACATACATTACCAGTTTAGCTGTTTTACAATGCAAATACGGAAATGAAATAAAGTGGAGTTTGGGGGGGATTCATCACAGGTTGGGGTTTTTTCTATGTCACAGCTGTTTTCTCAGGGAGTTAAACCCAGCGTTCAAAACACAACTTTCTTCCTCAAACATCCAAGCTGCCTACTAGCAGCAAAAAGCATGTCTGCTGGCAGACAAATTTAATTTTTTTTTAAAAAATATGAATACTTTAAGCCCAGGGTAGATAAATGTGAAGGGCTCTCTGTTACACAATTCAGTTTTGCTTTGGGGGCATGCTGCTCCTGAGCCTGCCTTGCAGGGACATGCCTCAAGTGCTGGCTGGCTTTCCTGACAAGGCAGGCACAGCCACCCATGCTCCATTCTGCCACAGAGGAGTAAAATTAAAGGATATTTAGTGGATATGAAGATATGAAAATATTATGCGTGAGAGAGATCAATCTGCTAGAATAAACAGCAGCGTGCAGCGTGCAGGAGTTTCTTTGACACAGAAGTTTGCACACCAATCTTGGGGTTTTTTTTTGGTTTTCTGCTCAGTGGAATTTGAAGCTGTGCCATACCAACCTCAGTGGGTGGAAGTGCTGAGCCTTTAGGACGTTTTTAGCTACATTAGGAGTGTTAAAATCTAAACAGACATCTCAGATCTCTTCATATGCCAGGTTACAAACAACATAACTTAAAAAATCAGGTAAACTGCCATGTTTATCCTTCTGTAAACAATGTCTTCAGCAGTGTTGTACTCCAGTTTTACCTGCTGGAAAGAATTAGGCTCAGATTCTTGAAACCTGAGTTGTGCAGCACCCACTCCTCTGCATTCAGAGCCATATGCCTCTGCAACACACTTTTTAGATTTTATTCTATGCATGTTAACAACACTTTACTGACATCTGTGCACTTCCAGAGGAAACCAGCACACATGTGGCAGCTTATCCACCCAAACCATGACAAACCATGTGAGAGGAGAGGCAATGTGACATGGTACTGTGGTCAACCTGTGCAGATTCTCAGCTACAAACTCAACATTACCCATCTCTAAGCCTGCCTGCTACAGACCCGAACAATCCTTGGGACTGAGCAGCTCTGAGCCTCACCTTCCTCTGATATCAGCATTATTTTTTTAAAGGCACATTTGCCCTCACACCTGGCACCTCTCCCTTCACACATCACCGCTGGGGGGTCATGGATGGGGAAGGAACATGGCAGAATTCTGTGCTGTTAGAGGAATCAGTGACACCGTGTTGAAAATAACAAGTTTTTCCCTCTTGTTCCTTCCTTAAGATGAGTGGAAAGGTTTAACTGTGGTGACTGGCTGTTGTTTAATCTCAGGTGTTCTTTTGTGCATCAAGGGTCTCTCTTCCCACACACACTGATGAGCAGAGTGACCTGCTGAGATCTTCTGACATTAAACCAATTATAAACAACAGCTTCAGCCTCCACACCCATGTAAATAAGGAATGAATATCTGCATATATTAAGATCTCCTCTCAGAACCACAGTATTAGTAATCTCAAATGTTAAACCAATCAGCCCTCTTCACCTTCTCCCCCCTGCAAAACTGAAGAAATATTTTTATTAATACAGGCAAATTTCATAAATATGCTGCTTCTGGTTCCCCCTATCCACTCAACTTCCTTAATTAAACATGAGAAATTGAGTCTATTTAAATGAAATCTCTGATTCCCTGGCAATAACAATTTCAGCACCTAGTGTTACCAGATGAATGGCAGCAGTCGTGAGACTCATGATTAATTAATGAGCATTTTTAATAGTGGGATCTCAATTTACTGTGGAAAAATTTCCTGCAGAATCAGTCTACACAGCAGGGGCTTTTTTATATTCATCACCTTTCAAAAAAATTAACTGATTCACACAAGAAAAATCAGAGGCACGAACATGAGAAAACAACCAGTTCTTTGAGCCTCTATGTCTCTGAAAACCACATTCCCATGGTTAGGCAGAGAAACAGAAATCTGCCCACAAACACATTCATTTTGTGTTAAAGTTGTCAAACTTCAAAAATTCGTATTTCTTAAATATTCAGTAATATCATGTGTTTGTTGTTTGTTTTGGGGTTTTTTCCCTTATTGAAATCTACCTTTGCACAAGGGCATGTATTCACACCTCAGATCAAATGGTATTTTGGGGTATCACACACTGAATGGCACATGCTGTATTTTAGGACAGTAGAGGGCTCTCTGAGAAAGGACTATGGAGAGTCTGTGCTACAGTGGGTGAACCAGAGCACAGCAATTCATCAGAAATACCAATTTCTGAACAAGGAAACTGTGAGTTCTTGCAAAATATTAAATACTTCATTTCAACACTCCCTGCCCCCAAATAATTTAATATTGTTTTATTTACTCTTAGCACAGAAACTATTGATTAGGAAATAAAAGTGATTGCAAATAAAACATGGACTTTCCATCTCTTCAGGTATCCTGTGCACAACAAGCAGCACTTGACTGTTTGTATTAGGGTGGCACACAGCACTAGGAATCCCCAAAATTACATATTTAGATAATCCAAAACTGTGGTAGCTTGGGCTGGCTCTGGAATGCAGATCTCTATTTACATGATCATACACTATGTTTTCTGCATGATTCATGATGAGGTTCTGAGGCACTGATAAATTAAGGTCAAAAGTATCCTCTTAAGTGAATAATTTCCTTAAAATCTAATTTAGTAAATATACAGCACTTAGAACAATTGAATTACATTTTGTATGGATTTCATTCACAGCTGGGAGTGATCACTGATCCCACTACTTTCAGTTTCTTGCACAAAAAGAAACTCCTACTTATCTCTGCTTTGCTTTTTGTGTACTGGTAGAAATTACTGCTTTTCAAATTATATGTATAAGTACATGGAGATACATATTTTTTGTGTATCTAAATGCTTTTATGTGAAGTTTTTAATATCATGGTGTGATTGATTGGATTGTCCCAGGAGTTGGACTTTCATGATCCTTGTAGATCCCTTCCAACTCAGGATTTTATACAATTCTATTAAAAATATTTTAAACTGCATTAATTTATAATGAGGAATGATTCCCCATGCCCTGGGTTATAACTTCTAGATGTTATCCAGAGTTTCTTTCCAGTCCTACCTTCTACCCCCATCCTGCCTGGCCCATTTAGGGCAGTTCTCAGGCTCTTGTTTCCGCAGGGGCAGAGAGGAGGGATGCTGAACTCCTTTCCAAGATAATGCCTTTATTGAGTTAGGCTTGGCACTGTGCACATGAACCTGAGCTCAACCCAGTTTATTTGTAGCTGAGGCAGAGCCACTCTCTGTCTGCACAGGGCTGCTGCTTACACAGCAAGCCATGGAGTCAACTGTGGAGCACATAAATATAAGCAGCAATAATCTCAAAATGATGATTTTCTAATCTATTTAATATTCATGCATGTCAAATTCTCATGGTATCTGCATGCAAAGACAGTGTTGAATTAACTTCTAAAGGGCCACTAGATTAAAATCTTAGGGAAAAGAGTTAGTCAGACTTTTCCCCAGTGTGCATGGTTGTGAGCATGTAAAAGGATGCAGCAGAATGGTCTTCTGCAAAAACAAAATTTATCTCCATAGATCAGAGTGAAAGATCTCCAATTACAATAATCACGTACAGAAATTGCATCTTGGACAGATGTTAATTACCTTAAACCAAAATTTTCTTTATTTGCATGTGCAATAAAGCTATTTGCAGGGTAAAACATGCAGTTAGCTATCAGTGCACACGCTTAAGCACAAAAAAAAGCATTTTTTCCTTGTTATAAAGGGAAGTTTGATGCAAAGAAAGTAAAAGTCCCCTCAGAATAACAGACAAGAGGCGTCAGTGCAGATTGCTGTGGACTGGTATGAAACACAAACCAGGCTGTGATTAAGAGCATGGACACCACGATCTCCCATTCTACTGGACAGCCTTCCCTGTGTTTGCTCCCAGATAATGAGCATCATTCCCTTCCCCTGCCTCGTGTGTGTGTTTAGGGCACCAATCAGGATGTCAGCACAAGCAGCCCTCCTCCCTCACAGGATAATCAAAGCCCAGGACGATGGGACTCCAGAAGATAATTGATAATTCTGTTAACAGTTGCCAGACAGTTGGCTGGGCCCTGCTGGTCTCGGAGCCTTCCCAGGCAGACAGAAATGACTTAGAGAGAAAAGAAGCAGCAGTGCAAGTCTGCATTTAATCACCCAGGTTCACAAGCACTCCACAGAAACAGATCAGCCCAGAAAACAGTATGCTGTCTCAGAGCCCTGATAATCAGAGATAATCTCCTGACATGCTTCAAGACACATGCATGAACCAAGAATCTTCCCAGGCTGGAAACAATCCCAGGATCACACACCCAAGGACATCCAAGGACTTCCCAATTTTCCATTTGATCTCTAAAGCCACTTCTTCTGCTCAATCTACAGTCTGAAACTAGTGGCATTGTTAAAAACTAGATAATAGTCATCAGAGGAGAGTGATAATAAAGAAATCTGCAATAGGAAGCTTCAGCCACAGCTTTCAGTTTAGAACTTGATATCATCTTTTTAATCACTCTCCTTTTACAGAAATGGATTTGATTTAATTGAACTCCAAAAAAAAAAAGTCTCTAATCATACTTCATCAGCATGCAATTATTATTCAAGGGAAACCATATGTACTATTAAGCACTCTTAATTAAAATAATGCATATAATCTGCTTCAGCACCGAACAGTCATTCTCCTTGATGCTCATTATTATTTTTCTTCCATTATTGTGACAATACCTTTTTTCTACTTTTTTTCATCTATCTCAATTTCATTTATACACTTTTTCAACATTAATGATCACAATATCAGGACTAAGATGCATTAATATACCACCATTCTTAAATTTTGCATTGCATGACCTTCAAAATGAATCAGACCTGACTGTGGAGATGGTGAGATGAGGATGAGGAAATGCTATTAGAGGAGACTCTGGTTAGCCCAAATTTTATTTGCAATTATGTCTTCTAAGCGGCCATACTGAAAGAAGAATATATGCTAGGCAGCAACCAGTCCTTAGACAGAATTTAGGGCAAAACAGGGACAATGAAAGAAAGAAAGAAACAGAATTTAGGAGTTGAAACAACTGAGGAAAATCATCCACGATGGGTTGAGGAAACAGTTCCTTGAGGAACTTGTCAAACTTGGACAGTCAATTCAGCATACTCAACAGAAAAAGCATTATGGAAAGATTAATGACATTACATATTAAAGCCTCCCTATCCTCTCTAACTCAGAAAAGCTGAGATATTTAATAGCTATACAGAGAAAACACTGCTCTTTTCTCTCTTGCCATCTCCTGAAGCAAAGGTACAACGAATTTTTCCCCTCAGGTCGCTCTAATCAGTCAGGATTGGAGCAGTGACAGTTCATTAAACACGACAGCCTGGCCCTGAGGGAGAGACACCAGTGACCCACAGAGCTGAGCATCCCAGGGAGGCTGAAAATACATCCTGCTGCAGCACAGAGCTCACAGAACAGACCCATCAACATTAAAGGCACATTCCACCTCAGGGGAGAATTCACTGGGGCCACCCCAGACACCAATACCTGCTGCAGCTTTCACAAACAGCCTCAATTTCCTTCCCAGGCAATTACTTCAATTAGGGTTAGGTTCTGCTCTTGGATTTACTTCTGCATGGGATTTACCAAGCCAAAAATGTATTTAAGCTTCTTACAAGGATCAGAACTCAAAGCTGGAATTTCTGTGAATTTTTTCCCACCAGTTTTTGGTATCAGAACATTTAATTTTCAATGTAACTAAAACAAGAAGTAATCAGTTGACTTACAGTAATAATTTGACATTTGAACCTCAAAAGGAGATCTATAATTAAACAGTATAACTTCACAAAAAAAGGTGGGGTAAGGTTGCTTGTTTTATTTTAAAAAGAAAACATTAATTAAAGATGAATGTGTTTGGGCTGAGCAACCTCCCCTCAGGCTTGGGGGAAATGCTAAGTCTGACAAACCCTTTGAGTCTTAGGAAATCCCAGGCCAGTTTGATGAACTTGCTGAAGTATTTTATAATTAGCTGGCATGTTCCTGAGACAGCCATTTCACCTGAAAAAGAAACTCCCTCATCTTTCTAACTTGTCCCTGAAAAACACTGATTGAAGACAAAATAAATAATCTTTCCCATTACAGAGTATTTATATAAACAGAGAAAGGAAACTCAGGTCATAGAATGGCCCTTGAAATTCATAAGGAACCCTAGCTGTAAAAATCAAAGTATCTGAAGGTAAAATTGAGATTTATTGGCACATCTGGGTCTATAATCATACACCTGTTACTAAAATCATTAAATTGTGATGGCCATTTCATTCCACTGTATCCTCAGGTGGGTTCTGTGTTAAAGGGACAAAGCAGCATGATCTGATGGAAATAGCAAACATTACACAGAGAAGAACATTTTAACAGAATATAATCTTACAATACTGCAGTAATACAATACTTAAAATACTTAATATACTGGTATTCCAAATATAAGGACAACAAGGGTGTACAAGGACAACAAGAGTGAAGATGTGATCACTGTAGTGAAAGGTAAGATGAAAAGGAAGTATTTGAGGAGTCTGGAGAGTGAAACAGATGGAGTCTGCAATAAGCAAACTATTTAGAAAGAAATCAAGTTGGAATTTGCTGCAGACCATCAACAGGAGCCTGGGCAATGTCTGGAAGAGAAGATTAAAAGGACAGCTGAGGAACATCATTTTGATATAACACTGTAGATGGATTATAGGAGGAAAAAAGACTTGCAAGGCAAATATGTCAAGATAAGAGACAATTACAATGCAGAGAAATGGTTTGATCATGAGGTCAGGGAAAAAAGGATGGAATTAAAAGAATTCTCTAGAATGAAAATGTATCAGAATGCTAAAATGTCCTTTAGCATATTGTAATCTGTGCATTCAACATAACTTCCCCCGTATTATGTAGAATTCTAAATTTTACATAATTCCTCCCAAAGGGAAAAAGTGCTGTGGAATATGGCACTGGCCCAGAGTGAACAAATAAATTACTGGGAGCACCCAAAGTGATACAGGCATGCATGTGTGTAAGTGCACTTCCATTCACAGATCAGAGAAAAACTCATCTCAAAGCTCTTCCATATGTTAAAACTGAAGACAGATGCAATTACATATAATATTAATTTCCATACTTTAAAATAAATGAAGACTTTCTAGAATCTGAGCCAGTAGAAAGGCAATGTGTTTGTACTCTGAATCTGAGCATTTGGAAAGGCATTTGATGTACTCTGAATAGCCTTAAACTCAATAAAAATAATCTTCAAAAGAATTTTGATATCAGAGTGAAATTTCTGGAAGATATTGCACTATGTCTACATCATACATCAAAAACACATTTTACAAGTTTTTCACTTGTATTTTCAGAAAAACTAAAAAGCCTTCCAGGAACTGTTCTGATCTTTTGGGTATAGGATAATGCTGCAAGATTCTGAACCCTAATGAACAATATATTCATCCAAGCTTCATCCAATAATAATTATATGGGATGTTTTTGGAATGAGGAATTGATCAGAATGCATATTTAACACTGTATTTAAAGAAGAAAATAGTTTTTACTTACAGACAAATTTTAGAAAATGGCAGATTTTAGAATTCAGTCATTAGGCAAAATGAGTGAGTAACAAGTAACTCCAAGTCTCCTAACACCACTTAAACTCCATTTCACTTGATCAATACTGACCTCACAAGATATTTGAACCAGGGAAACTGGAAATGATGCTAAATCTGGCAGTTTTTAAGCACTGCCAGCTGGGTCCTGCTGAGGGTCACTGTCCCAAGGGAGTCTGGAGGCATCACTGTGTCTGTCCATTCCCAAATGTTTAAATTTTCCACTCCAAGAACAGCAGACTCCAGACACAGTATTAGATTAGACCGCTATATCATGCTGATTTGTTAATATTTATTTTACCTCCAGTCCTGCAGCAATTCTCTGCACACAACCCTCGTGTCCCTGAGACAGAGGTTAAACTTGACTGAAGACAGAGTTAATTTTCTGCTTACTCTGCTCAAGTAACAAATGACATTTGCAAAAGAGGGGATGTGAAGGGGGGGCACCAGTACCATCTAAGCTGAGGGGTTTATTTGTGAAGAATATTACATTAAAAGAGCCCAGTAGCTATTAGGGATTATTAATCTTCATTTACAATAATAGCCATATTTAACAAAAAAAAAAAAAAAAAAAAAAAAAAAAAGTAGGCTGTGCTGCAAGTCATGCAAAAGCCTTTCTAATTGTCAGCCCTGCTAGTCTAAAAAAGCCTTCACCCTATTCATTCAGTTATCATTCTGCAGCTTATAATTAAAGTGCTAATGTATATCAGAATTCTTTGATCTCACAATAAAGAATTCTTTTACTAAAAAAAAATCAGAACACAGTAGTGACAGGAAATTCGAGTTTCCAAGGAAAAATTAAAAGAAACAACCAAAAGTGATGTAATTAAGGGAAAACTATTTATATTGAACAAGAGAAGGGAAAAACTTTGTGAGAAGTCATTTTGGATTGTGGAACAGCTCATCAAATAAAGCAGCACAAGACTTTTCTCTTTGTAGTTAAATACAACCTAAGAAGAAAGGAAGTGAGTATATTGTACCAGCACAAATGGACTAAATGACCTCAAAGTTCTTTAGCTTAATCTAATGAGCAGAGATAATTCATAAATCCTGAAATCTAACTTCAATTAGCATGAGTTATCATAATGGTTCACAGTATCTCATCCATGGTATTTTATTTTCATTCTGAATTCACATTTGAGGGGAGAGAAAGTCAGCAGCATGTCACAAAGTCTGTCTAGACAAATGCAAATAAAAAACCTAAGTGTGGCCATCCGCACTACCTACAAGCATTATTCTCAACACTGAAGGTCAGCAGAACTCCTACCACAGTCTTGTGTCTTACTGCTCAGTGTGACTGGAACTTGACTTGGGAAAAAAAAAAAAAAACAACAGAAAATCTAGAATTGATTTTGTGTTTTAGTCCACTAAAAATAATCCTTTTGTATTGCTGGGGATGTTAACTGGAGAATGTTTCCTACCCCAGGTTAGCTGGCAGGTACTAAATAAAGCTGGTAACTGAAAGGGATGGAGTCAGCAAGATCCCACACTGCTTATCTGCCAGTGCCACCAGTCCCTCTGAAAATGGATGCTGAGCTTTGAAATAACATTTCAGAAGCAATTACTGGTTCCAAGATGTGAGTGGACACCAGGCAACCTTGGCCCTAAGCTCTGGTTTTGTCAGCCCTTCCCTCACTATCTGCTTCTCAGGAAAAGTGATCTATTTAACACACAAGGGTTAAAAAAAAAAAAAAAAGTCAGCGAAGCCTAATTAAATCCCACTGCTATCAACCTACATTCAGTTTCCATGAGCTTTGGATTAGGTAGCTCGATACATTTTCTAAACATATTACTGTGGTTGTTTAGCAGTGTAAAGGATGTGCTTTGCATTTTTTCCTTCATTACTTTCTGTGAATTAAAACCACTAAGACTAGCAAGAAAAGCAACACAACCCAGTGTACTAAACCAACCAAACTGAAAGTGAGAAAGAGCTTCTTTCTTAACATTAAAAATCTTCCTATTAAAACCACATGGCTCACGATCATCTCAAGTATTGCCTTACATGGACACTAAAAGCAAGATTCCCAGACTGCCTTTTGAGATACTTTGAAAACTACAATTATTGGAGCAGACAGTAAATTTAAAGTTATTAGTTGCTCATTCTCAAAGTCGCACTTCAATAATTTTATTACCTACCTAGTCATACAAGAATGGAAGCTTGAAAGTCCACTTCAACTAAGGAAATTATGATAAAAATAGTCCAAGAAATACAATTATGGATCAGAGGAGACTGCAGGATTTTACAACAGTATATATACTCACCAATGATTTGTTCTGTTTTTCAGAAAATACAGAAAAAACATACATCCAAACATTAGAAGTTCATAGAACTTTACTAATGAGTTATTTAGCTTAAGTTCAAGTAGCTTTGAAATGCTCATGCAAAGAATGAGAAGAAATAAATGAGAAGAATAAACTTTTTTTTTTTTTTGCTTCTAATTAAGAAAGATTTCAATATTTCAATGAATCAATAAGTACTCAAAATCATGTTGGAAAAACACTGGTTAGTTGCCCTCCAAAAAGCTTATATTGCTTCACATGTACAAAATAAAACTCAAAAGTTGGTAAAAATAACATAATTACAAGGATGTGTTTACTATGGTTTCTACAAAATTTTAGGGAACTGTCCAAGCTGAGCATAGAAATTTTTAAAAAATACTCTCTTCAACTCTTACAACCTTTGGAAATTCACTGTTTTCTTTGCCTCCTCATGAAAATGACAAGTGTCAGCCTGTAAATCAAATGACTGTATTTCTTTCTGTTTACTTTCCAATTTTTCATGGCTGCTTCCATATTTCTCCTGTGAGTGACACACAAGACCTGTGCTCAGATGGAGAAAAAGCTGAGCTCTGAAGTAGAGCTCTCCTCAGGTTAATACCCTGCTAACAGCCTCCTGAAAAAGAGGAGAAACATACCTCAAATAAAAATTAAAAAAAAAAAAAAAAAAAAAGCAAAAGCAAGCTTACACCTTAAACTGTTTACAGAGAAATTAAATTTACACCTGAAGCTGTTTACAGGGAAATTCAATTAAAAAATCTTTCACAGTGTAGGGCTATATTGGAGGAGGGTTCTCCATTATGTCCCTTTGAAGCTGCTGTTTAAAAATTAAGGTGAGACTATCTGAGGGTCTGGAACCCAACTTGCAAGCAACGTACTGAAGGTAAATGTGATCACGCAAGGCATTATATATTTCAATCCCCTGGAAGCAACTCACACACCTTTAACTGATTACACCTGACAATATGCAAGAGGGAAGAAATAAAGGAGAATAAGAATATGGAAAGTGCTCATCAGCAGCTTTTTGAGAGTTCTGCTTACAAGGCACCCCTAGCCCAGCTCCTGGCCTGACAGAGGAGATGTTCTGCTGTGCCACAGACATTCACAGCTGGTATGAGATGCTGCAGGCAAGCACATAAAAAGGCAGCAGTACAACCAGGTTGTAATACCTGAAGTGCTGTGTAGATTCCTCAAACATGAATCTGGAGATTCAGTTTCCAGCAACACGTGCAGTGATTTTATTCTAATTCATGTGTAATAATGGATTGCCTTTCCTGGTGTGTTTAGGGTGTATATCCAGCCAATGATCACTGCCGAATTTGTAGACTAATGCTGTACTGCAGTGAGGACTGTGACAGTGGTAATTTAGCCAATTATGTCCTTCCCTTATAAAAGCTCTAAAGCTTTAAGATGTTCCACTGAATTCCCCTTTTCTTAAATAAGATAAAAGGCATGAAAATATAAGTACCTTTCAATGAGATACTAGAAAGTCATGACAAGTAAAGGGTGTATTTTAAGACAAAGAAATAGTTTTTGTTGTTCCCACAGTATTCCCACAAGACCAGCTCTACTTCTATGATCTACATCAGTGAAGCAACTCAAGCAGAAATGTACAAAACTTGAAGGTTTTTAATTAAATGAAACATATTTCAGCAGCATATGTCACAGCTTTTCTGAGTGATACACTAAGGATGTATTCATTCCTGATTCAATACAAATTTTTTATTTAATATATGCTCATAATTATCTTCAATTTAGATGTAAGCCCTAATAGTAACTAAGGCAAAGAAAGCACAAGCAGCAAATAGAACCATCCTGCTTCCAACAGTAACACAATGAACATGATAAAAGATGAAGAAAGAGACTACAAACCTTTAAAAAATGTTTCTTGATGACATCTAAAAAAAGACCAAAAACCAAAACCCACCTAGCTGCATGCCCCCTAGGTCTGTTTAATAATTTCCTACTGTGTAACAAAATTATCCCCAACCCAGGACTAGGCTAGTGGATAAAATATCTCTATAGAAGACAACTGAGAACCCAATACTGAAAAAATACAAAATTCCTGCTATAATTTCTGCTTTTCTCCCCTCCAAATGCTAGAACACAATAAAAGAACATAGCTGAACTACAAGCAGGGGGGAAAAAAGAAAAAATGGAACATACTGATCAAACCCACACATTTCCTTTTTTTGTGCTCCTCACCATGACTCTCACTTCCTTGCTTTTGTTTCTGATCCAAATTAGAATATACTGGGAAACAACTTTATGCAATGTAAGATTTTCTAAGGGCTTGCTATTTCCAAAAACTTTGTATGAATTTGCAAGTATTGATCTCTGTTCCTAAAAGTCCACCAGAAAAACCTACCCATCAATTTACTGTGCCTAGAAAATCTGCAGAAGAGGAGCTTTTCAAAGAAATATAGCAAAATTCTTAGTGGGGTAAAGAACAATCATGCCAGCATGATTTTTTACATAACAAGGCAAAATGGGAAATTTTGAAAATTTCAATAATTTCAATTTTTTAACTGAATCACAATGTTTTTTCAGTGAAGGATGTTTTGAAGTAAGTAAATTCCTAATTTTATTTTATTACAAAAATTTGATACTTTAGTAAAATCTACTTTGTATTTCACTACTTAGCTTTTTTACACATTTTACTATTTTTTAATGTGGGTTTCATTGATATAGTAGTGCTGTCTGGAACAGCAAATAACTTCCTAATTTAGGATAATGCTCATTTTAAAATGAAGTGATATAAATGAAGCATTTAGCACATGGAGTTTCTGAGATAGGCTGGTTTAGACGAACACTTTAGCATATTTTATCTGGAAAAAAGAAATTGTTACTTAGAACACAATTAGAAATAGTTCCATATTGCCAAATAATTAGTTCTCCCCTCTCTTGTGAGATTTTACTGTGGACAGAGATTTTCTTCCTGCAAGAGGAAGGGAACACAATGGAAGATTCCCAACCTCATGAGGAAAATAGAAAAAAGAGATGAGACAGAGGAGTTTTGATTAACTCGTTTCCTGAACATTCAGCATTCAGTCCACTACATTATGCAAAATATCTATTGAGTTACAAGCAAGATTTTTTTATCTTTGGATTTTTTTTTGAAATCCATGATACAATGTCATTACAGTTTTGGCACTTCAGCATAAAAAGAAATGTTTCATTCTCTTTGCCTCATTAGGATCTCATATGAGATCCTGTCAGCTGCAAGTTTGTTCAGTTTATCTCAAGAAAAAAGGAAGAAAAAAGCTTAAAATTTCCCTTAGAAATGTCAATCAAAAGCAATGCACTGGCTGGAACTCCAAGTTCAGAAGAATATTGCTCATGTCAGTCGAGACAGAATCTTTCTGTGGGCCCATTTTCTTCATCACTTTAAAAAAAGATGATATTTATGTAAAGTCCCAACCTCGCCTTGCAATTACCCCAGAATCAAACTGTGCTGTAAGGAGGGGTTCAGGCAATGATTCCACCACGTATTTCTCATTATGTGCTCTTTTCCTAGCTGAGAAGTACTTTTTCTAGGATCACAGTTTCACAAAAGATAAATAGTATTCAAATTTGAGCTGACCAGGGATATTCAATCTTGAAGCATTTCTTGGCTATGTGAAAATTATTGATTCCAAAATTCTCGTGATTTAACTCAGCATATTCTGCAGGCTGTATTCATTTAAATTCAAATTTAATCCTTCCTTTCCAGTCATATGGTAAAGACACACTCCTGTTACTCATGTTCTTTCATGCAGCTCTGCTTTTATTGTATTTGCAACAGTTGCTAAACAGCTCCTCATATCAGATCTTCCATTCCACCACACATACCTGTCTTAATGTGCCCATATAATTTTATAATCTTTTATTCATTATCATGCTGCACTTTTTATATTACAATAGAGCTGTTAGGAATGGCCATTGTTAATACTGGAGACTGCATGAATTATTAGTTTTTATGCCAGGAGAAAAGTGTTGATTGAGGGCAGAGCACTGCTATAGGATCAGAAGGAAGTTCCCATGAACCAGCTGCAGAGGAATGCAGAAATTGCAGGAATTTTGCAGCACTGTGCTTTCCCCTCATGCCATGTGATCTCTGACATGGCATGGCAAACTAACTGCATTTCAATTTGCTGCCATTTTAAGTAAAAGCTAGTGATCAAGCAGATCCACAAAATTTTTTTCTCACTAAGAGTTCAATCCTTTTGCTTTGTATAAATGTTTAGAACAGGTGAATTTCCAGAGTCAATTATTAAAAATGTGCTGGGTAACCAGATTATAAACCATGAGAACTTCACAGAGCTGGTGCAAAACTCATTGTCAGACAGACCTTTCGGGCTTGTGAATAGTGTTAAAGAAAAAGGCTGGCAGGAGGCGTCCACAGGGAGCAGAATGGGATTGTTTCAGAATGGAATCTTTTGGAATTGTTGGGAAGGACCTGCAAGGACAATTCTGGCCACCCCAAGGCTGACCAGGTTGCAGAATGTTGTTGAGGGCACTGCACAGAAGCCTTTTAAACACTACCAGGCTTGGGGGAGCAAGCACCCCTCTAGGAAGCCTTTTCCAATGTCTGACCACCCTCCTGGTAAAGAAATGCTTTCTAATATCCAGCCTAACCTGCCCTGGCACAGCTCAGCACCATTCCCTCAGTCCTGTCACTGGAGCCTGCCCTTCAGCCTCCTTTTATCCCAACAAGGTAACTCCAAAGCTCTCAGCTGCTCCCGTGTTCCAGCCCTTCCACCAGCTTTGTCCTCCTGGTGACAGCCCTTGTGTTGAACGGGACAGCAAAAACCTTTAAATGTCGGTAGAGTGCAATCTCTTTCTACAGCCAGACTATCAGGCACAAAGAAATGATCTGGTAGTGCCATTCTAACCAAAACCATGCACCCTTGAACAAACAGTGTAAATTTTTTTTTTTTTTTTTTTAACAGAAAGCTAATTTGTCTTTCATTTATTAATGCAATTCCCCCAATTAGATAAACCATGATTGTTCAACTACAGCTCATGGCATGTCACACAGTTTGCAGAAATTGAAAAGCACACAGCAAAAAGACTGGAGTCTGAGTAACTAAACAGCAAACCACGCTGCAAGTCGAGCTTGGCTAGATTTGTGTTTGATTTAACTCTGAAAAGGAGCTTTCTTAAATGCACAGCACAGGAGCTAATTTTTCTTTAGCTACTGAGCAACACTAAAGCTGCATCATGAAACCAGTTTATTAGTGGTAAATAAAACCAGTGGTTCCCTAATAAAAGTGGGAGATGCAAATCTGCTTTCACAGAGCTCAGTTTTCAATAACTCACCATAAAGGTTGCCAGAACTAAAACAGAAAAGCATTTTTAGGAATTTCCCTAAAGCATATACTTCCCTAAATGCCAAGTAATGCATATCCCTTAGGTTTTCAGCAAATATTGTCCAAATGGATTTACTAATCTGAAAGCCTATTTACGAACCCCACAACAGATTTATACAAACCATAACATATATGTAAATCTTACCAATAAAACTTAAATAAAGTTTTGATTAGTTTTTAATTTTTCATGTGCACTTTGCCAGTACAAGCAATAGATTTATTTCTAAATCACAGTTTTGAGGCTCAGACATTAGCATCAGAATTTAAAATTACACACACAGCCCTTACACATTAACTCTTAATCATGTTCTATAAATTCCAATCAGAATTCCTACAGTGAGTTCAGGAAGTCCAGATGTAATAATGAGTTTCATAAAAGGCTTTGTAATCTGTTTCTCATGTTCTCCTTCAAAGTTCAAAATAAATCATACTCCATTCACAAAGCATCTCAGTTGCTGGGGTTTTTTTGTAAAAACAGCAATTTGTCATTATGTGGCATGTTTAGCCATGGTTCTTCTACAATTCTATTGGAATAACATATGCAGAAAGGACTATTTAAATTTAGGGCATGAATTTTAAGCAGATCTAGGAATCAACTTGCCACAGAACTGGCATGCAAAGAGCAAATCCTCCTCAGGCCACTTTTAACACCCTTTCAGTTCAAATTTCAAAGCCTAGCAGGAATTCTGCTGCCACTGGAACAACCCCTGTGCCAGCTCCCCATGCACTTCTCACTCTCATCTTCCCACAGGCACCAAGGCTCCAGTGGCAAATCAGATCTGAGAGCTGAAAACAAAACAAAGCCTTGAGCAAAACCAACAGCAAACCCAAATGGTTCCTTGTGAGTCACATCAAACCTCACCCTGCTCACTCCAGACCGGCTCAGGGGAGCTGGGGAACCACAGACCCAGCAACCTTCACCTGATGGAGACATCTGATAATCTTAACTATTACATTAGCCTCAAAGCCTTTTGAAAATCCAATTCCAGCAGCAGGTGTTAAAAACTTGGCATTCAGCTCGGGGTTTGATGGGACACAGGTGACAGCAAGGGAAGAGGCAGGGAATCAGAAGTGATGCAGCAACGACAGGTGGAAGAAAGTGGTTCTTGTTATTTTGAGAATTGTTTACTCTTCCTGAGACACTTGTAAAAAGCAGGAAAAAAGCTGAACTGACAACTTAAATTTTAAAAATGTTCCTCCATGATAAGGTCAATAAATTATGTTAAGAACAAGATATGTAACAGTGAAAGTTGCTACATTTTAAGTACTTATATAAATTGTTTTACTATAACACTATTTATATAATTCCTTATATTACAAACAGGCTCTCAATTAAAAACTCTTTTGCCAAATCCTCTCATGACAGAACAGTACCCAAAAATGAAAGGGCATGGTGTGCTGAGCCCCAGGCTCTGCCCATACAAGGGAATGTTCTCCTTATTTGAAGTGAAAATAAAGGCAAGAAAAAGGAACTTTTTCTCCATGTTGATTCAATCAATTTTGCTTTTTAATGACACTTAAAACTTCTGTAGCAGAGCACTTATTCCACTGAGTCTAATCAAGTTTTTCAGCTGCATAAATCTAAGTATTCATCCTTTTGTCTGCAGAGTGCTCCTCTGCATCCTTTTAAGCCTTGGGACTGAATTCCTGTCTCAAGCACGGCACAGTGCTGGGGGATTACCAAGGATCCAGAATATGGTTTATAATTGAACTCCCAACAGGTCTGGCATTCACAGAGCCAAAACTACATTTTGTTCTGGAATATAAAGATTTGGATCTGCAGCTGCTGCCTCTCAGTTTGTACCTGAAACTTCAGGAGTGCACCTGCACTCACAGGCTCAAACACTTCATCAGCAGCTAAAAAAACTGACAAATAATTTTTATATTATTTATATGATTTATATGATGATATATAATCTTTATGTAGACCACTGGCTCCTGTACTGGGTGAAACCAGACTGAGCTTCACTGAAGTACACAGAACCAGGACTATAATCGAATTATTGGGCTCACCTGTTTATGTCAGGTGCATTTATCTAACAGAGGGCACTAATATCAGTAGTTTTAAAAAGTGAAATCTGAATGATAAGAACTGCTGGCACCTTGTCAGATGTCACAAAGTTATTAAAAATAGATTCCTCAAAATGGTATCTCAAGTAAACACCTTAAAGAGGAAATGAAAAAAAAAATTAAAATTACGCTTTCTTCACCTTTGTTTTTTAAAGCTGTTATTTAAAAAAATAGCAATACACCCCTCATAATCATGATATGTTGCAAAAATAAGCTAATTGAGAAGGCAGTGAATTTTTTGTTGCCTTGAATGTTTTGCAAAGCTGTGATTAAAAGTCTGCCAGTTTGCCAGAGCCTACAACTGTCAGTACACTCTAAATTAATGAAAAACAAACTTGTGTTACATTTAACATGTCTCATAAAAATATAGAAAATATCACTGAGTAGATAATCTTTAGTAATATCTTTTTCCAAATATTTCAATTTCATTAAGTCTGTGTGTATATACAGCTCAAATAAGCCAGCACAAGAATAACTGCTAATTAACTGCTTTGAATAAATTAAAAAACTTCAGTTAGGTGCAAACGTGTTGCCATTTATTTGCCATTTGGGAATTAGAACTGTTTTGTCTCGAGAAAATAAACATTATCCATTCAGAGTTTGATTATTATAAAGAAGTTAGCACCCAAGTGTGGATGGATCACATCTGATGGTAGCAACATGGAGATTATTTTACTGCTTATCTGTGATAATTTAGAACAGATTAAGCAGAACTTTGGCACTGTCTCAGAATATTATGCAGTATCCATGTACACCTTTTACTGATATATCTCAGCAGTAAAATAAATGGGCTATTCTTTCATCTAAGGAAAAGACAAGCACTCTCTGAGATTGAAGAATTATCACATTACTAAGAAAAAACTACTATTTTTATGAATGACTTCTCAAAGTAAGCACCATTCAGGACATACAGTTTTATTGATAATCTGATTTTGAAGAAATTTCTCTCTATTTCCACTTTTCATATCACTTTTAGATGAGGAAAAGGCTGGAGCATACGAGAATATACTATTCCATTACCCCAGAACAACTTCTATCTTTCTTCCCTTTTACCCTTCTGAAATGTTGTTTTTCATTTATTGGCTGCTGGATTCTTGTCATGAAACACTTTAGGTCGAAATGCAGTACTTTGTAATACTAGTTTAAATTTTGAACTAAAATTATTTCAACAGATGATCCAGATGCTGTACCTTTTCAAATCAATATTGTACGTGTATGGTTGGAATCAGGCTGCAATTTATGAAACTCCTAGCCATTAGTTTTACAAGAAGGTATTAAAATAAAAAATAGCTTCATAGCCAGCAGATGATCTCTGCTTATGAAACAGAAATACCATTTCCACTGTAGAAAGTTATATCTTTTATATTGCTTTGGTTTTATGGTTAGTTTGCTACAGACAAAACCCAACCCCTGGCGCAAGGAACTGCTGGTGGGTGGGGTCATCACTCCTGTTGGTTAATTAAATCTCATTAAACCAACAAGCTTGAGTCTATTTTGTTGGACTCAAATGGAAAATGGAATTGTGCTTGAGCGTGTGAGTCCTGAAGGCTTTAATACCTGAGTGCCTCAGCAAACTGGCAATGCTCTCTTTTTGACTACATTAGTAACAAAACCAGCTCTACAAACAGCCTGCTCTTGCTGGGATTTTGTAATAACTTCATTTATGCTGTTTTTTGATTCATCATAATTTTTTTTAAAGTATACACAAATTTTGGCTCGCAACTTCTACATTTGACAGAATTTCTTCACGTTGTCCATTTGTATTTGAAAAGAAAGACTTCATGCTAATTTTGCAATCCTTCATTTCAGGAGATCTATTTAAAAACATTTAATTGTGCTTTTCAGTTATACCCAGTATAACTGCCTGCACATCAACATATTGGGAGACAGAACAGGAGAAAATAAAGGACAAGGGCAGAGCACAATTTCATGCACAGGATTATATTACAAAAACATCTTGAAGATTTTTATCACTGAGAATACATCGAGTTTGTCATGCACAACCAGTTAAAAACTATTCAGAATGAGAATTTCAAGTAAAGATTATCTGCCACTGGGATCAGATTTTCACAGCACATCTGCAATGGGGAAATCAAAGATCAGGGATTTGAAACAGGCCCAGCCACTCCTCTCAGTGCCACAAAATGTAAAATGCAAGAAAATTCCATGGTGCTGCACATTGAAATCTGAAGTTTCAGCTGTTTCTTTTGGCTCCTGACCAGGATTTGAGGGCTAAACTTAAATAAGGGCAGACATTAGTTTGTGCTTAATTTGTACTCTTAGGTTCCTTCAGGCATCCCATCGCTCAGCTCAGGATGTAATATGTTGGTTCTTAGGAGCTTTTTCCCAGGACACACAGCTTTATGCATTGTCTAGATGTTTAATTTTGGTCCTATTCTTCCCCCTCTGGATGGCTCCAATCTCAGGAAATGCTCAGCATCAAGAGCACGGCTGCAGAAAAGTTCAGCCATCACTCTGATGCCAAAATAGGTGCCCACATTTAAAGACAAGATTAAAACCACTATGGATTGAGCTAAGTCTCCCAAGGAAATCTGTCATTTTAAAATTCCTTAAGACAACCCAAAGTCTTGAAAATTTGATTTTGAATTCAGGACTGAGCTCAGGAAGCAAACTTCAGTGTCTGTAAACTTCAGCATCTGCAATGCAATCGTAGCTATGTAACGGAACAATATTAAAAAAAATGTCAAGAATACACTGTACAACTGTACCCAAAGGAAGTTATTCCTATGGTCTAAAAACTAAAACTAACAAAGAAACATCCACTTTAGCAGCTGTATTTCCCCAGGTCTTTCTGCAAGTTGTTTGCAAAACCAGCTAATTAACTCTTAGTACAGAAAAACTATTTAGATTCCTTGTCACTTGAGCATATAGTAAAGTCCCACTGACTGAACCTCATATTCACTCAAATGTAAACTGGAATACACTAAATTATAAAAAAAAAAAAAAAAAAAAAAAAGTAGTTACTACATTATTGTTAGTAAAAACTTCATGATTTAAGAGGAATGCGCTGGGGAAAGAACTGTCTGATTTGACATCTTTGTCAAAAGATCTGTAGACAGAAAGGAGCTCCTACAGAGAGCTGCTACAACAGACAAGGCACTTTTAGAGTACCCAGAGGAACTATTCCTCCAGAATGCTGGCATCTTCTTTAAAGAAAAATTCATCTTCCTTGTAAAGCCACCAATTCAATACATGTGTGCCAATAACAAATGCCCCACGGTAGTACTGGTGCTGAAGAATGGATTAATAAAATTAGAGTCTGATAAACTCAGTAACTAAGTGTGTGAAGAACAGGGTAGTGGGAAACAGGGGAATATTCAAACAGCCCCAGGCATATTCCTACCTACTAGAGAAGCAAGCTTCAGATTTGGGTTTTTTTTTTGGTTTGTTCAGATTTAAACTTGTTGGATTTCAGTGGTTGAATACAAATCAAATTATTACCTGATTCTATAAACATATGTATTGACTTTCCTTAAAAAATGCATGCATTTGTCCAATTGTTTGACATCACTCTCAGCAACTTATATTTTTGAAGTAAAAGCAAAGGATGTACAATACTCATTACACAGTAGAAAGCCACTATTGGGCAAACTGAAAACAATCTTTTGACTTGTGCAATAAATATACAGTAGCTTCTTTGTACAGTCATGTACAACCAGGAGACAAAACCTCCCCAAAAAATAAGACACCTGTCACAAATCTCTTTGCTGAGATCCTGTCACCAATTCAGATAGAGCTGCAGTCAGATCTGAACCAAAACAAGGCATGGCAAAGGAAGGAATTGCTGTGGGAAATGTAACTTCTTTCCAAGGCAGGTGACTCCCATTAACACAGGCACACACGTGGCCTCAGCACAGAGAAGAAAAAATGTTCAGCTGGTCACAGCCAGCAGCTGAAATTTCAGCAAATCCCAAATATTTGTTGCATTGCACCTTCAGAAATCTTGCTCCAGCTTTGAAATGTTCCAGTCTTTGTCTACAGTGCCAAACAAATCAGATTTTTCAAGTTCATTCTGTATTCAGGTGAGGAAATGAAGTAGTTACTCAGTTACTGTAAGTACCACTTTTGACTCATAGTATTTTATTTTCTCGTATCTAAAATAGGGATTAAACAATGTTTCCTCTAACTCCTACCTATCTTCTTTTGCTTATTCAGATTGCTGTAATTTGCAGTAAAAAGGGTGTTCCATGAGATGTACAAACAGCATCAACCTTGGCTTCCTATCTAAGATTTAGGATGAGACATTATGTATCAGCTTATGTGTTTATCCTGTGCTTTGATTGGATCAGACAGAGCTGACACATTTGCTTCCTTCACTTAAACTCCAACTCAAGTTTGAAAAATGATGCAATGCTTTTTTTTTCCTTTTACTGACATTTGCAGACAAAGCTTGAGAGTAGCCAAGTACAATTTAGGTCTAACAGAGGACTTCAGGAACTAATGGTTTCAAAGTGCAATAAACATTTTGACAGAAGCCAATTATAACTTTTTAAAAGAACATACAGTCTTATTGCAAAATCAAAAATACTTAAGGAATGTAGAAATAATTTTCTGTTTTCAGTTAGAGGACTGAACAGGTAAGAATGTTCACAGACAATCCACGGGGATGGTTTCTGAACATGCATGCTGCTAAAGGCTGCTATTTTTTTTTTTTATTTTCCTCTTATTCATTGAAACTACAGCACATGGTTGTTCTG